>NC_137622.1:6261347-6273847 GCF_963280865.1 Gymnoscopelus braueri | reverse complement strand
TGCAGACAAATACATATTAATTTGGGCCGGGGATTCTTCTTGACGTGAAAATGTTGAGGAAACAAGCCCAAATAGATTTTAGAAACAAGCCCAAAGTCGCTTATAATAAGCAGACCTGGCAACACTGAATAAAACACAGATCTGCTGTGCGTTTGCCGGATACCAGAGTGTAGAAAAGAGAGTAACGACACGCTTTTTAGCTCTGCCGAATACTACGCCAGAGAGACAACCAGTGTTGCCATGTCCACTTATTATAGGCGACTTTGGTCTTAAGGTTGCTTGTAAATTATTGGTAGTTGCGGGTTGCGTTTTTTTGGGCTTGTTTCTAAAGTGTAGTTGCTCATTTGGGCTTCCTTCAGATTGTTTTTAAATTATTTTAACCAGTGGTTCTCAAATATTTTCATGTCATGGGTTTTTCATTGACCATGGACCCCCAAAATGTATGTATTTGTCCCTAACCCCCATCTGAAAATGTTTTGTATCAGATTTGTGTTATTTAAACTACAGTACATAGGTTTAAAGTGCTCATAATGGCCCTAGTTGCTTCGTGTTTTCCTAGACCTGGTTGCTTGTTTCTTTCACAGAATCTGGCAACACTGACGACGAGAGTTCAGCATCTCGCGAGGCGAGGGTCGATACTACTTAAAAGATGCACTACAGCTGGGTGCCTCTCGCTTTTTCAAACTGTTCGGCGCGAAGTGTGGACTTAGTTTGTGTAACGTTACAGTAAAAGGTAGGTTCACATCACATACATTTATTATCGGTCGCTTTGTATGTTTATTCTCAATAGTTAGTGCGCGTTTCAGTGTTTAATACGTGTAGTAGTCTGTAGTGTCACGTATAAAAGTGTCATGTATAAAGAAGCCTAGCTAGCTAGGAGGCTAATGTTTATGTAGCCTCGGCTGTACTGCGTCGTACAACGGTCTCGCTTGCCAAAATGTTTTTGGTCACCGAACAGTGGTTCTCAACCTGTGGGTCTGGACACCCAGATGATAGTGAAGTGACTATTTAAGGTCTTTTTAATACAGAAATGAGTCCATTGCTGTATCAAAAGTAATCAACCAACAATAAAAACGGGCCAAACATTGGCCAAATTGTCAAATAATATAAGAAGAAAGAGGCAAAAATTGTGAAAATAGCCGATCTACAAGCTCACAATGCCATGCGTAGATCGGCTATTGCCTATTTGCCACACTATTTCTGTGGAACCCTCAAACAGAATGTCATGCCTCAACTCCTACAATTCCAGACCAAGTGCTTATCACAGTAGGGGGTCCCCGGTTCACATGTGATTATTTTGGGGCATCACTCACTGCCTGAAAAGGTTGAGAACCACTGACCTACAAGTACTCAACCCCAGTTGAGTGGTCTTCAAGTTCTGCTCCTTATGCTCGCTCAAAGTGAAAGTAAAAAAAATCTCTATAATTATAGCATTATATAAATAAAATAAGCGGGTTGCTATCAGTTTTCAGCTGATGCAGTCATGCATGCCCTCCCACCTCCTTATGCTTTGCAGCTTAATTGTGATTCACTGATTGATGGCCCCCGCCCCCCATCCATAAATTGATCTTTACTTTCTGTGCAGATTACACAAATGAGATGTTTTCATTTAATTTGTGAGCTCGATAGCATTGCTCTGTTCCCTTTAATATATCCTACATCTAGGCAGAATTGCCATCTTAATAAAGGCCAGCCATATATTTGACAAATGGGCCTATTGCAATATATTTCAAGAATCTGAAAGCATTGAATATCAAGCAGTTGTTACCGATACTGAAGCTAGAATTATTATTCAAAGCTACTGCTAGATTATTGTCAATAGTTTACTGTATTATTCACGGTGTTCTTTGACGTTTTCTATGATTACTTATGTTCAGGACAATTATTTTTTTCCATTATATTTTAATTTGAGCACCTGCGGTCTCTGCCCTGGTCAAAGTATAGATACGCCTGGTTAAATATTACTCAACTACAACTGAAAGTTGCATGGTCAAACATTTATTTGAGTACTCGAGTACTTAATTTTCAAAATGCATCAGTATTTAAAAGTGCATGATTTTAAAAAAAATCTTTCAAAATGACAAATTACAAAGTACATTTTACTTATCCATGCATTGCTGTATTGAAATCTTGACATTTCAAGAAGTATCCAGAAATATAAATACTCAGGTAAAGTGCAGATATGCTTAAGTATAGTACCACTAAATGTACTTTGTCACTTTCCACCACTGCAGATGAGTGGGTCAACAGCAGATGAGGTCCAGCGGCTGAGAAGCCAGCTGAAAGCTAAAGATGAGCAGCTGCAGACAGCCGGCCAGTTTGGCCTGAACCTCATCGAGAACCAGACGGCACTAGAGACTCGACAGGAGGAACAGAGGGTAGAGATGACCAATGCTATGGAGGTATGATGAGTCACTCACTGACCAATAAACTACTGAATGCTGGCAAACTTGTCTCTACGTAATGCCTAATGTAGAAGACAACCAGAGCACAAATGACCTGTTTTTAGATTGGCTACTTTCACTAGTTTTAAAATTAGGCTTAAGTGGGTAATTCATAATGTATTTTGTATGTGTTTTGTGTTATTTGAAGAGATCAAATTTCACTTTTGGATCTCGTGCTGAATATATTTGTGAAACCCCTGCTCTACCTCTATTTCTCTTGAATTACAGATATTGTAATCTTGTGTCTTTCAGGCTTTGGAGCAGGAAAAATATTCTCTGAAGCGGGAGGTGGATTTGAAAATCCAGGTGCTGGACTCCCTGCGTTCAGACTATGACTTTCTGAAAAGCCAACAGAGACAACAGCTGCAGCAACAAGAAGAACAACTGGAGAGGAACCATAGCACTGTGCTGGCTGAACTCAAGGAAAAGGTACTAGTCGGGGCAACAGTTAATCAAACTAATCGATTTAGTTGATTATAAAAAACAATAATCGATAATTTGATAAAATCTATCCCTATTTTGGTGATGTCTGTCTGTTCATTCAGATTGAGAAGTTGTGGTCACTTAATTGAATGTGTCTGTCTGCTCATTCAGGTGGAGATGATGCGGTCAGACTTGGAGGAATCGCAGCTAAATGTGAAACAGCTCAGACATAAGCTGGAAGTCCAGACTGCGACTCTGAGCAACAAGATGGAGGAACTACGAGCTTTGAACGAACACGCCCAGGACACCATGTCGTCTGAGGTGCTGGAACTGCAGACTAAGAGCATGGAGCTGGAGGAAGCTAAGGTAAGGAACACTAGAGTTTAGGATATTTTAGGATTATTTGCATTTAACCACTTAAGACCTACATACTTTGTTGACTAGGGTCTGTCATGGGTCTGTACTTGGTCCATTCCCTTTTCCATGTACACCAAATGTGTTCACTGAAAATAGGCAATGATGAACAATATTTGCACTTGTATCATGCCTGATGGGAAAGCACTTTTTGCGACCTTGGTTTCGATTCAAATATTCAATGGAACATTTCTTTGGTCAACATATACTATAATAAATTAATATTTTAATATGTGGACATCCTACCACGTTTGCATTTCCAAAAGTAATTTAATTGTTGCTTGTCTTCGTCCCTAGATGGAGCTGGAGCAATCATTACAGGAAGCTCAGTACAGAGAGCAGCAGATGCTACTGACCAATAGTAATCTGCAGCGTCAACTCCAGCGAATTACAGACGACAAAGAGGAGAGGGAGAAAGAGGCAGTTTCCTGGTTCAATGCACTAGAGGTAAACATAATGTTGTTTACCATCACGGAATTTCATGACAGTTGCCACAAATGTGCTGTTGGACTCAAGTAGGGCTGACCTTCAAAGCTTTTTTATGGACGTCAAAGCATCTGGAGTAAAAAACCCACACTAACGTGCCATATAGATTTTTCAGCAGAATGCACCGTGGGAAGTGGTCAAATGTCACATTTTCATATGTCCTCACAATACAACAATATGGTAATACATAAATGTGCTACACAAACCATAATGGGTCAGTTCTGTTCTCCTTGCAGATAATTTAATATTTAACTTTGAGTAAGTTTAGTTGTCTAGGAATGGAACGTTTGGACCATAAAGTGTGTGCCAAATAAGGGACTTTAGCAAGAATATTTACTATTTCACATTTGGAGGAAACCCAAGAACCAAGTGTAAATGGCATGTAAGGCCAGGGCAAACTTGGTTTCTATGATTGGAAAAGTGTCGAGTCATCCCTGTCTTCCATTCTTGTAGAAATCCCGTGAAGCCAACCAGGACCTACAGATTCAGCTGGAACAGCTTCTACAACAGGCCCAAGACCCCAACAGCAAGGGAAACTCCCTCTTCGCTGAGGTAAAATAAAATATATCTGTCTATTTGCCAGGGAAAGGGAGGTATCCATGTCTCTGCTTTTTATACCCCGCCTCTAGTCATAATTTTTTGTTGTAGTGTTTAGTTTTAGTCGTATGACAAAGAAGTATATCCTTTGGATTTAAGTTAAGAGTGTCTCCCCATTTTACCTGTTTTCGTTCCAACTTCTATTGAGACAAATTTGTGATTTAAGCAGAAAATTAGAATTTCACAGGGTCCCAAAAGGCCACATAGAAAACCATTTACATTAAGTAACAGGTTGATATGTAACAGGATCTTACAAAATAAATATTTGAATGAAGCTTGTGTCACTTTGTGAAGAAGTTGCATCAAGTCCAGCTAAATTATTCTGTAAAACATGAATACAATCATTCAGTCTTCTAATGAAGTGTAGCTTCAAAAGCAATGAAGCATATTAATGAAGCATGTTAATGCAAATTTTGTTTTTTAAGCTGGTGACCAATATTTTGAAAAATTGCTTGAAAATATATATTTATTTCATCATAGTTGGAGGACAGGCGTGCTGAAATGGAGAGAAAACTAATTAGCATGAAGGTCCAGCACCAGTCTCTACTTAAACAACATGCCTTCAGCAAGCAACAGCTTCACCGCATGAAGGTAACGCGCGCGAGCGCACACACACACATTCTCGCATACGTACTGATGAACATAGGACACAATCACATATTACACACAGAAACTAATACCATAATATCACCCTGATAAATCTGAGAGTGTACAAATGGACCCTTAGATGCCCATTTGGTTCCATTTGTACACTCTTACAGACCTGTAAGGTTCCATATTGAATCCCGTCAAGGAATCATTGTGTTCCCTGGACCCCCCTTTGAGAATTACTGCCATACATCAGCATAGGGCTGGGTATCGTTCAAAAATGATCAATACCGGTTCCTGAAAGATATGTTTTCCAATACCAAGTTTGTATATTCTGTTTGAACAAAAAGAAAATAATGAGTATGTATCATGTATGTTCGGTCCATCATATGAGTGTATGTATCATGTATGTTAGGTCCATCATATGAGTGTATGTATCATGTATGTTGGGTCCATCATATGAGTATGTATGTATGTATGTATAGTGTGTTGGGTCCATCATATGAGTGTATGTATCGTGTGTTAGGTCCAGGTGGCCACTCTGATGCAGCTACAAGGCTCCCGGGCTGATCCGGCCCAGCTGGAGAGGCTCCAGTACATGTTGTCCGACAAAAACTCAGAGATCCAGAGCCTCATGAGCAAACTCCAGAAACTGGAGAAAGTGGAGGTAAAATAATGAATCTTTACAAATGTCTTCCACTTACAGTACTTGAGGAGACTGAGGGAAGGGAACGTCAGAGTTAGGGCTGTGAATCCTCTGCTCTCTCACGATTCCGATTCTTGGGGTTACAATTCGATCGTACAGTCATATAGTTAGCCTAGTCATTTGACACCACACGGTCAGCCAGCACCCACTCCACATACCAGAGAGCAACAAGCCAGTCAATTGGGCCTTTTGACAAAAATAAATTAAAAGAAAAGAAAACGCCCAAAAATCAAGGTGGCACTACGAAGAGTAGGGCAGGAAAATGCAGCTTGCAAGAACACAATGAAAATGAGGGACAAGAAATTGATGAAAACATGTTCAAAAGACCAAATTAAAGCATTTGGCAGACTAAGCACAAACGGGATGATATGGATCAATTAAACAATTAAGAAAGCCTTGATTTATTGTTTATTTGGATCCCCATTAGCTACTACTATGTAGCAACTACTCTTCCTGGGGTCCACACAGAAAAAAATTACATACATTTTACATGACAGTATAAGAAAACCGTTAAGAACTTAAAATACAACCAAATGTTTAAAAATATATATATATCTCGATAATATGGTGTAGTAAATGTAGTTAATGATACCTCAACAACCATAGTTAGAATTTCAGGTTAACAAATACAGATATACGCAGTCTGCACTGACCAAGAAACACTATACAGCGTGCAGTATGTGTTTATACAATCGAAAGCAGATTCATTCCATGAGATATTTATTTTTAAAATGTACTTGTTGCCTGTGTGACCAAATGGATGCTATTAATACTTTTGGAGTAAACCAATGTGTGACTATGCCACTCTCTTTAAGGGGAGAGACCCTGAACTCAATTAGTTTACTGTTGTAACCAAAAATCCCCCCACAAGTTCGACAATAGAGAGACGGACCGAGGCTTTTGTGTGAACAATCAACAACCAATAAAAGAGCATATCAAATGACAATGTGTCTGTACCTCCATTAACTGACCAGGGGGGACAATAATGACACTGCAGGAGAAATAACACTGCAAGCTGTTAAGAGACTAGGATAATTCACCAGGTCACACCGGAGTAGCAACACGTGCCTGTGTTTTTATGTTGGCTGGAAACACGACACGCTCGAAGCAAGTAGCTGCATACCAATTAAGTGGAAATGGAGCAGAGTAAAGTTCAATAATGATGGACATAATACAGAGGGCAGCATCCATAGGGCTACATGTGCTACAGTAAATGTCAATGGAGTTGACCACAATAACAAATCGCGGCCACATCCGGCAAAACCAGGCAGGCTGCTCTATTGCATGCCTGATGTTTCACATCTCATAATCTTTTTTTAAAAGTGCCCATATCCATGGACACGTGTTCCACATTCCTGAGGACATACTAAAGAAAGAGAGCCTCCACTTTTATGCTTGGGCGATGGGACCAATCCATTCCTGGCCCTATGTTTTGGAAAGCTGTTGCAAGAGAATCATTATTGGAAGTTACATACTTTGCGTGTTTGTTTTGCAGATGGTGTTAAAGTCGCAGCCAGTGTGTCCTGCTCTAGCAGACAGTGGAAACGGTCAAGATGAAACGTACTACACTGATCTGCTCCTAATGAAGCTAAACAACTCGACGTGAGATGACTATTTATGTATTTGGTCTGTCAGTTGCTCAGTTTGTCTACTAGTTGGTTAGTTAGTAATGTAGTTATTGTGTAATAATTAATTTAAAATAAGGAGTGTTAAGGACTGTGTGGCCTGAATGTTTTAAAGTGTAACTTAACTAACACAGGGCCATCTTAATGAGTTTGATGCCCTGTAAAGAATTATAAAGGTAAAAAACATGCCTTCGCACATGGATGTAAGCATAGTTTTATGTCTGACAGATGTACATGGTTCAGTGTGAGAACGTACACTTTTTTGAACATGTTCCTTAACTGCCTTAGGATGTTAATGTGTGTCTATATCTCCAGTAAGGATGCAGAACGTATGGGGGATGAACTGTCTCGTCAGAGAATGAAGGCTCTGTCGGAGAGCCAGAGAGCTCTGGAGCTGGAGAGGAAACTCTTCACAGCTGAAAGACTGCATAAACAGGTCAAAAGCTCTTGTGCCACTTGGTTTCATTAAGTCTATGTATATTAGTATATAACACTTCAATATACTGTATGTAAAGAACATTTAACTTTAATCATACAATTGTGAACAAGCACATGTAAATATAAAATACGCCGTGAAGTCTAAACTGCACTTCAGTTTATTTAATCACTTAATTTAACCATGTCGGGTTTTTGTAATTCATGTAGTAACCTTTGCGGCATTCCTTCATTCATTACAGGCTCAGAGTGACAAGCTCAAACTGCAGCTGCGAGTTGAGGAACTCAAACACAAGTATGAGCCCAATGGTATGTACTGTACTTACATCCAAACATTACTTTCTTTCAAATCGTCACGGCCAGGGGAAAACCTTGTATGTCCAAAACTGTTACGTTTGAGGAAATGGAAGAATAACCTGTGTTCCAGTGGATCCAATGTATTGTTTAGTTACAAGCTCTTTAGTCTTAAAAAACACTTTCCATTGGTTCAATATTTATAAAACTCATACTTTCAGCTAAAAAAGCAGATCTACAAGCTCATGACTTGTTGTGAGCTTGTAGATTGGCTTTTCCCGCTACTTTTGCACAACTCTCTTATGTATGTATGGCATTAATTTACTAGAAAACAAAAAAAACATCAAAGTTGGAGCCACAAGGTTTCTGTCTGCCAGCGACAAAATGAACCAGCAATAGGACCTCAACTAACAACTTACTTTTGCAGAGGTGAACAAGCACGCCATCCAGAGGAGAAGGAAGGAAAAGCTTCCTGTCGACATCATCCCTCCTTCTTCTGCCGTTATGGAGGTGGAATTTTTCACCTCATCTGTATACGATATTTATTATATTTGATTAGTATCCATTATGCTGCTGCTCTTTTCTGTTGCTATTTTAACCTCATGTAAATATCTGCTACTATATAAGGTGGAAGCTGTTGCTGCTTGTGAGATGGAGACCAAGAGACCAGTTGAAACCATCCCCAGAGCCCAGCTCCTCACTGACACTGATGTCCTCAAACAAGGTCTCTACATGTTATGACTCTTTTCCACTACAAGAACTAAGTGATCTGTGTCATGCTGTAACATATTTCACTGGTTCTGGATTTGACCTAATTTGGGCCCTGCTCAGGAGGTGGTACTAAACCTGAGTTGACTCATGTTTTGTATTTAGTGGTTTGGATGATTGAAGTCTATCAGTAACGAGGAAGAAACAAAGACACGTTGACAATTTTACATCTTGATAATTTTACATAGTCTACTAAACACATTTATGAACGTTTTGTTAAATGTTTTAGTTCCAGACTCGGACCAACCGCCAGCCAAGTGTGTGAGAATCTCTGAAGAGCCTCCTGTCACAATTGCCAACGTCCCTAGGTCAGTACACAAGCGTCAGTTTCTGGTGTCTCATTGGCTATTATGAAAAGTACAAAATATTTTGTGTAAAAATATATATATCAGATCTGTGTTCTTGGTTTACTCTATGTGCATGGACATAGTGAGGAATTCCACACCTGAAGTTCCACATGGGGATGTCTTTTTGTCCCATGCACATCCTTTACTTGCCCTGTGTGAGGGGCAAATGTATAATATGATATTTTCTTGTCTTTACCCAAGCTCTCCTCAGACTGACAGTAAAGTTACAAAGGAAAAAGGGGAGACGGAGACACAAGAAAGAACTAACTTCCAGGAGAATACCGCCTGGGCAGATGAGAGGAGGAGGAGGCAGCACAAAGTGGAGGTTATCCATGTCGGCTCTGAGGAAACCATGGAAAACCAGTGTGCTCAGCAGTAGTGTCTTTAGCGTTTTATTGTTTTTAAATATGTATAGCCCTGCTGTTTAAATAAAGGCTTTTTAAAGTAAGTCTTTGCTCGTTGGAGTGTGCTTGAAGTTTTTCCTGTTGATGGGACTCTATGATTTTGTTTTGACTTTATGAGCACCTCTTCACCGCCTGGACTAAGAGTCTTCACCTTTTGAACTCTTAAGAGCACTCTGCTCGCCTTTTGTTCTTTGGTACTGTATGTCCTTTAGACCAAAACCATTATAGATGCCTGTTAATATCTTCCATTGGTTTGATATTTATAAAACCCAGACAATTTAAAAAGCCTTCCTTTTTAAATTGATTCACTGTGTTTTGCCGTTTGGCTCAGCACCAATGTAGGTAGGGGGTTGTGCATGAAATTGATCACACATAGTTTTGACAGATTCACATTTGCTGGAACGGGGTCCTGAAGCTATCCTGATGTTCAAAGTCTCATCTATTCTGAATCTAGATTTGGAAATCTCTGCAAACTTCTGGAAACCAGGTTTACAGAAGGTGTCATACCCATTCCTGTTCAGATTCAGTGTTCCATAGTTTATTGACTGCAGCAGATTTGAAAGGGAAATAAATGATCCCTCCTGTTCAAATCTGCTGCTGGGCTAAATGAGCTGGAACAGGAAACGGGTATGCCGCCTTCTGGAAACCTGTGACTACGTTATGTGCAGAGCCTGTAGCCACAGATGCATTCCTGTGCTGTGTTTATGTAATTAGTTCCCCAGGTCACGGGGAGTAGATGAGAACTGACTGTAGTTGGATTTTTTTTTTACTTTGTCCTTGCTTGTTGGGAGTGTGCTTGGACTTGGAGTCGTTCATCACAGATCCCTTTTTTTCCCCATTCCCGTTTTTTTTATTTCCCCAACAAATAAAAAAGGTTCTCTGTTTCATCTTGTGTACAGGTATAAGCGTAAAGTTTTTTTTTGTTCCAGTGTGTGCCAATGCACCAGTTAGGACCAGGGGGGTAATCAGGGTAATCTCAAGAATTTGTTTTCTTATTTTTTGCCGATGGGTTCCCAGATTGGACCTAGGGTGACTTGGCATCCACCCTGAAGCTCTCATTAATGTAGTTGAACCACTTGAGGCTATTTCCCAATGATCTCTCTCTCTCTAACAAGGTAGCGCAGGGGCAATTAGGTCTGCTTTTCTAGGCATGTTGGAGAGGCTCAAACCAAAGTCTGCGGTCTATACTGTCTATACCGTGGTCTATTGCATAAAAATACATGACAACCAAGGGGTTCCATGCTCAAGGTCAGTGGTGGAAGACTTAGACAGCAATTCCATATTGTAGAAATACTCTGTTCCAAGTAAAACTCCTGTTAGTCTCTAACTAAGAGCAGAGTGGCGCAGGCGGAAGCGTGCTGGGCCCATAACCCAGAGGTAGATTAATCGAAATCATCCTCTGCTATCTGTGTTGTCCTACAACCGTTTACTCATTTTAACACTTCCTCATCACAACATCAACCTGCTGACTTGGCAATGTGCCGATTTCATGAAGCCCGACGGCTGGCAAATTCCACCTAATGTAGTTTCTGAAAAGAACCATGCTTACTTAGCTATAATGTGATCCACAATCTGTCACTTTAAATCCATGTAATTTCTGCTGTGAGCGTAGTCCGTTAAAGAGAACTCCTTTGTCAAATAGACACAATGATTGAGGGACACAAAAATACTATTTTTGGGGTAGCGTGGCTGAGTGGTTTAATGCGCTGGATTTAGGCTTCAGTCTCTCTGAAGGTGGGGTTCATATCCCACCATTGCCATCAACAGTTTCTTTAAATTAATTTCTAAATATTCAACCTAGGTGCATATTTTATGCCTGTGATTTTGTATGCTACAAAGCCCCAATGGCCTATGGATTGTAAGCTTGTCATAAGCTCGCAAAATAAAAATAAAATAAATAAATACAAATTCTCTGGACAGTGTTCTTGCAATGAATCTTATGGAGCGCCAAGCTCAGGGTTTCCTTGACTGAAATGCAATCCTTCTGTGCTTGAGTTACTGTATGAATTGTGAATAAAAGCCTTCAATTCCCTTATGGCAGTACTGAGAGCAGAGTGGTGCAGCGGAAGCGTGCTGGGCCCATAACCCAGAGGTCGATGGATCGAAACCATCTTCTGCTATTTGTATTGTCCTATTTCCTGATTTTAACACTTCCTTATCGCAACAGCAACCTGCTGTCTTGGCATCTTACCGCTTTCATGATGCGGCCCGACTGCTGGTGAATTCCACCTATAGGAGTTTCTGCTTACTTAGCTATAATGTGGTCCACAATCTGTCACTTTAAATCCATGTCATTTCTGCTGTGAGTAGTCTGTTTTAAAAAACGGTCCTTTGTGAAATAGATCAAAGGACACAATGGCATTTGTGTGGTAGTGCTGAGTGGTCTAAGGCAGTGGTTCCCAAACTGAGAGTCGGGGGGGTCCCCAAATTATTTTGGGGGGTCCCCAGATGATTAGCGTAATGTGCAATGTAGTTTTCTCTTTCAACAGTAAACAAACCAACATATACAGTATAAGTGTATGCAGGGTATTTGCACATTTGTTAAGGGACAATTTAAGGACTATTAAGACCTTTTTAAAACGAAATTGGCCAAATCGTCGAATATTATGTAAGAAGGAGGCAAACATTGAAAAAGGCTGATCTACAAGCTCGTTGTGAGCTTGTAGTTTGGCTATTTTCACAACATTTATCTGTGGAACAGAGTCAAACTAAATGGAATGCCTCAACTCCTACAATTCCAAGTGCTTGTCAGGGTGGAGGGTCCCCAGTTCAAATATGATTATTTTGGGGGTTCGAGGCCTGAAAAGTTTGAGAACCCTTAGTCTAAGGCACTGGATGTAGACCAGAACCCATATCTCTATGGAGGTGTGGGTTCAATTCCCACCACTGCACTAGTCCTGTTAATAAGAGAGATAAAAGAGGAAAACAAGAAAAAGAAGCAGAATGGAATTGAAGAATCATGACATCAC
>NC_137622.1:6138847-6256347 GCF_963280865.1 Gymnoscopelus braueri | reverse complement strand
GTTCTGTAGTAACCTTGTGTCTGTACTACTTCCCTAGACCCCCGCTGAAGTCACCAGATGTTCCAGGCGTCAGGACTAGCAGCGATCGCGGACTAGCATGCACTGCAGCAGGAAGTAGAGGAGAGAAACGGACTGGTTCTTAACGCCAACACAGAGAATGACAAACTACACACTGCTGCAGGTAACATGCACTCACTCACTCACTCACTCACTCACTCACTCACTCACTCACTCACTTTAATTCAAAGGAGCTGACAACAAAACAATTTTAGAAAAAAGTGGGTAAAGTATTTACAGTTGGAGCAGTGGTGTGTTCTAGTTTTTTTCAGAGGGTATAATAATTGTTCCCTGCATGACATGCGCGCGTATAGAGGCTAGACGCTCGCGCGTAGTCAATGGATGAAATGGTTAGTAGACGGTAGGCCTATACGCCTTTTTTCTTTAAAAAGAATTGCACGGCATACTACGTATACAGCGTCACACGGTGAAACACACAACTGAGTTGGAGGGGGTACAAGCATTGTGTAAATAGAGCTATGTCACATTGCAACTTGGAACAACTGGCTTAAAAAAACACTATTGTTAATTTGCCGTTAGAAAATTATATCCATGTTGGCAAGGGTATCTTGGTATAAAACCTTTTGAGACAAATAGCAGCAATCTTTCAGGATGTTGCAGTTGCTTTTGGGACAGTTAGCAGCATTTCCCCCAAAACTATTTAAAATGGTATACAAAAAGCCTCAGATTTAATATATGTTCAATTGTAGTAGCTCTGTTATATGTGCAGTAGGTCTATCTCAGAGGTCCACTCGGTACAGATGCAGGGAACACATAATGGTTAGTAGTTCCATTGGCTAACCTTCCAATATCATCCAATATCACAACAAATCTTGCTGCTGACGCTGTGTTTGCACATTGCTGTATTTCTCCCAGTAGATATAGGTTTTTTTTGTCGTTGGTCATGTTTTCAAACTCACTTGGGTGCATCACTCATTAACTCACACACACACACACACACACACACACACACACACACACACACACACACACACACACACACACACACACACACACACACACACACACACACACACACACACACACACACGTCAGGTTTGTTTATGGTTATGTCTGAGTCATAGTAACATGCCTATGTATGGGCGTATCAGGTTTGTTTATGGTTATGTCTGAGTCGTAGTGACAGGTCCATATATGGGCGTATGGGGTTTGTTTATGGTTATATCCGAGTGACGTGGCCGTGGTCCGCCGGCCCTTCCAGTAGCCAATTTTAATATAGGAGTTAAAAAAATACAATATTCTGAAAAGGTTAAAAATCTTGAATGCTTCACAAAATTGTGTGTAATCCTTGAAAAGACGTCCCCTGGCTGGGATATATATATACATAATGTATGTATATGTCTGGACACCGCTGACACTAATTGTGTCAGGATTGGTTCACTACCAAAAGGATCAGCTTACATCCCCTCCCCTTTCTGCCTGCTGCCGCCACAGAACAGTCAGCATAACAAAGTAAAGAGCTTCGGCATTTAGCTGTAGAATGGATTCATGCTTTTGGCTACACTTTGTGACTCTTAAACGTTTGTTTTCATTAGCTCTGTAAAGGTTTTAGACGGAAATCTGCATGGTATCATAGCAATACAACTTTTGTGGCTATGCTACTTACTTTGCCTTGTAATATGTTGGACTTTCATTGCTGTGGGCTTTTGGCTTGACTGTCAAATGTTTGTTTTGAATTACTAGATTTTTCAGGACAACGGCATGGTACCATAACAATGCTGCTTTTGTGGCTGTGCTAATTATCTGTGTAATGACTTTGTAATGACTGTGTAATAACCAAGCCCTAATGAAAAACTTTTGTTCCCTGACCGGGAATCGAACCCGGGCCGCGGCGGTGAGAGCGCCGAATCCTAACCACTAGACCACCAGGGACAGATGCATGTTTACAACATGAGTAATGGCCCAATGCGGGAGGATAGTGAGGGAGGATTGGTGTTTGGTAGCTAAAGGCTCAGTTACAACCCTCCCCCTCCTGTGTCAGGACACTGACCCCCCTCCCCCCCAGACCCACACTATTAGCATAGCAGACTCACAGAGCTACAGAGGACAGAGACATGTATAGGGTATTGTCTTCATAGTGAGATGCTCTGTAGGCATTGGTGGTTCAGTGGTAGAATTCTCGCCTGCCACGCGGGAGGCCCGGGTTCGATTCCCGGCCAATGCATGACATCCTTTTTACCAACATTTAGCTGCACATACACGACATGTATGAGCATGTAAAAAAGTCATGCTTTTATTGATCCTATGATACACAGATACTGTGGTTTCCTTCTCAGACTGTCTCTGGATTCACCATTAACTATTCACCTGAACAGTTTATCATGTTGTATATGCTATACGTCAGAATTAGTCTGGGATGGTCCTTTAAAAGGTGAAAGAGAGGCTCAGTGAATTGAGAGAAAACTGTTGCCTTGGCCCACTCAGAAGTCAGAACCAACGGCTACTATTAATGGGCTTTATAACAGCAGCTGGTATCTACCATTTTAGGTTTCTGCTGCCATCTTGTGGCTTGTTGTGTATAATAAAACTTATTCAAACTGAAAATCATGCAGTCCTTAAATTAACATACACTTACAAGTTGTTATTGGCATAGTTTACTTACATTCAGTGGTGATTTTATTGTCCAGATCTGATCCTAGCTCTTGCTTTTTTGGTATTTTTTCTTTATTATTGTTTTCTTTATATAAACCTAATGGTAACACTTGCTATGCATCCCATGTTTATAATGCATTATAATCTACTTATAACACTGTATAATTATAGATATAAGAACTCATAAATACTCTTAATGCTTTATAACTCGCAGAACCTTTTTTGAGTGGATCATAGTGTAATTATAATTGCCATAGTTGCAATACATTATAATAATGTTATGTATTACTGTTATAATGCATTATAGTGTAATAAAAAGGGGTCATTGGGTGCTTTAAGTAAAGGAACTACATCCCTGAAGGTATAGGCAGAATACGTTTTTCTTGCATAAATTGAATGCTATTTGTTGTACCTTACTTAAAGCACCCAGTGACCACTTAAAGTGATTTATAATCACATTGACAGAGGCTAAAATAGTGTATGCTTACAACTGCTGTGAGATTTATTTTTTTACAACTGAATCAGGGGAGAGCGCGAACGCAGTCCCCCACTACCAGAAATTATGCAATCGAGATTCCCACATTTGAGGAATTCGCAGGGGTCAGCGAAGCACGGAGTGCAATGGCTAAGCCTCGCCCTGGGTGAACCACCTTCTTGATCATGGTGTCTCCCTTGCCAGGTAAGTATGAGTTGTACATGGAGACATTGAGGATATGATTCACGGACATACCAGTCACAGTGATGCTTCCAACAACATAATGCTCATCCACACAACCACTATGTTAACTTGAACATTACATTATTGGAACATAGTTGATGGTAAAGGTTGAAAGATATGCAACATTTCGACTAGTATACATTGATTTTGGAAGTAGACTTCTGTACCCATCATGCATTGCGGTATTAGCATAGGCAAAGGCATGCTGGGTAATGGGGTAAGGATCCATTATGCAAGTCAGGATTGGTGTTCTCTAGCGGCTCAGTTGTATTGTAACTGTTTGTATTTTATGTGATATGAGGACAGTGGAATTAAAGACTATCATCATTATCATTACCGGTGGTAACTTGATGAGGCGTGTGCTTCAATTCCAAAAGTAATTTAGAAAGTTACAGTAAGCCAATGTTGAGTTAAAAGAATCCAACTACAAAAGGTAGGTTATTTATTGACATCTGGCTCCCTCTAGTGTTCTTTGTATGTCATAGCCCAGTTAGTTAAAAATAAACAGCAAATCTCCTTGCTTGTCAAGAAGCAGAGTGGCGCAGCGGAAGCGTGCTGGGCCCATAACCCAGAGGTCGATGGATCGAAACCATCCTCTGCTAATTTTGTATTGTCTTACATTCACAGTGGTGTCATGGGACCACGCAGAGTACCACGGCGTTCCATCTGTACATTTTTCACGCGCACCCACAAGGTACGGTGCAAGCGCATGGGTGGGAGGGTGGGGAGGGTCATTCACCAGCCAGCAAGAAGGCTACCCAATCCAAATGGCTACTAAGCATCAGCGGCGGACTGGCCATTTGGCGTACCGGGCAAATGCCCGGTGGGCCGCTGGGCCAGTGGGCCGCTGGGCAAAAAAAAAGAAGAAAAAAAAAGTTTTATTTTTATTTTATTTATTTTTTCCAAAAAATATTTTCGCCCCCGTTTTAGGATTATTACGGTCATTTCAGGGTCGCGTGGCCCAATTATTAGTTAAGTTAAGTTAATGTTTGGGCTGAGATGCTTTCCAGCAGGGGCCTCAGTGCGGCTGCAGAGTTCATGTGCAGTGCTGGGCTGAAACACCACCCCCCCCAAAACGGCCCGGGGGGTGGTGGGCCGGTCCGAACCAAAATGCCAGGGCTGAATTTTGGTCCCAGTCCGGCCCTGCTAAGCATAACAGGTTTACCAGTGGCGGTGAGCGTCCTCATACACGGTATAAAAGCAACACAGCATCATTATGGCTTCAGTTCTGCTGTGGTGGTGGTATCCTGTCTACACGCAACAAGAATGCCTTCACCAAAGTACATGCGCGCGACGTACGCGTGCGTGTATGTGACGTCATTAAAATACCGTTCCAGTTCCACTGGGGGAAAAAAAATCACCATTACATACACCACTGCTCCTGACTATCAATACTTTTCCTGGGACCCCGTGGAACTGTCGTGGAACCCTTAGGAACTTTGTTCCTGTCCCTGCCCTGGGGGTCCCCCGGACCCCACTTTGAGAACTAGTGGTATAAAGACCATAGACTTATAGACACAAAGGTGACATGTTGGTGGAACGTGATCAATAAATAGGCTACTACGCAGGTGCTTTGGTGCTCTGATTGATTTGGCAGTGGAGATCTGCAGGCTGCGAGAGAACGCGTGCTCACATTCAGTACGAGGTGAACGTTGGTGCATGACGCAGCTTGTATGTATGTATATGCGCCACATCTGGATGAAAAACAACACAAGGCAAGCACGCATGGAATATGCGTTTGTCTTTTTACTTTCGCGCTTTTGGAGGAGTTAAGTTAAGTACCTGTGAAGTAGCTTAGTAAAATGCAGTGGTGGAAAGTAACAAGTGCACGTACTCAAGTACAATTCTGAGTTAATTTTTACTTTTCTAGAGTATTTCCAATTTGCAATAGTTTTAGTTCTACTTCACTACATTTCAGAGGCAAATATTGTACTTTTACTCCACTACTATTATTTCAAAACATTAGTCAGTTCCTTGCAGGTATTAATTATTATATTATAAAACATACTTTAACCACTTTAACCCTATTTTATAGGCTATTTGAAAATAGTAGATGTACGAGCTTGTAGATCTGCTATTTTCAAACAATTAGTACTTTTACTTTTGGTACTTTAAGTATATTTTGATGCCAATACTTTTGTACTTTTACTCAAGTAACATTTTGAACACAGGCCTTTTACTTGTAACAGAGTATTTTTATATTGTGTCATTGCTACTTTTACTTAAGTAAAATATCTGAGTACTTCTTCCACCACTGGGTAAATGATGCTGTAGTGACGGTGCTGGTGCCTGGCCCTCGATGGTCTGGGCAGGATGGTGTGGTTCCTGGATACTGATTGATTGATTACTTAACAGTTTGCAAAAAAAAGCACAGGAAGTACAGTTCTATACAACTTATACAAGGTCTGCTAAAAGGATTAAAACCAAGAAAGCACTAAGCTAAGGCTTATTTCCATTGGGGTCCTGTAGTGTAAATGGATGGGGTCAGCCTGAAAGCCTTTACACGACGTCGTCAACTATTTTTTCACGTCGTCACAAAACTATTTCATGCGTCATTAAACTGGCGATTCATCGACGTGGTTTGGTTTCAGACAGATGAAAACAGACGTTCTGTCGAGAGAAAAGGATTGAACAACAGGTGCGTCTGCTTATAATCAACAATTAATGTCATGTTTGCATTTAATGGTTTCATGCATGTTTTTCTTATGTTTAAAACAAGGCCTAGAGGCCTACTGTTCTTCAACAATGTGTGTGTTCAGTGTAAAAACTTTGGTTGACTCTTTGGTTGGACTTGGATGTCATCTGGTTAGGTCATTAGGACAAGTGTGCAGTGGTGTAAAGTAACTTAGTACATTTACTCAAGTACTGTACTCAAGTACAATTTTGAGGTATTTTTACTGGAGTATTTCCAATTTTCTGTACTTTTACTTCTGCTCCACTACATCTCAGAGGCAAATATTATACTTTTACTTCACTACAATTATTTGAAAACTTTAGTTACTAGTTAATTTGTAGATTTTGATTATTATTATTATAAAACATACATTAACCACTTCAGCCCTATATACATTTTGTCCATTTGAAAATAGCCGATCTACAAGCTCACAATGTGTCATGATGCCACACATTGTGAGCTGTAGATCTCAAAATCTATTTTCAAAAGATTTTGAACTTGTAAGTGTAACAGAGTATTTCTACATCATTTGCAGTATTGATACTTTTACTGAAGTTAAACATTTGGGACTTTTTATACCACTGCAAGTGTGTGCGTGTTTTATTTTATTTTATAGGCCAATGAACAGCACTTGTTGTTTGAAGCTAATAAGTCGACAAAGATCTGTAAGATTTGAGTTGACTGTATAAAAGATGTTCTGCTGGACAGATGTAGCTGCCCAGACCGGGTCTAAAACCAAACTTGTCAGGGTTCACCTGATGGTCTGATTGATTAAATACTTAATCAACAGTTTGCAAAGGGGAAGTACAGTTCAATACAAGGTCTGTTCAGAGGATTTCAAACCCAAGAAAGAACTATGGCTTGTTGTCTCCGCCAGGTGGAAAGGCATGGCGAGAGAGTATGTTTTGCACCCTGTCCGTCCTTGTGTCCGTCCGTCCGTGTGTCCTTCTGTCTGTGAGCAGTTATTCTCCGGCACCGTTAGCCCGGTCACTGCGAAACTGTGCACACACACTCCCAGGATGCCAATTCAGAACAAATGACCTCCATTTGACCTTCACAGCCTGTACCTTTTTAGACTTGCGTTCCCCACCTAATTCTAATAACCCCTTTGCCATTTTAATTTTTTTGTTTGCTTTGTTTTTAGCCTTTTAAACTAGTTATTTCTACTTATACTGTACATTGGATGTATTATTATTTGGAATCCCCTCAAGGGGGGTTGAGAACCACTGAAGTGTGTGTGTGTGTGTGTGTGTGTGTGTGTGTGTGTGTGTGTGTGTGTGCGTGTGCGTGTGCATGTCCGTGTGTGTGCACGCGCACAACAATTATACTGGTCCTCAAAAGAGAGTAGAGACATGGCTGTTTTGTGGTTGAGAAAAGATTTTTAGAGATGGGCTTACAATTAGGAAAAGATTCAGTTTGGGGTTTGGAGGATTAGGCATTTAGAGGTTAGTTTTAGGGGTTGGGGTTATGGAGTTATGCCTGATTTATTCTTAGTTGCGTGTGATGCCAGTGTCCGTCTTTAGGGTTAGGTTTAAAAATGGCAATACAAATCTGTGTGTGCATACATGCCCAGTGTGCTGTGGTGTTTTTGCTCTTGGTCTAAGTAGGGGGTGACTGCCTTCATTGCTGTCCTAACGTCCCTTTTTATGACAATACTGTATTCTTTACTGATACTTTATATCAGTGGTTCTCAAAGTGGGGTCCAGGGACTTCCAGGGGGTCCCAAGCAAAACGTTTTAACATTAACGATAAACATTTAAGCCCTATTTTATCTTTCGACTATTTGAAAATAGCTGATCTACATACTCACATTGGGCTGTCACGTTCATGAAAAAGATAAGTTGACGATTAATTGTCATACAAATAATTGTGAATTTAATTGTGTGTTTGGCATTGGAACTTCTAAATGGAATTGACATTTCTGTTTGCCTTTTAGCGTTATGTAATAATTATGACAGGCCTAAGCTCACAACGCATGGCATCACGACGCGTTGTGAGCTTGTAGATCTGCTATTTTTGAAAAATATAGAAATGTATATGAATTTAGAGGTCCTTGACATAGTGGGTTTATATCAAAGTGGGGTCAAAAATACTCTAAGTATTTAATATATTATATTAGATACTTAATATAGCATCAAAATCAGTATAACTATGTGAAAATAGCCGTTCAATGCTTTGTGAGCTTGTAGATCTGCTATATTAAAAAAGAAATCTTGAAAAATGTTTTGAAAGATTTCATAAATATTGTATGGCGGTCCCTGGCACAAAATATCGTCTGATAGGGATTCGTAGTGAAATACATAAGTGTTTGTTTGTTGTTCTGTAGTAACCTTGTGTCTGTACTACTTCCCTAGACCCCCGCTGAAGTCACCAGATGTTCCAGGCGTCAGGACTAGCAGCGATCGCGCACTAGCATGCACTGCAGCAGGAAGTAGAGGAGAGAAACGGACTGGTTCTTAAAGGAGAATTCCGGACAAATTAAGTGTTATCTTTGATGTCTCGTTACTCACCTACCGATGTGAAAAGTAGCGTTCTTTTTTTTCATATATTCCCCTGTCGTCATTTTTTAAACCCCCTCCGTTGTCATAATGGGAGCGCGTGGCTAAGGGAAATTCGTCTATTATAACCGACGCAAAGTTGTTTTTTTCACTACTAGTATTCATAGTAGAGTCTCATGATAGTCAAACATGCGTTGAAACTATCTGCGAGGCTGCCGTCAATGGCGAACGATTTAACACTGGTTGCTTGTTTCTTCCAGAACCTGGCAACTCGTGTTGCCAGAATCTGGAAACAAGCAACCAGTGTTAAATCGTTAGGGAGGGGGTTTAAAAAATGACGACAGGGGAATATATGAAAAAAAAGAACGCTACTTTTCACATCGGTAGGTGAGTAACGAGACATCAAAGATAACACTTAATTTGTCCGGAATTCTCCTTTAACGCCAACACAGAGAATGACAAACTACACACTGCTGCAGGTAACATGCACGCACTCACTCACTCACTCACTCACTCACTCACTCACTCACTCACTCACTTCAATTGAAAGGAGCTGACAACAAAACAATTTTAGAAAAAAGTGGGGAAAGTATGTACAGTTGGAGCAGTGGTGTGTTCTAGTTTTTTTCAGAGGGTATACTAATTGTTCCCTGCATGACATGCGCGCGTATAGAGGCTAGACGCTCGCGCGTAGTCAATGGATGAAATGGTTAGTAGACGGTAGGCCTATACGCCTTTTTTCTTTAAAAGAAATTGCACGGCATACTACGTATACAGCGTAACACGGTGAAACAACAACTGAGTTGGAGGGGGTACAAGCATTGTGTAAATAGAGCTATGTCACATTGCAACTCGGAACAACTGGCTTAAAAAAACACTATTGTTAATTTGCCGTTAGAAAATTATATCCATGTTGGTAAGGGTATCTTGGTATAAAACCTTTTGAGACAAATAGCAGCAATCTTTCAGGATGTTGCAGTTGCTTTTGGGACAGTTAGCAGCATTTCCCCCAAAACTATTTAAAATGGTATACAAAAAGCCTCAGATTTAATATATGTTCAATTGTAGTAGCTCTGTTATATGTGCAGTAGGTCTATCTCAGAGGTCCACTCGGTACAGATGCAGGGAACACATAATGGTTAGTAGTTCCATTGGCTAACCTTCCAATATCATCCAATATCACAACAAATCTTGCTGCTGACGCTGTGTTTGCACATTGCTGTATTTCTCCCAGTAGATATAGGTTTTTTTTGTCGTTGGTCATGTTTTCAAATTCACTTGGGTGCATCACTCACTAACTCACACACACACACACACACACACACACACACACACACACACACACACACACACACACACACACACACACACACACACACACACACACACACACACACACACACGTCAGGTTTGTTTATGGTTATGTCTGAGTCATAGTAACATGCCTATATATGGGCGTATCAGGTTTGTTTATGGTTATGTCTGAGTCGTAGTGACAGGTCCATATATGGGCGTATGGGGTTTGTTTATGGTTATGTCCGAGTCACATGGCCGTGGTCCGTTTAATATAGGATTTTAAAAAATACAATATTCTGAAAAGGTTACAAATCTTGAATGCTTCACAAAATTGTGTGTAATCCTTGAAAACACAGTCCCCTGGCTGGAGGATATATATGTATATATATGTCTATATATATATGTTTGGACACCACTGACACTAATTGTGTCAGGATTGGTTCACTAACAAAAGGATCAGCTTACATCCCCTCCCCTTTCTGCCTGCTTCCGCCATAGAACAGTCAGCATAACAAAGTAAAGAGCTTCGGCAGCTAGCTGTAGAATGGATTCATGCTTTTGGCTATACTTTGTGACTCTTAAACGTTTGTTTTCATTAGCTCTTTAAAGGTTTTAGATCATGCAGATTTATCAGGAAATCTGCATGTTATAGCAATACAACTTTTGTGGCTATGCTACTTACTTTGCTTTGTAATATGTTGGACTTTCATTGCTGTGGGCTTTTGACTGTCAAATGTTTGTTTTGCAACTTTGAATTACTAGATTCTTCAGGACAACGGCATAGTACCATAGCAATGCTGCTTTTGCGGCTGTGCTAATTATCTGTGTAATGACTGTGTAATAACCAAGCCCTAATGAAAAAACATTGTTCCCTAACCGGGAATCGAACACGGGCCGCGGCGGTGAGAGCGCTGAATCCTAACCACTAGACCACCAGGGACAGATGTATATTTACAACATGGGTAATGGCCCAATGAGGGAGGATCGTGAGGGAGGATTGGTGTTTGGTAGCTAAAGGCTCAGTTACAACCCTCCCCCTCCTGTGTAAGGACACTGACCCCCCTCCCCCCCAGACCCACACTATTAGCATAGCAGACTCACAGAGCTACAGAGGACAGAGACATGTATAGGGTATTGTCTTCATGGTGAGATGCTCTGTAGGCATTGGTGGTTCAGTGGTAGAATTCTCGCCTGCCACGCGGGAGGCCCGGGTTCGATTCCCGGCCAATGCATGACATCCTTTTTACCAACATTTAGCTGCACATACACGACATGTATGAGCATGTAAAAAAGTCATGCTTTTATTGATCCTATGATACACAGATACTGTGGTTTCCTTCTCAGACTGTCTGGATTCACCATTAACTATTCACCTGAACAGTTTATCATGTTGTATATGCTATAAGTCAGAATGAGTCTGGTATGGTCCTTTAAAAGGTGAAAGAGAGGCTCAGTGAATTGAGAGAAAACTGTTGCCTTGGCCCACTCAGAACCAACGGCTACTATTAATGGGCTTTATAACAGCAGCTGGTATCTACCATTTTAGGTTTCTGCTGCCATCTTGTGGCTTGTGTATAATAAAACGTATTCAAACTGAACATCATGCAGTCCTTAAATTAACATACACTTACAAGTTGTTATTGGCATAGTTTACTTACATTCAATGATGATTTAATGGTCCAGATCTGATCCCAGCTCTTGCTTTTTGGGTATTATTTCTTTATTATTGTTTTCTTTACATAAACCTAATGGTAACACTTGCTATGCATCCCATGTTTATAATGCGTTATAATCTACGTATAACACTGCATAATTATTGATATAAGAACTCATATATACTCTTAATGCTTTAGCAGAACCTTTTTTGAATGGATCATAGTGTAATTATAAGTGCCATAGTTGCAATACATTATAATAATGTTATGTATTACTGTTATAATGCATTATAGTGTAATAAAAAGTCACTACAAGTGGTCATTGGGTGCTTTAAGTAAAGGAACTACATCCCTGAAAGTATAGGCAGAATGTTTTTCTTGCATAAATTGAATGCTATTTATTTTACCTTACTTAAAGCACCCAGTGACCACTTAAAGTGATTTATAATCACATTGTAATGCATTATATAATTATTATAATGTATATGACAAAATCTTGCCCCCTAGGCTAACAGAGGCTAAAATAGTGTATGCTTACAACTGCTGTATGATTTTTTTTTACAACTGAATCAGGGGAGAGCGCGAACGCAGTCCCCCACTACCAGAAATTATGCAATCGAGATTCCCACATTTGAGGAATTCGCAGGGGTCAGCAAAGCACGGAGTGCAATGGCTGAGCCTCGCCCTGGGTGAACCACCTTCTTGATCATGGTGTCTCCCTTGCCAGGTAAGTATGAGTTGTACATGGAGACATTGAGGATATGATTCACGGACATACCAGTCACAGTGATGCTTCCAACAACATAATGCTCATCCACACAACCACTATGTTAAAGGAGCACTTCACCCCTGGAAGAAGTTTTCGGTCTTTTAATGAAGTTTAGGAGTGAAGAAACAAGATCCTGGGTTTTTTTTGTGAATAATCTGTGTTTTTAGATATCTAGTAATGTTCGCAATATTCGTGACGTTATTTGCATCATGAGAGATTGGTCTCATTCCTTTCCGCACTACATGTCTCGGCGTGTCTCAGTCAGACCATCTCAAAAGACAGCCCCAATGGGGTGTCCGTAACACTTTGTTCAACCTTCTTTCGCCACTCGGCCACTCCCATTAGCTGCGGCCAGCGGCCCTTGCAGAGTGAGGCATTACTTTACCTGAGTTATCTTCTGATAGTTGTACTTGAATGTTGACATGAAATAATAATCCTGTGTAGTGTTTCATAAGCGCAAGCTTGAAAAAAAAAATACAGCGTGGAGTAGCAGCGCTGGTAAACAAACACCGTCACGAAAGGCTAGGATCATAATACCAAGGATGTGACAGTGATGTCAATACTATGCGACACGGAAGTGAAACTGCATGAAGATACTGAGGATGTCCCAGTGATATGACATCACTAACGAATCCTTGGACATATATGTAACTAGCTGAACGTTTGCGAGGACAGCCAGTGTTGCCAGATATTGTGAGAGAAATAAGCAGCCAGGTCTATGAAAACAAGCCCAAAAGAAAAATAACTATGCCAAGAGCACTTTACCTAGACATGGGATATTATATATTTGAAAATTGCTGATCTACAAGCTCACAACGCTTCGCAACCCATTGTGAGCTTGTAGATCTGCTATTTACAAAAAAATCTTGAGGGGGAAAAAGTCCAAAATGTGGATTTTTTTTTTTTTTTGCAAAATATTTTTATTTGCTTTTCAAAATGTGGAATATTTTTGACACATATTTGTTAGGGGCTCCCTGCCACAAATTATAATTTCAGATGGGGGTCTGTGGAAAAATACATGAACATGTTTGAGAACCACTGGTTTAAACAGCAATCAAAACATTTGGAAACAAGCCCAAATATCAACTACATTTTAGAAAGAAGCCGCTTATAATAAGCAGACATGGCGACACTGGCATGCTGTTTGGATGTTATTGTTGGAGATCACACCCACATGGAACCTCCCCTGCCACAAGGCACCAAAGCATTCTGGGAGTTGAAGTTATAGGCAGTGATACGCTGTGGTCCCCCTGTGGTCCCCCCTGTGGTCACCCCTGGAACTTCTTCCAGGGGTGAAGTGCTCCTTTAACTTGAACATTACATTATTGGAACATAGTTGATGGTAAAGGTTGAAAGATATGCAACATTTCGACTAGTATACATTGATTTTGGAAGTAGACTTCTGTACCCATCATGCATTGCGGTATTAGCATAGGCAAAGGCATGCTGGGTAATGGGGTAAGGATCCATTATGCAAGTCAGGATTGGTGTTCTCTAGCGGCTCAGTTGTATTGTAACTGTTTGTATTTTATGTGATATGAGGACAGTGGAATTAAAGACTATCATCATTATCATTACCGGTGGTAACTTGATGAGGCGTGTGCTTCAATTCCAAAAGTAATTTAGAAAGTTACAGTAAGCCTATGTTGAGTTAAAAGAATCCAACTACAAAAGGTAGGTTATTTATTGACATCTGGCTCCCTCTAGTGTTCTTTGTATGTCATAGCCCAGTTAGTTAAAAATAAACAGCAAATCTCCTTGCTTGTCAAGAAGCAGAGTGGCGCAGCGGAAGCGTGCTGGGCCCATAACCCAGAGGTCGATGGATCGAAACCATCCTCTGCTAATTTTGTATTGTCTTACATTCACAGAACGGCGTTCCATCGGTACATTTTTCACGCGCACCCACAAGGTACGGTGCAAGCGCATGGGTGGGAGGGTGGGGAGGGTCATTCACCAGCCAGCAAGAAGGCTACCCAATCCAAATGGCTACTAAGCATAACAGGTTTACCAGCGGCGGTGAGCGTCCTCATACACGGTATAAAAGCAACACAGCATCATTATGGCTTCAGTTCTGCTGTGGTGGTGGTATCCTGTCTACACGCAACAAGAATGCCTCCACCAAAGTACATGCGCGCGACGTACGCGTGCGTGTATGTGACGTCATTAAAATACCGTTCCAGTTCCACTGGGGGAAAAAAAGAATCACCATTACATACACCACTGCTCCTGACTATCAATACTTTTCCTGGGACCCCGTGGAACTGTCGTGGAACCCTTAGGAACTTTGTTCCTGTCCCTGCCCTGGGGGTCCCCCGGACCCCACTTTGAGAACTAGTGGTATAAAGACCATAGACTTATAGACACAAAGGTGACATGCTGGTGGAACGTGATCAATAAATAGGCTACTACGCAGGTGCTTTGGTGCTCTGATTGATTTGGCAGTGGAGATCTGCAGGCTGCGAGAGAACGCGTGCTCACATTCAGTATGAGGTGAACGTTGGTGCATGACGCAGCATGTATGTATGTACATGCGCCACATCTGGATGAAAAACAACACAAGGCAAGCACGCATGGAATATGCGTTTGTCTTTTTACTTTCGCGCTTTTGGAGGAGTTAAGTTAAGTACCTGTGAAGTAGCTTAGTAAAATGCAGTGGTGGAAAGTAACAAGTGCACGTACTCAAGTACAATTTTGAGTTAATTTTTACTTTTCTAGAGTATTTCCAATTTGCAATAGTTTTAGTTCTACTTCACTACATTTCAGAGGCAAATATTGTACTTTTACTCCACTACTATTATTTCAAAACATTAGTCAGTTCCTTGCAGGTATTAATTATTATATTATAAAACATACTTTAACCACTTTAGCCCTATTTTATAGGCTATTTGAAAATAGTAGATGTACGAGCTTGTAGATCTGCTATTTTCAAACAATTAGTACTTTTACTTTTGGTACTTTAAGTATATTTTGATGCCAATACTTTTGTACTTTTACTCAAGTAACATTTTGAACACAGGCCTTTTACTTGTAACAGAGTATTTTTATATTGTGTCATTGCTACTTTTACTTAAGTAAAATATCTGAGTACTTCTTCCACCACTGGGTAAATGATGCTGTAGTGACGGTGCTGGTGCCTGGCCCTCGATGGTCTGGGCAGGATGGTGTGGTTCCTGGATACTGATTGATTGATTACTTAACAGTTTGCCAAAAAAAGCACAGGAAGTACAGTTCTATACAACTTATACAAGGTCTGCTAAAAGGATTAAAACCAAGAAAGCACTAAGCTAAGGCTTGTTTCCATTGGGGTCCTGTAGTGTAAATGGATGGAGTCAGCCTGAAAGCCTTTACACGACGTCGTCAACTATTTTTTCACGTCGTCACAAAACTATTTCATGCGTCATTAAACTGGCGATTCATCGACGTGGTTTGGTTTCAGACAGATGAAAACAGACGTTCTGTCGAGAGAAAAGGATTGAACAACAGGTGCGTCTGCTTATAATCAACAATTAATGTCATGTTTGCATTTAATGGTTTCATGCATGTTTTTCTTATGTTTAAAACAAGGCCTAGAGGCCTACTGTTCTTCAACAATGTGTGTGTTCAGTGTAAAAACTTTGGTTGACTCTTTGGTTGGACTTGGATGTCATCTGGTTAGGTCATTAGGACAAGTGTGCAGTGGTGTAAAGTAACTTAGTACATTTACTCAAGTACTGTACTCAAGTACAATTTTGAGGTATTTTTACTGGAGTATTTCCAATTTTCTGTACTTTTACTTCTGCTCCACTACATCTCAGAGGCAAATATTATACTTTTACTTCACTACAATTATTTGAAAACTTTAGTTACTAGTTAATTTGTAGATTTTGATTATTATTATTATAAAACATACATTAACCACTTCAGCCCTATATACATTTTGTCCATTTGAAAATAGCCGATCTACAAGCTCACAATGTGTCATGATGCCACACATTGTGAGCTGTAGATCTCAAAATCTATTTTCAAAAGATTTTGAACTTGTAAGTATTTCTACATTATTTGCAGTATTGATACTTTTACTTAAGTTAAACATTTGGGACTTTTTATACCACTGCAAGTGTGTGCGTGTTTTATTTTATTTTATAGGCCAATGAACAGCACTTGTTGTTTGAAGCTAATAAGTCGACAAAGATCTGTAAAATTTGAGTTGATTGTATAAAAGATGTTCTGCTGGACAGATGTAGCTGCCCAGACCGGGTATAAAACCAAACTTGTCAGGGTTCACCTGATGGTCTGATTGATTAAATACTTAATCAACAGTTTGCAAAGGGGAAGTACAGTTCAATACAAGGTCTGTTCAGAGGATTTCAAACCCAAGAAAGAACTATGGCTTGTT
Source organism: Gymnoscopelus braueri (assembly GCF_963280865.1). Taxonomy (NCBI): domain Eukaryota; kingdom Metazoa; phylum Chordata; class Actinopteri; order Myctophiformes; family Myctophidae; genus Gymnoscopelus; species Gymnoscopelus braueri. The sequence goes on along the minus strand of NC_137622.1, from coordinate 6,239,692 downwards.
GTCTCCGCCAGGTGGAAAGGCATGGCGAGAGAGTATGTTTTGCACCCTGTCCGTCCTTGTGTCCGTCCGTCCGTGTGTCCTTCTGTCTGTGAGCAGCTATTCTCCGGCACCGTTAGCCCGGTCACTGCGAAACTGTGCACACACACTCCCAGGATGCCAATTCAGAACAAATTACCTCCATTTGACCTTCACAGCCTGTACCTTTTTAGACTTGTGTTCCCCACCTAATTCTAATAACCCTTTGCCATTTAATTTTTTTTGTTTGCTTTATTTTTAGCCTTTTAAACTAGTTATTTCTACTTATACTGTACATTGGATGTATTATTATTTGGAATCCCCTCAAGGGGGGTTGAGAACCACTGAAGTGTGTGTGTGTGTGTGTGTGTGTGTGTGTGTGTGTGTGTGTGTGTGTGCGCGCGCGCGCGCGCGCGTGTGTCCGTGTCCTTGTCCGTGCGTGTGCATGCGCACAACAATTATACTGGTCCTCAAAAGAGAGTAGAGACATGGCTGTTTTGTGGTTGAGAAAAGATTTTTAGAGATGGGCTTACAATTAGGAAAAGATTCAGTTTGGGGTTTGGAGGATTAGGCATTTAGAGGTTAGTTTTAGGGGTTGGGGTTATGGAGTTATGCCTGATTTATTCTTAGTTGCGTGTGATGCCAGTGTCCGTCTTTAGGGTTAGGTTTAAAAATGGCAATACAAATCTGTGTGTGCATACATGCCCAGTGTGCTGTGGTGTTTTTGCTCTTGGTCTAAGTAGGGGGTGACTGCCTTAATTGCTGTCCTTAACGTCCTAACGACAATACTGTATTCTTTACTGATACTGTATATCAGTGGTTCTCAAAGTGGGGTCCGGGGACTTCCAGGGGGTCCCAAGCAAAACGTTTAACATTAACGATAAACATTTAAGCCCTATTTTATCTTTCGACTATTGAAGATAGTTGATCTACATACTCACATTGGGCTGTCACGTTCATGAAAAAGATAAGTTGACGATTAATTGTCATACAAATAATTGTGAATTTAATTGTGTGTTTGGCATTGGAACTTCTAAATGGAATTGAAATTTCTGTTTGCCTTTTAGCGTTATGTAATAATTATGACAGGCCTAAGCTCACAACGCATGGCATCATGACGCGTTGTGAGCTTGTAGATCTGCTATTTTTGAAAAATATAGAAATTTATATGAATTTAGAGGTCCTTGACATAGTCGGTTTATATCAAAGTGGGGTCAAAAATACTAAATATATATTATGTATTAAATAGTTAATATAGTATCAAAATCAGTATAACTATGTGAAAATAGCCGTTCGATGCGTTGTGAGCTTGTAGATCTGCTATATTAAAAAGAAAATCTTGAATTTTTATTTGAAAGATTTCATAAATATTGTATGGCGGTCCCTGGCACAAAATATCGTCTGATAGGGATTCGTAGTGAAATACTTAAGTGTTTTTTTGTTGTTCTGTAGTAACCTTGTGTCTGTACTACTTTCCTAGACCCCCGCTGAAGTCACCAGATGGTCCAGGCGTCAGGACTAGCAGCGATCGCGGACTAGGATGCACTGCAGCAGGAAGTAGAGGAGAGAAACGGACTGGTTCTTAACGCCAACACAGAGAATGACAAACTAGTACTTTGTCAACTACACACTGCTGCAGGTAACATGCACGCACTCACTCACTCACTCACTCACTCACTCACTCACTTCAAAGGAGCTGACAACAAAACAATTTAAGAAAAAAGTGGGGAAATTATGTACAGTTGGAGCAGTGGTGTGTTCTAGGTTTTTTCGGAGGGTATACTAATTGTTCCCATGACATGCGCGCGTATAGAGGCTAGACGTACTACGTATACAGCGTAACACGGTGAAACACACAACTGAGTTGGAGGGGGTACACGCATTGTGTAAATAGAGCTATGTAACATTGCAACTTGGAACAACTGGCTTAAAAAAACACTAATGTTAATTTGCCGTTAGAATTCTTGGTATAAATCTTTTTGAGACAAATAGCAGCAATCTTTCAGGATTTCATTTTGCAGTTGCTTTTGGGACAGCAGCATTTCCCCCAAAACTATTTAAAATGGTATACAAAAAGCCTCAGATTTAAAATATGTTCAAGGGTAGTAGCTCTGTTATATGTGCAGTAGGTCTATCTCAGAGGTCCACTCGGTACAGATGCAGGAAACACATAATGGTTTGTAGTTCCATTGGCTAACCTTCCAATATCACGACAGTTCACAAATCTTGCTGCTGACGCTGTGCGTATTTGCACATTGCTGTATTTCTCCCAGTAGGCATAGTTTTTTTTTGTCGTTGGTCATGTTTTCAAACTCACTTTGTATCACTCACTAACTCGCACACACACACACACACACACACACACACACACACACACACACACACACACACACACACACACACACACACACACACACACACACACACACACACACACACACACACTCAGGTTTCTTTATGGTTATGTCTGAATCATAGTAACAGGTCCATATATGGGCGTATGGGGTTTGTTTATGGTTATATCCGAGTGACGTGGCCGTGGTCCGCCGGCCCTTCCAGTAGCCAATTTTAATATAGGAGTTAAAAAAATACAATATTCTGAAAAGGTTAAAAATCTTGAATGCTTCACAAAATTGTGTGTAATCCTTGAAAAGACGTCCCCTGGCTGGGATATATATATACATAATGTATGTATATGTCTGGACACCGCTGACACTAATTGTGTCAGGATTGGTTCACTACCAAAAGGATCAGCTTACATCCCCTCCCCTTTCTGCCTGCTGCCGCCACAGAACAGTCAGCATAACAAAGTAAAGAGCTTCGGCATTTAGCTGTAGAATGGATTCATGCTTTTGGCTACACTTTGTGACTCTTAAACGTTTGTTTTCATTAGCTCTGTAAAGGTTTTAGACGGAAATCTGCATGGTATCATAGCAATACAACTTTTGTGGCTATGCTACTTACTTTGCCTTGTAATATGTTGGACTTTCATTGCTGTGGGCTTTTGGCTTGACTGTCAAATGTTTGTTTTGAATTACTAGATTTTTCAGGACAACGGCATGGTACCATAACAATGCTGCTTTTGTGGCTGTGCTAATTATCTGTGTAATGACTTTGTAATGACTGTGTAATAACCAAGCCCTAATGAAAAACTTTTGTTCCCTGACCGGGAATCGAACCCGGGCCGCGGCGGTGAGAGCGCCGAATCCTAACCACTAGACCACCAGGGACAGATGCATGTTTACAACATGGGTAATGGCCCAATGCGGGAGGATAGTGAGGGAGGATTGGTGTTTGGTAGCTAAAGGCTCAGTTACAACCCTCCCCCTCCTGTGTCAGGACACTGACCCCCCTCCCCCCCAGACCCACACTATTAGCATAGCAGACTCACAGAGCTACAGAGGACAGAGACATGTATAGGGTATTGTCTTCATAGTGAGATGCTCTGTAGGCATTGGTGGTTCAGTGGTAGAATTCTCGCCTGCCACGCGGGAGGCCCGGGTTCGATTCCCGGCCAATGCATGACATCCTTTTTACCAACATTTAGCATACACGACATGCATGAGCATGTAAAAAAGTCATGCTTTTATTGATCCTATGATACACAGATACTGTGGTTTCCTTCTCAGACTGTCTCTGGATTCACCATTAACTATTCACCTGAACAGTTTATCATGTTGTATATGCTATACGTCAGAATTAGTCTGGGATGGTCCTTTAAAAGGTGAAAGAGAGGCTCAGTGAATTGAGAGAAAACTGTTGCCTTGGCCCACTCAGAACCAACGGCTACTATTAATGGGCTTTATAACAGCAGCTGGTATCTACCATTTTAGGTTTCTGCTGCCATCTTGTGGCTTGTTGTGTATAATAAAACTTATTCAAACTGAAAATCATGCAGTCCTTAAATTAACATACACTTACAAGTTGTTATTGGCATAGTTTACTTACATTCAGTGGTGATTTTATTGTCCAGATCTGATCCTAGCTCTTGCTTTTTTGGTATTTTTTCTTTATTATTGTTTTCTTTATATAAACCTAATGGTAACACTTGCTATGCATCCCATGTTTATAATGCATTATAATCTACTTATAACACTGTATAATTATAGATATAAGAACTCATAAATACTCTTAATGCTTTATAACTCGCAGAACCTTTTTTGAGTGGATCATAGTGTAATTATAATTGCCATAGTTGCAATACATTATAATAATGTTATGTATTACTGTTATAATGCATTATAGTGTAATAAAAAGGGGTCATTGGGTGCTTTAAGTAAAGGAACTACATCCCTGAAGGTATAGGCAGAATACGTTTTTCTTGCATAAATTGAATGCTATTTGTTGTACCTTACTTAAAGCACCCAGTGACCACTTAAAGTGATTTATAATCACATTGACAGAGGCTAAAATAGTGTATGCTTACAACTGCTGTGAGATTTATTTTTTTACAACTGAATCAGGGGAGAGCGCGAACGCAGTCCCCCACTACCAGAAATTATGCAATCGAGATTCCCACATTTGAGGAATTCGCAGGGGTCAGCGAAGCACGGAGTGCAATGGCTAAGCCTCGCCCTGGGTGAACCACCTTCTTGATCATGGTGTCTCCCTTGCCAGGTAAGTATGAGTTGTACATGGAGACACCGAGGATATCATTCACGGACATACCAGTCACAGTGATGCTTCCAACAACATAATGCTCATCCACACAACCACTATGTTAACTTGAACTTACATTATTGGAACATAGTTGATGGTAAAGGTTGGAAGATATGCAACATTTCGACTAGTATACATTGATTTTGGAAATAGTCTTCTGTACCATCATGCATTGCGGTATTAGCATAGGCAAAGGCATGCTGGGTAATGGGGTAAGAATCCATTATGCAAGTCAGGATTGGTGTTCTCTAGCGGCTCAGTTAACACCCCTCCCCCTCCTGCCTGAAGACGCTGCCGCCTCTTAACACACACACACACACACACACACACACACACACACACACACACATCACACACACACACACACACACACACACACACACACACACACACACACGCACACACACTATGAAGTCTCACTGGATGAGCAAACACTCCGCATAACAAAGAATAGTCGTTTAGCAGAACTTTAACAAACCAGAGGAGCACCAACAGTATAAAGAAACACAAAACGATTCTCCCTTAAAAGCAGAATAAAATGCATATCCCGTATATAATCATTCTGACCTATATATTATATGTCCTATATATTTTTATTCTGTCTTACTGTAAAGTCCTGTACGTTTTCATCGTCCTGTGTTTTTATAATGTTATTATAGAATTATGGGATGTAAGCATTGGTGGTTCAGTGGTAGAATTCTCGCCTGCCACGCGGGAGGCCCGGGTTCGATTCCCGGCCAATGCAAGATATTCTTTTAAAAACCCTTTGCTGCACAAACACAGAATTAAGAGGGTTCTTTTGTCACTCACTTAAAGTCACCAGTAGCAAAATGTGGTAAGATTCACAAGACTCTTAAATATGACACATGAGCTTGTGACAAATAAATTCATGCTTTCATTGACCTGTGCTTTATAATAGCAGCTGACATTCACCATTTTCCTGCAACCATTTTGTGCCTTCATAAACATAAAACTTTTCGAAAAAAAGAAAAAATAATTTCCTATTTGCTTCAAAATGCTTTATCTTTCAATACTATTATTTTGTAATAATGCCTGCCTGACATTGTGCATCTTATGGTTTTTCAGAGGCCAATATTTAGAGAATAGGGAAGGCAGAAAAAAAGTATTATCTATATCTATATCTATATCTATATCTATCTATATCTATATCTATATCTATCTATATATATATATATATATATATATATATATATATGTATATGTGTGTATATATGTGTATATATGTGTATATAGATATATATATATAGATATTTAAATTTATATATATATATATATATACACACACATACACATACACATATGCCTTTAAAAAATGTAATACGTTTTATTATTGCAAACTAAAGAAATATTAAGTTGAAACAAATAAATAAAGTTGTCCTTTTGGTTTTGGGGTGAAATGAAACTTTAGTCACTTTAGCATGAGGGACACACGTCAAAGACAGAAGTGTTTAATTTGCACTGATTGTCAATCCTATATTGAAATTGGCTTATGGGAGGACCACATCATCACGCTCATATCACTATGACTCGGCCATAATCATATAAGGAGTTCCCAATGCAGCTACACCCAAATATGGAGTGTATTGTCTAACCCAGGTGTTCTCAAACTTTTTTATACCACGACCCCATTTTATGGGGGAAATTCTTTGGCGACCTCACACTTAAGTTATAATGCAATTTCAAAGTGGAAATAAAGAATTTCTTAAAGTAAAAGCATACATTGCTGGCCTTTATACATGAATATGTATTAGAAATTTTAATCACAGCAGTGATTCCTGCTGATTTGTTATCAATGAAATGAATGCATAATACCGTCAGAGTTTCTTAATCCAGCTCTCGATTTTTATCTTTGGCCACCGGCCATGCGTTTCACTCCATCCCATTCCCGGGCGGCCGCTGTTGGTAACTGGTGAGGTTGTCTGTGAGCATGACCTCCCCGCTCGGTAATGTCACATCGCGATCCGTAAATTGTTTGTTGACTCAAATGCCGATTCGGGGGCTAATTGTGTTTGCTGGCACATAGGCTACAACAGATAAAATGTGCACTGTCAGTGACCCCTCCAGTGCCAATTTACCAGTGTTAATTTAACACTGTATGGTGTGTGTGATATGAAATGTGAGCTTTCCATAATCACAGTAATCCTTAATCATATTCCATCATATTCAAGGGCTTTTGCTGAGAAAAGAGACAGACTCCAGTCACTTTCAAATTAGAGCACTGCAGAGGGCAGGTGTGTGTCTGTGCAGTGGTGGGTTCTACCGTCAGATGCTGTGTACGTCGTACACCTTGAGATTTTTTTTCGTCGCCACCGTACACCTTCAAAAACTGTTCAAAACAGCGTATCTGAGACGCTGATACGCTCTGATACGCTAACTGACGGCGCTGACTAAGCAATTATGCTTCTGCACTGTCAAATAGGCGAACATCTAATCTAAGATTAGTGGGACTCACCATTGAGTCACAGGACTCACTTCATTGAAAACAAACACAATCACTGAATTATTTTAGATATTATGTTGATATTATAGCTATTTTATTTGATTAGATATGTGATGTTCCTGACAATTAGTTGACTTTTGGTGAAAAAGCCTGCATATATCGGAATCGGTTGATATCGGTATCGGAAATTAGGAGTTGGACAATATCGGAATATCGGATATCGGGAAAAAAGTGGGGCGGGTCTATGATGGACCCACCACGCACAATAGTGGTGGTCCCCAGGTTGCTCTTAGTCAGGATGCTGGTCCCTGGGTCAAAATCAGTTGAAAACCCCTGCTCTAGCTCTCTGAGTTACAAAAACTCTTTTAAGCCACCCTGCACCTGCTCATATTGAACTTCATTCCTGCTATATAACTATATCGTTAATGAACAGCTAAATCAGTTCTGTGTGCCTCTGCACGGGCTTGTGTGTGTGTTGTCGTCCCTGTGTTGCTGCTGATTCTCGGTCGGTTGGAGCTGTATGTGTATAGGCTATGAGGAGTCAAGTGGCCGTCTTTGCCGTCCTCTTCATGCTGGTCATGACGACCTAACTTTTTTTCATTTCTGCCCTGTGTGCTACTTACTTTGCTTTGTAATATAACCCATTTGGCCTTTCATTGCTGTGGACTTAATGCTTTTTGCGAGACTCTGTGACTTTAACGTTTTTTTATTTCATTCGCTTAGTACAAGTTTTTCAACTTTAAATGACTAGATTCTTTAGGACAACGGCATGGTAGCTTAACAATGCTGCTTTTGTGGCTGTGTAATTACTTAGTAATGACTGTGTAATGACCAAGCCCTAAGAAAAAACATTTGTTCCCTGACCGGGAATCGAACCCGGGCCGCGGCGGTGAGAGCGCCGAATCCTAACCACTAGACCACCAGGGAAGGCTACAATCTCAACTACAGCCCTCCCCCTCCTTCCTCCCCCCAGATCCCAGACACACTATTGGGTACGATGCATGCCCTGAATGCATCATTGTAACAATACAGAGACAAAAATTGGGAAGGAGTTCAGCATTAACTTTCATGTAATGAAATTGGTGTTTAATATCCCAGCAATAATGCCCACATTAGGGTGTTTTATAGTGTTCCACAATAACTGGCATCGACGAGGATGGGATTCGAACCCACGCGTGCAGAGCACAATGGATTAGCAGTCCATCGCCTTAACCACTCGGCCACCTCGTCTGTCTGTTACATGTTATAAACCAATTATAGAAAAGCAACATTTATATTTGTCTTATTGAGAAGTGAATGGGGTGAGGGGGTGAGGACATAAGGGGATGGGGGCTTGGACAGGCAACCATGGCCACTAAGACCATTTGTGTACTATTTTGTACCTAGTGGCAAAGCGTGGGATGGCATATCTTCCTAATTAAGGCCCGGTTACACATATATATGCGTTTGGTGGTCGGAAGTTCCATCCACTGCCATTATATGGGGAAAAAATAGAAAGACCGTCCCAATGCGTTGAGTTGAGGGAGCTGATGCACGTGCAGTAGCGTGAAGTCCGACACATCGGGTTCAACATTGGACTATGACCCATCACTAACCAATGGGACAGATGTGTCCTGAGTTCACACCACTGGGCGGGTTTTCACTTGTAGTTTTCTTCTTTCACAGAGCCAAACCCCTAGTCTTGGAGGGACTTGTGAAGCAAAATGTGACAATTGTCGAGTACTGATTTTGTGTTAATTCTGGCACTGATTTGTATATTATTGTATGTCTTTAAATGTCTTGATGAATTGAATATGCAGGACCACAATGGAAACAAGCTAGCATCATTGTATAATCGTACCACTGTACTATTGGCATTTTGCAAACTGTTAATAAAGTATTCAATAAATCAGTGTCAAGCCTGATACTGATTTTGTGTCCCCATGTGCTATAAAATAGCTCAATGCACAGAGCAGAGAGAGCAGGCATAGAAGAGCATACATCAGAGATCATTAGGAAGAACATAGAGAGAGAAAGTTGGAAGAGGAAGAGTTTCCCTAGATGAGACGCTCATAATGAGCGTCAGCCAACACCCCATCATATAAGACAAGTGTCACCCCCAGTATAAGATGAACTATAAAAAAATCGGCGGCCTGGTGTGCAGTTAGCATAGAAACAGGCATTGAACGTAAGTAAATACAATATGTGCCAAAGACTTCAGATCCTTATTTCATACACAATGTGGCTACACAGGTGTGTTGATTGATTGAATGTGCTATTCTCGTCTAACCTCCTAATCACTGTCGTGTAGGCAATTGTTTAGTTATTGTCATTGCTGCAATGTCAAGGAGAGAAAAATGTAATAATAAATGTCCTCAATGTTTAATCATGTATTGGTGATGGTGTCATTACCCAGCAAGCTTGCAAGTAGTACACATACTGTATAAACACCAATAATGTACTGTCAATGTTCTTCCTCCACATGAAACCAAAACTTCAAATAACAATGAAGAGTAAACTTTCTGCTTTTGGTGTCCTCCATATACAGTTGCCAGATCATGGATCCACACCGAGCGCAGAGGAAAACCTCCTCTAACTTCTGCTGTCTAATATTAACTGCAGGTCAGCATGTGCTTACTGAAAGATAGATAGATCGACTGTCATTGACACTGTGGGGGACATTCAGTTGTCATAGCTGTACCTAATTAATGTGTCAACCTCACCTGAATTTGTACTTCCATGTACTGATGTTCTCATGTCTTACTAAATAAAGTACATCAATCAATCAAACTTAATAGAGACCAGTCAGCAGGCCTTCACTCCCAGCCAGGACCTCTTCGGTACTGCTGAAAGTGGTAAGATTACATACACTGTATTAGTCATGACTGTTAACAAATACAAAAACCATAAAGCTGTACACAATACATTTTCTAAACTTACTTTACAGAGAACAGTCAGCAGGCCTTCACCCCCAGCCAGGACCTCTTTGGCACTGCTGAAAGTGGTAAGAAAATCATACCCTCCCGCTCATTATCATACCACAACAGGTGTGGGCTTGGCTAAGAAAAAAGCATGTGTAGGAACAGAGGGGGGGGGGGGGGAACAATAGCGTGGGGCAAATATTTGAAAATATCAAATCTACAAGCTCACAACCTGTCGCAATGCGACACGCTGTGAGCTTTTAGATCTGCTATTTTCAAATAGCCAATGTATAGGTTTCAACTGGTTACACTGATTTTGATGCAATTTTTGTTGTTGCTGTGGACCCTCTGGAACCCCCTCAAGGACCCCTGGGGGTCCCCAGACCCCAGTTTGACAACCACTGCTCTAGAGCATTTTATAAACAACTGGGCAGTCCTTTCATGAGGAGGAGGGACTAGGACAGGTGGGTGGTCTTGTAGGAGGAGGTGGAGGGACTGGTTCAGGTGGGAGCTGCTAAGGTGAGAACCAGGGCCTATACTTAATGAACTGGTGGGGGTGTCCACATAAAAACATAACTTTAACACTTTCTGTACACTTTTTTGAAAATATTTTTTGAAAAGGGGGGGATCACACCCCGTATTTTTTAAAGTTAAAGTGCTCCAGTACTTAAACTCAAGTACAAATTTGATTGAGCAACGTTTGCTTAGTTGAGTAATATGACTATAGGAGTATCTATATCAATGTGTATACTTGACTCAAGTACTGGGCTTTGTCCACCACTGCTCAGGACGAGCTACAGCGATGGTTAATGCCACAGATGGGGATAATACTTTCTACAAGTCTACAGTAATGTGTCTGATCAACTTTACCCTTGTTTGACTTAGACACAACTGATATGTACACAAGCTTGTCTGTGTAGCTGAATGCAACGTCTCTCATGATGTTTTTTATGTGAAACTGGAACCAATTTCCTTCCATTAGGAAACATTATTTGTGTTGATGAGTTCGGGGACCAGTGCGTAATGTGGATCAGCCCAGTTTGTGGTTTTTACAGTTTGATGATGTTTTTTATTGGACAAATGAGCTGATGGAAACAACGTTAAGCTTTTAGGAAGGAGGGATCATCCTCATCATCATCACCATTTGGTTTTAGTGGTTATTGCTTTATCAGAACCATTGCTTATGCTACTGCTTTAACAAATCCCAACCCGTGGTTCGTGATTTCAAGTGGGCCCCCAAATAATTTGCAAAACTAAGATTGTATTGCTAATGTAACATTAATATAGTATATATTATTATTATTATTATTATTATTATTATTTTCTTTCTTTTTTTAGTTGAAAGTGAAAGTTTCTGCCTAAATATCAAACCAATTAATTATTAACAAGAGCTTGCAACTAAATGATAACAATGGATAATAAATGGATCCATTGGAACATTGGTAATTTTTTCCATTTCCTCGTTGGACATACAAGGTTTCCACCCGACAGTGACAACATGCATGTAGTGGGATGGGAGGTAGATTCTTTTTTACAGTCAAAGCCTAAATCAAAGTCATTGTACTCAGAGCTACTGTATAGGTGTGACGACACAGCTGTTGTGAATGGAACTAATCGATGACACACAGGATACATCAGTCATCACCACACACACTGATGCAGAGCCACTGTTACATCTGTTCTACCCTGGAACTCTAGCCTCATTTTGAACCAACTAGTACCTGTGGTTCTGTATAGCAGTGATTCTCAACCTTTTTAATTTCAAGGACCCCCAGTTTGATATGCATTAGGCCACAGACTCCCATTTAATACAATCTTTAAAAATCTACTTTGCAATCTACTCTATAAAATCTTCAGTGTTCATTTAACTCAGTTGGACCCATATCCATTTTGGTTCCATTTGTACACTCTCAAAGTTGCAGATCCGTAAGGATCAGTTTTTGGAGCCGTAGTACTGGTCCCCGGAACAGACGTTGAGATTAAGAACCAGTGCTGTATAGCTCATAGAAAAAATAAATAAAAAATAAATAAATTATACAGTCAGCACAGCTTCCTGTCAACAAAGATCCTTAATTTATGAAGATTAAGGACCGCCACTGGTAAGAAATGGTACACAAATGGTCCCTTAAGTAGCCAGCCATGGTTGCCTCTGGCTATGAACGTTATGTGGATGAAAGCATTGGTTGTGCGTCGTATGTTGTAATCAGAATGCATCAACCAAGCCTTATAGTGAATAAAGATAACAATAATAATGCTATTAAGCAAAGAAACATTTTATTTCATTTTTAGCTTTTACATAATGGTTTCATGTACTTTATTAAAATATTTAATTTCTGTTGATCTGTTATGAAGAATATCATAGAGCATCTTGTGGGGACAGAAACATATCTTACCAGATCTCGCGAGAGTGCATTGCTAGGACAGAGATAGGTCAATAATAAATGTTCTCCTAAATACCATTTTAGTGTCAGAATGTTCAGAAGATGTGTGGCTTGTGAGGACTGGGTCTAATATTGTGTTCAGTGACCATGGGGGCTAAAGAATCGGTGAGAAGTTGTGCTTGCGTTCACTTCTCCCATTGGAATTAATAGACTCACCACCTACAGTACTGATGGTCTCCTAAAGGGACAACTACATTATATCACACAGATACAGTTTTCTATTGTTTGTCTTGACTGCCAATCAGATAATAAAGCTAGAGGGGTCAATATCAGGTCATGTGTTTGTTATTTACTGTGTCGCACATGAGAATGTCTTATTGTAAGTATCATAAAAAGCAACGAATCCATTGTATGGGCTGCCGTAAACAACCATACCAAAACGACAACAATAATAATAATAAATGCAAGCAGCAATAAGCGGGTTCGAAGGATAAGGCAGAGGCAGGAAGAGAGAGAGAGAGAGAGAGAGAGAGAGGCAGAGAGGCAGAGAGAAGAAGTGAACATGCATTAATTAACAAAGTCATGATTTTTGTTCAGTAAATTATATTTGGACTGGTTAATTTGGGGTTTGAACCAGGGACCTACAGACTGGCAGGTAGACAGTGTACTGACTGAGCCATTGGATAGACAGAATTGGATTTCATGTAAGTTATCAGGTAAGTTATCATACAGCATGGATTGCTTATATACAAGCTCATAACGCGTCACATTGTAGAGCGGCTGTATGTGGTTACTGTAGGTGTTGTATTAATAATGAAATCTGCAAAGTAACAATAACTAAAGCTGTCATATGCTGTAATTGCAGTAGAGTAGAAGTGACAAAAATGGAAAGTAAAGTAAAAGTACCTCAAAATTGTACTGTGCATTGTAAGCATTTGTATTGGTACTTGAGTAAATGTACATAGTTACTTTTCAGCACCATTGAGGAGCCAATGACTGACAGGCTAGGTAACACCAAGTGCAGAGGGACATGGGTTGATATTAATGGTCTTAACTCAAAATGTATATATCACACAGCTTAGATTTTTTTGATTAAATCCGACAGTGATGTAAAAAAATATCTGTAGTGTAAAAGTTGCACGTTCATACAATGTGAATGTATATTGTTTCTTGTGTCTGGGTAGCTCAGTTGGAAAAGCTCTTGACTCTCAACCGCAAGGCCATGGAATCGAGTTCTGGCAAAAGCAACACAGCATATGAGTAATCTGGTTCTCTGTTGTATAGAGCATTGTTACAGGTATAGGCTCATGTGTTTGTTAATGTTGCTACCCTTTAAATGGCCATGGCCAATAACGTGGCATTGGGCGCTTAAAGTTAAATATTTGAAAAACTACACATTATTTCAATGAGTGAGAGCAGGTGAAAGGGGTGGATCCAATCCATGGGAATAGGGGGAAGGTTGCTGACTAGATTACTCTTTTCTACACCCACCCTCACTAACCTTAACCTCAGTAAAACAACGACCTAACCTCAAGAAACACTATTTGTAAAACGAAGAATTCCAAATGATGATCACCTCAACACATTGTTGGGGACAGGGATCGGACCAGCGACCTTCACAGGCTGCCTCTCTTCTCATTGAGCTAGAGATATGGCCTCCCTGATGGTGTCTGTTGATATCTCTAGGTTTTTCCGTCCGTTATGAACCAAGCCTCTGTTTCGCTAACTACTCTAGATCACTAGTTCACAAAACATTTACCAATTAAGTTTTTTTATGTCTCCTCGGAATGGAAACTTGTGAAAATAGTCGATCTACAAGCTCACAACGCGTTGCTATCTGAAAAGTTGTGAGATTGTGGATCGGCTATTTTCACATAAAAAACAACTACTCTCAAAAAAGCATTTCATGTTATTTTTTAAAAATTGCACATGTCTGAATTAACAGGGTCATGTTTTGTACAATTTAAATGTAAACTGTAATGAGTGGGGTTTGAACCAGGGACCTTCGGAACATGAGGCTAACACTTTACTGATCGACAGGGCCAGCTGGTATCAATGGGCTAGTGGGGCTAAGCCCCTCCTATCTTATGGAATAAAGATGAGAAATTATTATTAAAATGTTTTAGAAGAGATTATTTTATATGCTGGTGGAACCTGGAGCAGCAACAGCATCAAACAGTTACAAGAAAAACACAAAATATTTAAAAAATGGGCTGATTTCTTTTAGCCCAAATCAGCTTCCATTGGCTTTCATTGAGTTGAGTGATTGACAGCTGACTTGACACGCCTGCTTGATTTACTCACCATAGAGACACACGGGGACTACAAATTTCACGCACACTTTTGAGACAGCGCCGCTACTCGAGGTCCGTTAGAACGATGAACAGCAGCTGCCAATGCATTCCCTATGAGAGGATATGAAAGTTAGCCTACTTTTAAAATTATCCTGCATTAACGACGATATTGATTTAAATAAAAATATGTTTCCAAATGTATGGTCAACATATCTTCTTGTTTTCTTAATAGTTGATGTGTTTCACATTTAATTTGCCACTTTAACGAGTTACCCATAATGCTAACACAGCAGAGGGTAGACAGCAGACGGGCATTTCAGTGACATCACTGTCTTTACGAGCGCCGAGCGCCGACCAGTGGCGTACCCACTGTAGAGGCAGGAGAGGCGGTCGCCTGCCCAACTAAGATCTCGCCTCCCCTAAAAAAAAAAAATAACCCGAAAATGTGTCATTGCGTGCTTAATGTCCTCAAAGTCACGCATCCAACAAGCTTTGAACTGAGCAGATTGGACCTTCTGTTCCAGAGATAATGACCAAAACCTATTGAAAACGGCCACTTTCGCCAGTTTTCTGGGTATTGAAAACCTCAAGGGATGCGTCCGTGTCGTATATACCATGCGACCACTTAAACTCTGGATCTCCGATGCTAGCGGTTTTGACATACTGATGGAGTATATTATAGTATATTGTGGGTAGTATATCGAGATGAAAGATATGGGACATTAAAAAGGACAAATTAAACAAATGGGACAGATTATTAGAACACAAAAAAAATCGTTACAGCCTCAGTAGTTAACCAGTGAAATGACGGTATTTTACAATGCCTCTCATAGAGATTGCATTGAGAGCTGCAGTTCATCGTTCTAACGGACCCCGAGTGTTCCCCGACATTTTCATTAATATTTCATTTTTGCCATGGACATGCAAAATAATCATCTCATCAAAAACACAGTGGCCTAGCCCTAAATGTATACTAATGGACTCCTAATGTGTCATAGGGTCTATTCCAATGTGCTGCACATTTTAAAACAATAGTATGTCTGCATTAACTACTGAGCCACTTAACGACCAACAAATTAAATCCTAATTATTTTGGATAATAATAATTGAGTCTCATCAGTACAGACAGTGCTTCAACCTCAAAAGGGCCACTTTAGCTGCACAGGTGGAGTGGGTGCCTATTATTATACATTATGGCTAATATAGAGATTTCTGGCTTTTCAAAAGACAGTGTTACTTGAGGACAGAAAGAGATCAAGTTCTACCAGCTAAACCATTTGGTTTGGTTTGGCAAAGTATGGTAGCTATTGGATTCCATTAAGGTGATCAGGTATTCTCTGTTGATGAGAAAGTCCAAGGCATGCACATTTATCAAAGGAAAAAGACACACCCTACAAGCTACACTTGATTTGTTTTTGATTTATTAGACATAATGATTACATGTTAAATGCTTCTCACGGAAACGTCAAGGATAAAATGCCAATGGAACACTGGAACGAAGAAACTTGAGAGACAAAAAAATATATGTTCATGATGAGTGATTAATGAAGGGCATGCCAGGATTTTAATTGATTGCAGTGTCACAATAGTTTGATGTGAGGTAACTTTTAGGTTGGAGGAGATCCTAGGATGTGGATGGAGGGTTTCCATGGATTATGATTGTGGAGTGTTATTATAGTTGTCAATTATTTAAATCCCAAACATGGAATATACTTGGACCATGCCACATTTAATGCCTGTCTCAGGACTGCCACCTGCCAAATACAGTGGATAACTTCCCAGTCTCCAGGTTTTTGAAAGTATAGCTACCACTTTAACCCTGACATCCTAATTTTGGGCATGTCATTATAGGATAAAAAGATAAGAAAATTACTGATCTACAAGCTCACAACATGCTGTGATGTGTTGTGATTGATTGATTTGGATAATAATAATCCAGCTTTAGATGGGCTTTTCCCTTCCAAATAATATTTGTATTTATTTGATAAGTGGCTTGTTTTAAAATGTGTAGCGCCGTGGAATAGAGTAGACAATATATGGCACATCAGGAGTCCATTATTATATATTTAGGGCTAGCTAGGCCTATGTGATTCTGGTAATATACCTTTTTTTTAAAGCACATTTTGCTATTTTCACAGAATTGAGGCAGTTATTAGCAATCATTTAGTTTAGCTTAGTCTTGTTGTCTTCACCTGATGCAATTGTGTGTACAGGTACCATGTGCAATAGGCCTACTAAAAATCTCCTGCAACTCATGAAATGAGCATGTTACTTTACGAGTCACCAAAGTTATTCAAGGCATTTTGATTTGTTTCTACATTATAATGAAGAAAATATATAGGCTATATCTAGATTTATTTATTTTTCAAAATAGAAAATAGACATGTCTTGCCACGGACATGTTTGTCCGTGTACGGACATGTTGATGACCCCTGGTCACAGTGTGTGTGAGAGAGAGACTAGAGTCTCTCACCCTCGAAAATCGGCAAAAGTAGCCGTTTTCAAGATGTTTTGGCCATTATCTCTGGAACGGAAGGTCCAATCTGCTCAGTTCAAAGCTTGTTAGATGCGTGACTTTGAGGACATTAAGCACATAATGACACATTTATGGGGTTTTTGGGCCTAAATATATGGTAATTGTTCGGGCCGGCCCAGTAGGGCCCAGTTAGGGCCGGGCCTTAATTTTCAGGCCCGTTGAGAACTCTTAGACAGACAGACTGTGTGTGTGTGTGTGTGTGTGTGTGTGTGTGTGTGTGTGTGTGTGTGTGTGTGTGTGTGTGTGTGTGTGTGTGTGTGTGTGTGTGTGTGTGTGTGTGTGCACACGCGCGTGTGTGTGTGTGTGTGCGTGTGTGTGCGTGCGTGCGTGTGTGTGAGACAGGGAGGGAGGTAGAGGCTGTGTGTGTGTGTAACTTTAAAAGCAGTGATAAGGAACATGGGAAGAGGTCTACTGTAGGAGGAGATGAGTTTCAGTTTATACATACCACTTGCTGCTATGTTTTAAGCAGACTTAACACATCGGGTGCCAAAAACGGTCCGGACCGTTTTTGAGAATCCAAACGAGAAGTGCCGAAAACGGTCCGGACCGGTTTTGACCCAATTTTATTTTTATACGTAGGGCCCACGTGGGGCGCTCTAACGAAACTTTGGGATCATCCAAGGAGTTTCTGAGAAGGAGAGGCCGGATGTGGATCCATGTCAAAAATCCTTCCGGTCGGCCTTTCCAATGTTATCTCCTTGGACCTTGACTAAAAGCTTAATATCTCCATTTCTTTTTAACGTGGTGGAAGCGAGCCGTTTTCGATCGGCGATCACTCTGCAATGGAGGATCGCGTTAGAAATATTATTGTTCCAGGCGTTAGTCGGGACCCTCCGCCGTCTCGCACGCACGCTTTGTTTACATGCACTTCCGCGTCTGGGCTTCTACAGCACGAAACGTATCAACGTAAGTGGATGGAAGAATAGCCGGCACTCAACGTATAATATTTGAATAAACCTCTGGCACCCAATGTGTTAAATAATCTAACCTTTTAATTAATTGTCTGGTTCTGGTCTTATTTTGTTTATAAAGTGCATTATATTCTTGTGTGACCCTCAACACAGGATTTGATGATTCCAGGCTCAAATTATTAGTATTGCCACCACCAGCAATAATCATGATATAAGAGCAGCTATCTGCACTTACAAACAACGTTCACTGGAGCTCTGTTTTGTTGTGGGTACTTGTGTTGTTGTGGAGCATTTCCTATAACAAAGTATAGATAGCCTACAGTAGTGTCATTGCTGTAACTTGCTATCTGGAATGTGATGCTGTTGCTGCAGGGTGAACTATGAGTATCATATAGTATAATGGATGTCTTGTAGCCCCCCCACCCAAAATCACCACCAGTCGCTACTGTCGATTGAATAGCTCGATCAGTGATCGAGCTATTCAATCCACAGCCTTGGTCAGTGAAAAAGGAGAATCAAACAAAACAAAACAAAAGGGGGAATGAAGTACGTCATACATTGAAAATAACTAGTCTCAAATAAGAATTTCACGTTATCTTTAACAATTGCACATGTATTCATTGATACAGTCATGTTGTGTGCAATGCAATTATAATGAAGTCTGCATGAGGTGGGGCTCGAACTGGCGACCCTGTGGTTTCAATGCAGATGATTAAGCAATCAAGCCATTGGACCAACAGACCTGAAATGGTGAAAAAGGAGCTCACACATTTGACACAGTTTCACACAAATTGCTCAGAAATCCTTGGTTTAAATGTTTTTCAAACTGCTCAATATGGCGTAAAATATGAGGGCGGAGTTTACTGGTCAGAATGATAGATGTGAGTCAAGGCACATGTGTAAGCAAGTTTCACGGCTGTAGGCCAAACGAGGCATGACTTTTGCCTGTTTAAAGTTTGCATTTTCAAAAAATTGCTATAGCGCCCCCCTTTGACCAATTGGAGTAAGATTGGTTTCAGTGATACTTGGAGTGACCCTCTACATTACTGCAAAGTTTCAAACAAATGTGAGTCTGCATGTATGTGTTAGGGGCAGACAAATAATCTTCATAAAACTGCAATATTCATTGGCTTATAAAAGCTTAACGTTTTCACTTATGGAAAATCCGCTTGCTCACGTCTGTCGGCATAGGTCTAAAGTTCATGTGTAAAACGTTTCGTGCAGATTGCTCAAAGATCCCAGGAGGAGATAGATTTTTACTGTTTTTCATATAATTCAAAATGGTGGGAGATCTAAAGGTCAGAGGTCAAAAGTCAGAGTATGAAAGTTGTTAGGCATGAGGAGACGCATGTGTGTATCGAAGTTTCATGGCTGTAGGTCAAACAGGGCATGAGTTGTACCTGTTCAAAGTCAATTGAGTGAAATAGCGCCACCCTTTGGCCAATAGTTGTGAGTTTCGTTTCTTAGCCGTTTGGCATAGCCCTCTACCATATTGCTTTACAGTTTCGTAAAAAGCGTATGCACGGTTCGGCCAGAACTGCAAAAACGGCGGAAGAAGAAAGCCAAGGAATGCAATAAGGCTTCGAGCCTGATAGCCTCGAACCCTTAATTAAATAGTTTCTTGAAGGGGCTCAGAGTTAGCCTGGTAAACCCCCCTCCCTCCGGAAATCTCATTTGCATTTGATTTCAGGAAGGAGTCTGGGATTGCTCAGGGAGTAAAGCTGCCCGGTCCGCTGCGTGTTAGAACCAATCAGCGGCTGCTAGGGGCGGGATCATCCGATCACCTGCCAAGTAGCTTGAAAAAATGAAAACGCCGTCTGTCATCGATTCTGCTTCAGGAGTCTCAGATGGAAGTAGGCTGTGAAACAAAATGTGTGTCGCAAGCTTCTTCCATTTGACGTAGTCAGGTTAGCTCAGAGTCAGACCTGTAATAATACTGGAAACTGAAGCAGGCAAAAGTAAATAAATAATAAAATAAATATCCAACGAGTCATTGTGTGTATTCCTTTTTCACATGCAGAGGTTCTAATGGAAGCAACTCTTTGCTCTCTTTGGTTTGTTGCAGAGGACAGTATAGTGGAGCCAGGAATCAGTCAGCCACAGCGCCTTCCGCAGGTAAACGGAGAAGGTTGTTGGCAGGGACGGAGCAGCATGTCGTGGCTCCGTCAGAGCTAGAGGATTCACCTGAAGCCCTGCTGTGTCCTGGACAAACACTGAGGCCTGCGAGAACAGGACCTCCATTAAGACCAGTGCCCACACCAGTCCGCAGCCGAGCTGGGCAAAGTGAGACGTCCGGAGCCCGCGGGTCTGCAGGGGCCAGTGACATACGAGGGTGGCCTCCAAGCCCAGGAGCCCCAGCAGAAGCAATGAGGCCAGATGGTGAGCTTCTAGGAGCCACTGACACAACACATACACACTCTGACATGCTGACATCTCTGTGGTCTTCACTGGGCCCACGTCCATCCGGACGCACACTGTGGCCCCCAGCCTGAGGGCCCCGTACAGCAGCAGCAGAGAGTCGGTGAGGGCCAGCTGTCCCAGCAGGACATTGGAGGGCTTGGTGGAGATGAGAGGCGAGCGGAGCCATGACAGAGCCTGCAGACTGTACATCACTCCCGCCACCAGGGGCAGCACTGCACCCTGAGGAAGCAGCAGCACTGTCACCAACTTCAGTAGCAGAAAGCGTCGAAGCAGGACCCTGGGGGAGGAAAATGACCTTCAGTGGTGTAAAGTAACTACATACATTTACGTAAGTACAGTTTCAAAGTATTTTAAATTAACTTGAGTATTTCCATTTCTTGATACTTTTTACTATTCTACAATATCTCAGAAGCGAATGTACTTTTTCTCATTTATTTGACAGGTTTAAGCTACGATAACTATAACTTTAACTATGAATAGGTCATTTTCTCAAAACTCAAGTGGATGGCAGCGTCCACACCACAACTATAATGACAACTACAGTATAGTTGTGCATGATATCATTTGGATCACTCCCTGAGCGATTTTATGAAAGATAGAAGTATTGACACTAGCTGGCATTACCTCAGGTACAACTATCTCGCCTCCTTGTAATTCATCATCAGAGTCAGATTATCCATATATCCTATTTATGCGTCTTTAAGCAATGGATGGAGATCTCTCTCTCGTCTCTCCCTCTCTATACACTGGACCTGTAGAGAGGTCCAGTGTGAAGCATGTTTGTTTGTGTGCTGATAAAGTTTAAAACGTGTATTACGCCGTCTGGACGGCATCTGGAATTAGATTCAAAACGGAATAGCTCTGTAATTAAAATCAGGCTCTGTAATTAAAATGTTAATGTTAAAGTGTGTTAGGAGGAACATGCAGCTATGGGATTCACACAGGTGAATGAATTGAATTAAGATTCATATTTATTCATAAGGGTCTGTATGTGAAATGAAACTAGAAGGTACTGTTCCTGAAGAAACAGTGTGGGATCGCTAAGAATGTTGCTGGTATTGAGTATTGATAGTGTTAGTAGTGTTATAGGTTTGAAAGGTTTGAAAGGTTTGAAGGGTTTGAAGGGTTTGAAAGGTTCGAAAGGTTTGAAAGGTTTGAAAGGTTCTAAAGGTTCTAAAGGTTCTAGGTTTGAATGGTTTGAAAGGTTTGAAAGGTTTGAAAGGTTCTAAAGGTTCTAAAGGTTTGAAAGGTTCTAAAGGTTCTAAAGGTTCTAAAAGTTCTAAAGGTTTGAAAGGTTCTAAAGGTTTGAATGGTTTGAAAGGTTTGAAAGGTTCTAAAGGTTTGAAAGGTTCTAAAGGTTCTAAAGGTTCTAAAGGTTTGAAAGGTTCTAAAGGTTCTAAAGGTTCTAAAGGTTCTAAAGGTTCTAAAGGTTCTAAAGGTTTGAAGGATTGAAAGGTTTGAAAGGTTTGAAAGGTTTGAAAGGTGTTAAAGTATTTGTATTGTTATTTTGAGTACTTTTAAGTATTTTTACTCAATATAAGTACTCTAAAGTATTTTTACTCAAGGTATTTACTTTAAAGTATTTTTAGTCACTTTATTTACTTTAAAGTATTTTTTACTAATTTTTACAACTTTTAAGTATTTTTTACTCTTTTTTTCAACTTTTAAGTATTTTTACTCATTTTGAGTACTTTTAAGTATTTTTACTCAATATAAGTACTCTTAAGTATTTTTACTCAAGGTATTTACTTCAAAGTATTTTTAGTCACTTTATTTACTTTAAAGTAGCTTTTACTAATTTTTACAACTTTTAAGTATTTTTACTCTTTTTATCAACTTTTAAGTATTTTTACTATTTAAAAAGTGAAATATCTCTAAAAGTACAAATGATTAAAAAAATTCTAATGGTAGCCAATATGTCCTAAGTAGGCTGAACGTTATAGAGTTGGAACGGAGTTTCTAGCTAAAAGTATGAATTTCTCCATTGAAATGAATGGGAGTTTTTTAGAAGTAAAAAGTGAAATATCTCTAAAAGTACAAATGATTTCAAAAATTCAAATGGTAGCCGATATGTCCTAAGTAGGCCGAACGTTGTAGAGTTGGAATGGAGTTTGTAGCTAAAAGTATGAAGGACTAGTTAGCCATCAAAAAACGGCGGGAATATATAATAATAATAAAGAGTGGCAATAACATTAGTGTGATCGCTTTAGCGATCCCACAATGAGCAGCAATGTTGAAAGTACTTTAAAGGTGCTACATTGATTCTACAGTATTCTGATAGTAATCATTGCTATAGTATGTTTGTTCAGTAACAGGGGTCTCACCGTCTCTCTAGTTCTTTACTAAACGGAAAATTCATTTTCTGGTCGGATACCGGTTTTATCCAATCAGGAGAGAGAACTCATACGGGAGACAGGATAAACAAGTGAAATTGGAAGTGACGACACAAAGAAATTAGCAAACAAAATTTGAAGTGAAACACTATAAAATTATCTTCTGATTGGATGAAATTCCCACCGGAAATTATTATGTTCTGTTTAATAAAGACCTGGGGAGATGGGTAGACCCCTGTTACTGAACAAACTATAGCAGTTCTATCAGAACATTTGAACTTCAAAAGTTTAACATAAAACTTTACACTATACAGCACCTTTAAACTAGTACTAGTTGTTGACACATTGTTCTTATTGTCAGACAGACCAATCAATAGTTTTATATATCAAGTGACAGTGTTGCCATAATACTCCGTCTGGTGTGTGTGTGTGTGTGTGTGTGTGTGTGTGTGTGTGTGTGTGTGTGTGTGTGTGTGTGTGTGTGTGTGTGTGTGTGTGTGTGTGTGTGTGTGTGTGTGTGCACACACACGTCTCCTCAGTGTTATGCTACAATTAAACTGCTCAGGCATAAGCCTAGGCAAGCAAACAAGTATCTATAAATTCTTTTAACTTTTACAGCTGCTATTTAACATAACAGAATGCACCTCAGATAGAACTGTTGCACAGCAAATCCTCAGTGTTAATTTAACTCTGAGAGTGTGGAAATGGACGCTAATGGACCCACAAGGTTCCATAAGATCTTACTGTACAGATTCATATAATGAGTCAATTTCAGCAGTATAAAGCAGTCCCAGTAATCACATTTTATAGCAGGGTGAGTTGACTGCTCAAAAACACGTAAAAATCTTGGGGTACAGTTAATCAAATTAATCGATTTAATTGGTTAATCGATTTGGGGGGACTGAAATTTCAATTTTTTTATAAAACAAATGCCGTAAATGTAGCAAATATACAAGCTCACAGTGTGTTTTATCGCGATACTTAGTGAGATTATAGATTATCTATTTTTGCAGCGTTATGCAACATTTTTGTACAAAGTACAAAATGAGGGCTTAAGTGGTTAATCATATTGATCGACTTGTTCGATCTTGTCAGTTCATTCACATATATAAAAAAATTCACAGATTATTAAAAAATATATATGCTTCACAAATATTCGATTGCTTCACTAAAAAGTAATTGATAGAATAATCACTATACAAAATTAGTCGATAGCAGCTCTATAGCGGTAAACAGATAATGTAGTTTGACCAACCATGGACAACACTCACCTGTGTGAAAGTATCATCTTCTGTTGTCCCAACGAGGCTGCTGTTCTACCCTGTCTGGTTGGGCTGAGACTGAGACTGTCAAACTGGCTTTTCTGTCTTCTGGTAAAGGTTTATAAGCCCGACTGCTACCAGTACCTGCCTGTAGCTGTGATGTCATCACGTCTGCTCCCCACTACCTGCCTGTAGGTGTGATGTCTTCACGTCTGCTGTAGAGAGAGAGAGAGTGACACAGTCTGACTCACATGGATCAGGAGATTGTCCTGTAGGACATGACATGAACACAATGCTGAACCAACGTCTATCAGCAGTGAATCATGCATGATATGCATCTATGGCCATTGCCTACTTTGAGAGCTATGAGCAATGAGCATAGGTGCCGGTCAGACGGTCCTGAATGTCCCCCCACTATTTAGCAATCAACTTGTCGATCTCGCAGACCACTGGTCTATTTTTTTTTATTTTTATTTCCCGACCGCTGGTCCTGCACCCCACCGTTCTAATTGTGTTGCGCAATCGTCGTTGTGTATTGGCTGTATGCTCGCCTCTCGCCGCAATGACCATTCTGTTAGGCTACTGGCGTGCAGTTGCTCTGTCAACTCGACCAACTAGGTGTCAGAAAAGCTAATACACAACAAATAGTTGTTCTTTGTAAACTGGCTGTGGGCGTGAAATAAGGGGGGCTCGGGCTGCAAGAATCAAGTGTTGCTATGATAGACTGACTGACATGGGATCAGATTACTGCAGCGCAATATAGGTTAAAGTGAGAGCCGAAAGCGCACGCACAAACTATACCTCTGTGGAATCAAAGTGCACCGTGGCATGTGTGATCATGGATTAGCCTACTTATTCATCAAGGCAAAAACATGCTATTTAATGTCATTGTCTCTTATTGCAGGCTGCTACAGCTAGGCTAGATTTCATATGGAGTATAGCTGACATCTCGCCTATACTGTGGTAGAACAGCATTTTAGGTTTGTCGGGTCCATGCTATACATTTGTATAGCCTACACTTTGGAGCTACACCAAAACTGACAGTGAACGTCATGACGTCACCGTGTAACCCAACCCCCCCCCCCCCCACACACACACACACACTGTGTCCCTCCACTTTTTCCCTCATGCCGGCGCACTTTAGCCTGGTAAACCCCCTCCCTCCGGAAATCTCATTTGCATTTGATTTCAGGGAGGTCTGGGATTGCGAAGGGAGTAGAGATGGGAGAACACTGCGTGTCCGAACCAATCAGCGGCTGCTAGGGGCGGGATCATCCAATCACCTGCCTAGTAGCTTGAAAAAAAGAAAAACTGTCTGTCATCGATTCTGCGCCCGGAGTCTCAGATGCAAGTACGCTGTGAAACAAAATGTGTGTCGCAAGCTTTCTTCCATTTGACGGTGTCAGGTTAGGCGCACTTGGCTGTGAGTAGAGACATGCTGGAACATGGTGGAACAGGAACTGCTTTAGCATCATTGAGCTGGGCTTCTGAAGAACTGCCTCATGCTATTTTTAGAAGTGCTGACTGTAATAACCACTGGAAATACAAGCTCAGAAGTCCTGCCACAAGTATGAAGATCAAAGTAGGAATTTGTTTTTGGAACTCGGTTCAAAGACATCCCCATTAGTGATCAACACAGCCACAATATACACTATAACAGTGGTTGCCAAACTGGATCCGGGCCCACTTGAAAATGTTCTACGTGTTTGTGGCCAGTACGTGCTTTACAGTCTATGGGCCACTGGTCAGATGAGATCAAAGATATCATATTAAGCGCGGACAATACTCACATCTGACAAACGTCATGTCACTAAAACAGTTTTGGGAGCGTGCCATGGTGACATGGAGTGTTTTTATACAGTGTAGAGCATCAATTCTCAACCTGTTGGCCGGGGACCACTGGTGGGCTATGAGCATATTGCAAGTGGGGCCCCTAATAATTAGCAAAACACTAAGATTTTAATGATGATATAATATTCAATAAATGAATAAAATATTAATTAAAAAATGTGTGAACAATGCATTTTCGTTGTGATTCTGATAAACTGGGATTTAGACTACACTATACGTTAGTTCCATTGATTGTGTTCCGGAACACAATCGAATTATTGATCACTAAAATAAACATGCTCTGAAAATGTGGGCGAACGCTTTCCATTGTTTCAAGTGGGCCCTGTTCCAGAAAAGGTTGGGAATGCTGATGTAGAGAGCACATGAGGACTACAGTATGAGGTCACGTGAAGTGTCTGTGTGTTCAGGCATGTTGCTGTGTCCATGGTAACGTGGGCGTTGTCTCCTTGACAACGCGGGTGTTGTATGATAATTATCGTTTCCTGAAGTGACTCATTTCACTTTCAGTGTGATTGACAGGACAGGTGCTTTTTGACTCATTGTTTGTTTCATGAGTGTGTGCATGTGTGTGTGTGCATGCATGTTTGCGTACAGTGCGTATGAGAATATATCTTGTGTGTGTCTGCCTGCACACATGCATGTGTCTATAATGGAGAGGGGGAGGGCATATGTGTGTGTGTGCGCATGTGCGTGCAATGCCGTGTGTGTGTGTGTGTGTGTGTGTGTGTGTGTGTGTGTGTGTGTGTGTGTGTGTGTGTGTGTGTGTGTGTGTGTGTGTGTGTGTGTGTGTGTGTGTGTGTGTGGGTGGGTGGGTGTGTGTGAATATATGTTGTGTGTGCCTGCCTGTGCAAGTGTGACTATAAAAGCATGCGTGACAGATTAGGTTACTTTTAGAGATGATTCATTCAGTTTGTGGGGTAAATACCAGACTCCAACATGTATCTGCATGGGACCAGTGGTGGAACAAGTACTCTGATTTATTCACTACTTTTATCAACACTATTATGTCACACTACTGTGCGATTGTGCTGTATGACAATTTTAACCACTTAAACCCTATATGGTTGACCGGAGTCCCCCAGGGCTCTATACTTGTGTCCTTTCTGTTATTGTGGGGAAAGCTTTCGCTGAAAATAGCAGATCGACAAGCTCACAACGCTGGGGTTTAAGTGGTTAAAATCTATTGATATGTTTTTTTTTTCTATTGGTACATGCTTCTCGGTGTTTCGATGAATCGAAAGCGTAATCGATAGAATAATCGCTTGATACTTGCAGTTGCAGCCCTACACATGCGCACACGAGCAAATGCGAGCAAGAACTGCTGTACCAATATTTAACAAGGAACAAAAAACAATTCTGAATTTCTGAAGAAAATGTCATGATAGATTACTACTTCCTTGGAAATATTTGTGTGTTTTATTGGTGTGGGAGGTTATGTAAACATGGCTGAGGCAGGCAGGCCCACAGCCACATTCATCTGATGTTAGTCTGCTAAAACAATTGCTGTACACCACCAAATATGGCAGCAAAACGATCTGGTGACCAACAGTACACCAGGGGTTTCCAATCTCTTTTTCCTTGGAGCCCCCCCTTCTTCATCTGACTCGAGCTGAGACCCCCCACACAACACATGCATGCACGCACATAAACACACAGACACACTCGTGGAAAATTAGAGACTATTTTTGACAATATAATGACCCAAAAATTTAAGTTATGAAAATGCTGACTACCTCCAAACAGACAAGGCCACACATGTGTGAACTAAGTAAACTTTGCCTCACTGGATGTGATGTGAGGATGTCAGATAAGATCGTGTGTGGTTTTATGAACAGCTAACGTAGACAGTGTGAGACATGATGACCTGATTGACATGATTGTCTGCAGAGGACTATGTGATTTGCTAGAAACAAGCAGAGCAAAGATTGACCGGTAGATTGAGAGCTTCGGCTTCTGGCTCACAGTTTGTCACAATGTTGCACTACAGCAAACGCAATAACACTCCTGCTGCTCCAATTCTCTGGCTGATCTTCTGCTCCATCCTCCCCTCACTCATGAAGACCTTGAGATGCTTGAGCTCTTTCACTTGGAGTAAGGTCTCATTCCCTGTCTGGAATGAATCGATCTGCTTTCGTGCTGATAAGTTAGGGATTGACACTAACACCTGCCCGCCTGCCCGGGGCAGGTAAATAAAATGGTAGGGCAGGTGAAGTTTGCTATCTGGTTGCCCCACGGGCAGGTGCACATGTTGTCTCTCCAGCTCTTTTTATTAAACAGAAAATGCCTTTTCGAGTCAGGATACCAATTTTATCGAATCAGGACAGAGAACTCAGACAGGATACAGATTAAACAAGTGAAATTGGAAGTGATGTCACAAAGAAATGAGCATGTAAAATTGGAACTGGAACATTATAAAAATGAAGCTGATAAATGGGTGCTCTCTCCTGATTGGCTGAAATGGTGTCACCTAACTGGATATTTATTTTCTGTCTATCAAAGAGCTGGAGAGACAGAGAGACCCCTGTTACTGAACAAATACTCTATAGCAATGAGTACTATCAGAATATAGAGCTTTAACCCATAACAAAACCCTTTTTGTTTTAACCAAAAAATATCACTTACCCAACCTTCAACCCATAGTCATATTCATAGCTATTTAGATATTTGGCATACATATTGAGGTATGACATTTTTTATCGTGCAGCCCCATAATTCGCAAGTAGAAATTAAAAAAATAAGTGTTTAATTGAATGGTAATTAAAATTTAACCTATAATTTTATAAAGGACGATTTACTTTTCGGGCAAGTGAGCAAGACCTGTGGGCAAGTAGAAAATGACCTGTACTTGCCCGACGGGCAAGTGCCTCTGAGACCTTAGTGTCAACCCCTGACAGTGGTGTCCATCAGTGGTGAAATGTTTTGTTAGGACTCTCTCCTCAGCTGGATGAGGTCTGCAACATGTGTTGGCAGAGACTCCTTGTTCATAACTTCCATTTGAATAAGCTAGACCGGTGCCCAAAGGGCCAAGCAAGTCAGGAAAGATGCAAGTTGGCCATACCTCAGGAACGATGCAAGTAGGGAACGTTACAAGCTCTGGATAAGAGTGTCTGCTAAATGTAATTGATTGTTGGGAATTCATATCCCACTCATTTATGCAATACCCGTTGTACTGGGTTGGACAATCCGAGAAGCCCAGGACAGACGCACAGACAGACACATCACTACAGGGCTTTCCACACAAATTATGAAGGAAAGTAAACACTGATCGTTCCTTATATCACACACATTCACACACCCTGCTCGCACACATACACACACACACAGAAGTGCACGCGCGACTGAGAGTCGAAATGAATGATTATCAGTGGGTAATCCAGATGCAGATTGCAGAACAACAATTACGCTGTGGTCAATTATTTAATTTGGATAAATGTATTGTTCAATAACAAAGCCTCTAAGCTTCTCCTGTCACCTCTTACATAAATTACCTCAACAAGTAAATCATCTTAATGGTTTAAGGTTTGTTGTTATGTCAACATGTGCCCCCTCCCAGGCTATTCCACTGCATTCTGTCATTTGTGACATGATGCAGATTGCAGATTGTGGTCTAGAGCAGTGTTTCCTAAACATTGGGTCGGGACCAATTGTTGGGTCGCGGACCCATTGATTGATTGATTGATTGAAAATTTTATTAGGCAAAAGAATGTAAAACAACACAGTTACATTTATAATACTTTTGTCTAAAAGGTCCGACCAAAAAAGTCCTTGCAGACTTGTTTCCGTTGGGGTCCTTGAATTAATTTCATAGACATATATAGTAGCAACCAAACAATTCAAAAATCAACATAAAAATACAGAGAAAAAATACCACTATGTACAAAAGAAAAGCATGAAAAATAAAAAATATATACAAAAAAAGGGGAGGGGGTCGTCTGTCTACCGGGAAACTGGTACTACCTCCCTCTTATGGCCTCCAGAAAGATGAGTTTTTAGGGCTGTTTTAAATGAGCCCAGTGAACTGCATTTTTTGAGGGATGGGGTTAGACTATTCCATTCCTTGGTGGCCGTGCTGTAGAAGGAGAATTTGCCCATGTTTGTTTTATGGGTGGGTGGTACCAGATTGTTGTTTACGCTCCCTCTAGTTTCGTGACTGTGGGTGTCACTAACTTTTTGGAGGTATTTAGACAGATATGCGGGTATAGGGGGCATTTCGGGCAAATCTGCATTTACGATTTTGAAGACCAGTCCCATTTTTAGTTGTTTAACCCTGTCTTCCACCCTGAGCCAGCCTAGGCTGGCAAAGTGAGTGGGAGAGAGGTGGGTCATGGGCCCCAGTCCGAGAAGTAGTCGAATCAGTTTGTTTTGGGAGGTTTGAAGCTTAGTCTTCAGTGACACTGAGGTGTTGGAGTACCAAGAGGAGCAAGCATAGTCAAAAACGGGCTGAATCAGGGCCCCTGAGAGGGTCCTGAGGGCCTGAGGGTTGACAAAAGAGGAAACTCTGCCCATAAATCTTGTTCTCTGGTTTACTCTTTTAACCACCTTTGTTGCCATGCTTTCACCTGACAGGTATTTGTCAATTTCTATGGCTCACGGGTAAATAACCCTTATTTTTGGGCGGTGAAACCGTTTTTTTTAAGTTAGGGGTGTTGGTCCACAATATCACTTTTCTTTAAGTGAACTTCCATCACTGTGATGACCACTGTGACCACACCGCCCACTTCACACTGGGTGTGATTTTTGGGCGGTGAAACCGCCCCTATATGTGAGGTTTGGACATCGACATCGATTGCACCCCCCCAACCCTGCGCTGTGATTGGCCACCAGTGTACCCCCCTAACCCTGCACCGTGATTGGCCAATCACAGTCTATTCAGGACTGTGATTGGCTAGTGAAACATGACACATGTGCATAGCCCTATAAATAGGACTATGCACTTAAAAAAAACACATTTATGTTTTTTGGTTAGTCCAATGGTTAGTCCACAATATTACTTTTCTTTAAGTGAACTTCCATCACTGTGAGGACCACTGTGACCACACCGCCCACTTCACACTGGGTGTGATTTTTTTCTTTTTATTATGATTTCAAAACATTTCCTAACCCATTGCTATGTAGTACACTGTATAGCAACATTTGTTTTTGTAAAATTTTAATACATATTTGAAGTTTTTCAGAAAACTGAGGTCAGGATTTAGAAGGCGTTTTTAGAATCGGCCTCAGGTCTAAATGGGTTAAGAGCCACCCGAACATAATTACTGCTTTCATAAGCAGTGAAATCAGTTTAAAGGCTTGTGTTGTTATTTCCCCGTTAACTAACAGGAAATGATTATACGTTTAATTGAGAGCACATTGTCACTGCAGGTTGTTGTTGTTAAGTAAATAAAGCACTCATACAACCCCTGGTAAGTGAAATGTGACACCGCTGTGCTCCGCTGTGTGTGTCTGTTACAGCTGTTTAGATGATAGATCCCATATTGTGAGAGGATGTGTCATTGGCTGGCCTCTAACCAAGGCCAGCCAATGAGAAGAAAGTGATGAGAAAGTGACCACTAGTTGCAGCGGGTCTGAACACTGATCAGCTACCTCTGACGAGCTGAATTCAATTCCCGGCCCTGACAATGTGCCGAAGTGTCCTTAACCCATTTAGACCTGAGGCCGATTCTGAAAACGTCTTCTAAATCCTGACCTAAGTTTTCTGAAAAACTTGAAATATTGATTCAAAGATTACAACAAATGTATGTTGCTATATACTGTACATAGCAAGAACCCCAAAAGGGGTTCCCGTCCTGAAAGGTATAGTAGTACAAATAGGGGTTTCCGTCCAAAATGGGTTAAGTAAGAAACTTAACCCTTAACTGCCCCCCCCCTGCTCTCCTCTGTGGGTAGCTCTCAGCTGGGTGAAACTGAAAATAGATTTTACCCCATGTAATGAAATGTCTAATTATTTATAAATTATTAGTTTCGGGGGAGCAGTTTAATTTCCCTATAATTCAACTGAAATTCAATTGAAATCATTGTAAAACCAAAATGTACATAACTATTTGAATAATAAATACAGCTATGAGTTTGCAATTTTAAAATGTATTTCTCATGCACAATTATGACATTCAGACTATTTAATTTAAAACAGAACACCTTTCCATATCGGGGTCTAATCGTACCTAATGAGAGTCCGTTTTTATCCTCATGCTGAGTCAAGGTGAGGGTCTGTAACGGAGAACCAAAACAAACTGTCCTAAATTGATTTTGAAAGGCTGTTGTTTATTTCAGTACCATTTCCCGTTGTCTCTTCTTAATGAGTTGCATATAACGTACTTAGCAAATGGAGTGCGGATACTGCGTTGGAAAATGGACCAGTCATTTAGAAGATTTGAGGGCTGTTCAGTTTTTTATCATAACTCACTAAGTGTCTGTGAAGAAGATGGAGTCGACCACACACTGCTTTAGGCCTACACCACTTCACTTGATAGCTCATAAAGTGCTTCGAAACAGTTGTGAGGACAGCCTAATGGCTCAGTAATAGTTTTGATCCTTGTTTTAAGTCATGGGTTATTAGTGTGGTTGCCCGAATGGGCAACCAGACTATAGTACTCTACCGACTTTATTCTAGATAAACTTTTTTCTTATTCGCTATTTCTCCCACAGTTTATTTTTCCCAATTTCGTGCCATATGTCATAATGACCGGCTTCACCGGGAATCGACTGCTTGTACGAGAGAGATTGGTTGCATAGTTTAATTGATATTGATTTATTAGTGCATTAAATTTCCCCATCCACTTTAATGGAAAAGCGAAAAAACTCAAATTCAAGTATTCTTTTCTCAAAAACCGTAAGAGCTAAAGTTACCAGATTTGGAGGGGAGGTTCATAACGAAAAAACATCACATGGATGCACCTGGGACGTATCATCAGTGTTGTAGCCTGGGGTCATAGGATGTTTCGGGTCTCGCAACATACACCCTCACCCAGGTGACCCAGCCAGGGTTGATCAAGCCCCGACTTACGTCCCAGGTAGCTACCCACGGTCAGTCCTAAATAGGGAAAGACAGGGCCACTCAATACGCTTGTCCGAAACTACTCTGCCAGGAATGGGGGAGAGCGGAGGCTCTGGCACGTGGAGGGGCTAGGCTCTGTGGATGGCCTCCTGGCCGGGCTCCTCCTCCGTCTCACCAGGTCCAGGACCTGAGCGTTGCACCAGACCCCCCCGCTCCAAACATTTCATTCATAGTTTATTGCCAAATTATTGAAACAAATATTACACCATTCGGCCTCATGGTGGTGCTATAACAGCCCACTTTACCTTTTGGCCTATAACTCTTGAACCGTAGGTCGTAAAATCAAAATGTATTTTTCCCTGGATTCCTTGGGTCACGACGCATCTCCCCATATAGGCCACGCCCATTTGCGTCTGGATAGATTTTTTGATATTGATTTATTAGTGCATTAAATTTCCCCATCCACTTTAATGGGAATTGCAAAAACTCCCATTCAAGTATTTTTTTCTCGGAAACCGTAAGGGCTACAGTTACGAGACTTGGAGGGGAGGTTAATAGTTTATTGCAAAATTATTTAAAAAATAATCACACCAGTCGGCCTCATGGTGGCGCTATAACAGCCCACTTTACCTTTCGGCCTATAACTCTTGAACCGTAGGTCATAGAATAAAAAAACTTTTCCCCTGGATTCCTTGGGTCATGATGCAACTCCCCATATAGGCCATTTCCGTTTGGATAGATTTTCCGCCATTTTGAATTTTCTTCAAAACACACTTTTAGCTCCTCCTCCTACAGATTTTGTCCAAATCTCACAAACATCGGTACACATGATCTATGGACCCATGCGATAAACATATCCAAGTGGAATTTTCATAGTCTATACCGTTCGGCCGTAATTGGATTCCAAAGTTAGCGGGAGGGGCCCGTTTTACAAAAAATGCCTAAA
The DNA here is from genome assembly GCF_963280865.1 of Gymnoscopelus braueri. NCBI lineage: Eukaryota > Metazoa > Chordata > Actinopteri > Myctophiformes > Myctophidae > Gymnoscopelus > Gymnoscopelus braueri. Next base: position 6,205,728 of record NC_137622.1, on the reverse strand, counting down.
AACGCGAACGAAACGTCCAGTCAATCCCAAATTGTAATCACACGTCGAGGATGGTTTACTCAACAAATCTCCAAAAGCATTTCCACTTTGACCTATAGGGGGCGCCACAAATGCTTAAAATGTAACCGTTTGACACAAAAACATGATTTTTGGGGGGATCAGTTCCCTCAAAAAGAAAAGCAAGTGATCTCAGGAGTGACATGACGATGTCAATGGCCCGCTACATTTGTGGGAGGGGCCTGTTTCTTTAGTGGGAGGGGCCTATTTCCTCAAATCAAAACGGCACGTGTCACAAACGCAGGATCCGATCGGCACCGAATTCGAATCGCACGTCGCGCGGCCTCCTACGGTATTCCTCCCGGCGTATTCCTCGAGTCCCGGCGGCCTCGACCGGCGCAACCACACTTTGCAATTTCCCAGAATTGCGACGCGTCTAGTTAAACATTGCTTTCTAGACCATTTTGATTATATGGTAAATGTGTTTGCATTTACATAGCACATATCCAGCACTCAAAGCACTTTACAAAGTACTGTATGCCTCACATCCACACACCAACGATGCTGCTCATCAGGAGCAGATTCAGTGGCTTCAGTGTGTTGCTCAAGAGCACTACGACGCCATCGAAGCGGGAACCTCCCGGTTCCCAGAAGACCGCTCCACTTGCTGCACGGCGCCTCTCTCTACTAAGTAATAATGCTCGATGTAGTGAAGCAGCAGGTATACTGTAGATATACTGTGTCTTTAGCAGCGGTGCTGTCAGAAGTGCAGAGAAGCGAGAGGCACACACATACATCAAAAACACTCCCTTATCCGGTCTACTGTATTTACCTCTGTTGTTGACTCACAGCTCCAATTACATTTATATTGTTTGGATAAGTTGCTATATTGACTTGTCAAACAATACTGTCTTGTTAATTATGTTATGTCAGGGTAATGGGCGTAGGTTAAGTAAGCACAGGCACATCCTCTTATGTGTTTCCACAATGAACAATAAAACAATGGTTTGATCAGTGTGATTGAAACGTTGCACAGCAATAATCAAGGGGAGCTGATAACCAGTGTGCAGTCAGACTATTATTTTTTCAACCCTGGTGGGTCCACTGTACGGTACCACAGCCCACCAAACCACCATAGGGATAAAAGCGATAACACAAGTGATAAGAACGTGTTATAGAGGCTACTATGTTGCACGGATACTGTATACAGTGCCTTGAGATTGTGAATTGTCGAAATCTTTGAGATGCACTGATGATTCACTGTACTTGAGTAAAATATTTTGGTATTTTTGACGAAGGTTCTCCCCAGAACAGGGTAAGTGATCATTTTTAGTTACAACAAAAAGTGTTAAAAGTTAATAGGTATATATAGAGATAGTATATAGATGGATGGATGGATGGATGGATGGATGGATGGATGGATGGATGGATGGATGGATGGATAGATAGATATGGACATAAAAGGGACATGGACGGACAGTTACAGAAATCTTCATGTATGGGGTACAACGGGTATCGCATAACTAGGTGGTGCATGCATTCCCAACTTGCATCATTTCTGACTTTGCATCTTTCCCGAGAATGGTCTCGTTTTAACAAGAACTTAGATAATGTGACGCAGTCAGTCCCTGTCAGAACGCAGATAAACCAGTCAGACAGGCACAGACAGTCATGCTGGGTAGTACACTAGTAGCCTACAGTGTGTACATATTGAATCCAGTTTTCTGCTGGAGTTAATCCAGAAGGCTCATCTTGACAGAGCAGTGGTAAGTGATCAAGCTTATTATTTTATATATTTAACCACTTATGTTACGAAGATGACGACGGCGATACGGTACTAAGTCCGTACATGGACACAACGCCAGCGTGACGTAGTCTTACGACCGACATCATATCCTACTCATAATACTACGACGCTGTCAGATGGGAAGCGTTCGGAAGTTATAGCAATAGTAATAATATTAATACCTAGATAAATACCAGGGCCTCTTCACCATATCTAAGTTGCGTGATTAAGGATCTATCAATCCGGGCCCGCTGTCAAGCACTTGCGGCGATCGATAGAAATAGCCAGCCTATTAAGAAATACAGTCCTTTAGAAGTAGTAGCAGAAACCTCTGTTACAACTTACATTATATACTTGACCAGAGTCCCTCAAGGCTCTGCTAGAGACCCTTGTGCTTTCACTCTACAATATAACTTATTGTACCGAATGTTCGCCCCAGAATAGGTATGCTAGTGTTCATGTGATTGAGATGATCGATAAACGTGTGTCATTATTGTGTTGCAGTTGCTTTATTGTGAAGTTTTCTTGTGAAACGGAGGCTGGTTGTCGGGCCAGTGGTGACGGAATAGGGGGGCCAGGGGACTTTTGGTACTGCCTTGTGTCTTGTGCACAGCGAGGCAGAGAGAGGCATTTAAAACAAGCATGTTTGGCTGTAGCCTGTCCGTAATGAGAATCAGCTGCATGTGGAGGAACATTGAGCTACAGAATGGGAATCACACAGGTGAATAAAATCATGAATAATAACATATTCATAGGGGCTTGCAGATTTAATCATGAATTACATTTTTGTTTGATAGAAAACGATTTGGATTGGACTTAAAGACTTTTGCCTTAAAAATACAACAAAGAACACCCCCCACACACAAACATGTAAAGGTAGGCCTACAGTAAAACATTTGGGCTAAAAGGATAAAGCAAAAAAGTCCTCGGGACTTGTTTCCATTGTGGTCCTATGTATTCAATTCATCAACAGAGCATTGAAAATAAACACATTAATACTTAGCTGTATTTACAGAGGAGAAAAGGAAAAACGGCAGCAGTTTATGATCCCTCATTTCAATGGGATTTAATATCTATCTCCACTTGTAGATTCCTGACAGATGCTTTTTCAGGCCAGTTTTGAAGGATGCCAGTGATTCACATCCTTTAATGGAAGGACAGGGCATTCCACATTATGGTGGCAGAGTAATAGAATGAATATTTTCCCATGTTTGTGCTAAATTTGGGGGGGTGCATGTATTTCTCCTGTGGGATTAATAAAGATCTGTCTGTCTGTCTGTCTGTCTCTGTCTGTCTATGTCTCTGTCTATCTATCCATCCTATCTAATCACGTAATCTAAGAGGAAAGAATCAAGAACAGAAAAGAATACTCTACAATCTGATACTTCTACTTTCTAACGCTTTATCAACCACCTGCTCCTGCTGCTACCATTCTCAGCCACACACACACACACACACACACACACACGCACGCACGCAAGCATGTGCACACACATGCACACACGCACACACACAGCGGATACACCCTCTTTGAAAAGCATCCTGCCTGCCCTGTCTTTCCTTTTCTGACTCACACAGAGCAACATCATGATGCTGCACATGAACGGTAAGAAACTTGTTGCATTATTTTTTTCTTTCATGATTATTACTTAAATTATACAAAATAATTAATTTATGTGACATGCAACACCGTTGAAGGACAAAGTGTAAATCAGGCTTGCACAGCCAAACGAGATGATATTTTTACATGAATTGAAAATGTTTCTAAAATGCATCACCAAGGCAAAGTAAACATTTCAGCGTGTCAAATATTTGTTGGAGATTATTCATTGATTATTAGTTATGTTGTTTAACGTGTAATTAAGTAGTCTATATCATTTAACAAGCCTATCTAACTAACAGATTACAATGGAAGTGACAAATGCAAGTTTTCGATCTCAGCCATGCTGGAATGTTGACATTGACATGTTGCAAGAGTCAGTCTCTCTTGCACAAACAGGATTTTGTATGTTAAATGGAACCATGAAAATGAAAGAAGAGGCTCTTGACATCTTTCATTTTCATGCCTCTGCACCATGGTCAGCATCTCTGCAATGTTGGTGTGTACATGTGCCCTTCCTGCTTGGTTTTGTAAAGCCAATGAACCAACCACAAATACTGTATTTGTAGCTAGCTGAGGACATGATGTTCTAAAAGAATAGCAAGGAAATTATAAACAGAAAATAAAAATTCTCCCCTGTCAGGTGACAAGAAGGTCAGTTGGCTCTCATGCATTGAAGGAGGCATGAGCTCGGCCCTGGCCTCCCTAGGTTGGCAGAGGGAAGGTAGTGCCCAGGATTACATAGACAATTGGCACTGGGTGTAAAAAATAGGGTTACAAAATCGTGGGATAAAAATTTAGTTAAAAAAATAAAATAAAAATTAAGTAAACCATCAACATTCACTAGCAATAAAAATGTAGGCATGCATTCAGAAGATCTACACTAATATGGAGTAACCACTTATGCCCTATACAAAATCAGATCTATTTGCTGTTGTCGCTATTTTTGAATACCTTTTGAATATTTTTGAGATGTTGGGAAAATATAAAATACAATTTGGCCAAAATATGTACTCCAGAGTTAATGTGGTTAAAACCAGATGGATCATGACATAATCCTTATGTCATGATCCATCTATTAATCCATCTATTTTACTGCGTTTGCATGATTTTGCCGATCCATTAGGTTCCATTTGCACACACTCAGAGTTAAATAAACACTGTAGATTGAGTAGTAGATTGGGGTCCCCGGAGATAAATAAGGTATGGTCCATTTGGTTCCATTTGTATATCGAGTTATAGACCTGCCCATTTGGCGGTAAAAAGTGCAGCTAAACACCACAAATTCAAGTATGACTCGCACAGGATGTAGAATTTTGAAACAGGAAATTAAGAATCTTTCTATCTGATGGTCATAACAGACACATGGTTTCCTGTTTTCAGTGAACCGTGTCATCAAATAGGTTTCTGGGTTAGGGCTCGGTTTCAGATAAGCCCAGGTAAGCTCAGATAAGCAGATAAGCTCAGGAGGTGGTACTAACCCTGACTTCTGGAAACACAGAACTCACAATTTATGCTTTCAAAATCGATCTAAAATTAGGAAAATATAGTGCAGATCTACAAGCCCACAACGCGTTGTGTTGCGATGCATTGTGAGCTTGTAGATCTTTTTTTTTCCCCCTATTTTTGCATGACACTTTTAAACTAGGGCTTATAAGTGGTTAGTCAGACAAACGGATTCAGTTGATTAAATTCTTTTGTATTGATTTGTGATGTACGATGTAAAAAAAACAAAAACAATAGTTGCAGCCCTAATTGGCAGTTTTGGCACCCACTTTTCTCAGTTAAAAAACCGTTAAATGCCAATTACACACACAAAATGGTGGTTCTTCTTCTTCAGCTTATTATAGGCACCTCTAATTTAAACATGTTGCACAAAATCATAACTTGCTTTCATCCACTGTCTGCCTGTATGTTCTCAATGTGATATCAGTCAAAATTGTCATGCAGAATCTATAATCTTATCCTACATTATCAATGTTATCATTGTGAAGCAAAGTGATAACATTGTAGAAAAACTTTAACCACTTTCAACGGCATCACTATTTTGGGCACGGCTTTATATTGTCAAAAATATAATAGTTTCAAAATGTTTCAAAACATTGCAATGTAAATCAAAATCCTTTTTTACATTCAAATTGCCTTTTTAAACAATTTTATAGATGGCAGCCTTGCCTCGTTTAAAATGCTGTCTGAGAAGTTTATCTCACCACCATCTCACTTCTTCAGGCTACAGACTATTAACAATCTCATCTACCCACAAACACCTAATCACGGCCCCAATTTATAAGTTCCTCGTAAAAACCGCATGTGAAAGGAAATGGAATAAAGAACCAGTTCCATTTATGGATCCAATGTAGTTATTATTTAGTCACAAGCTGGTTAATACTTTTCATTGGTTCAATGCAGTATAAGTATAAGCCCACAGGCAGACTTAACATTAAAAAAAAGAAAACAAAATAGCAGATCTACAAGCTTGTAGAGGTACAAGCTTGCACAAGATAAAATGTTTCTGCCTAACAGCAATGAAATCTTATCTCATAGTAGTTGACAAACCCAAACAAAGATCAAAATATAATGGAAGCGGAACTATCTGACTGGGTGTGGGATAACATCCTCAAACAAGTTCATTCCAAGTTCATTCCTCTCCCATCTGTGCTCGCCTTTCTTACTTCATTCCTTACTTCAATTTAAAGTTGTTCATAGCTCTTTACAATCAGGCGTCTTTCCAGACTCACTGAAAACGGCTGTAGTCAGGCCATAGACCAATTATGTGTTTACCAAGATTGAGACTGGATGCACAGGTGATTGTTTCATGCAATCAATTCTCAGCCTGTTGTTTCGGGGTGCACGAGTTTCAGCACACCCAACCCCCTCTTGTGTGTTGGCTAGTGCTGCGCGCCCTAGCGAGACCTGGCAGAATGGGTTTGACGCTTGCGCAGTATGACGCTTGCAACCAGCGTGACGTCGTCTGTTAAGGGGTCTATTACTCAAGAAACACAACCTTGATCCCTCTGTGCTTGGTAATTATAGACCAATTTCTAACCTGCCTTTTGCCTATGAATTGAATACCAAGGCCCTCATTGGAAACAAGTCCGCAAGGACTTTTATGAACGGACCTGTTAGACAAAGTATTTTAAATGTAACTGTGCTGTTTTAAATTTTTTGCCTAATAAAATATTCAATCAATCAATCTGGGCAAGGTCTTAGAAAAAAATCTTTCATCAACTGGATGTGTTCCTACAGAACAATAAGGTTGATAACAAATTCCAATCTGGCTTCAGGAAAGGTCACAGCACAGAAACAGCACTTGTAAAAGTAATCAATGATCTTAGGGTGTCCGCTGACGACAAAAATGTATCCGTTCAGGGGGCACGGTGGCGTCGTCGGTAGCGCTGTCGCCAGGGACGTGCTGGCCACTGGGAAATTCGGGAAAATTCCAGAACGGCCGCGCCATTTACGGGCCGCCAAACGGCCGGTGGGCCACCCAAAAAAAGTATTAAAATGTAAAGTAAAGTATAAAAAATGAAGAAAAAAAAAGAAAATCCCAGAGCAGAATTTTGGTCCCAGCACGCCCCTGGCTGTCGCCTCACAGCTAGAAGGTCCTGGGTTTTTTGTTTTAGTGTTAGTTATGGTATGCACAATGCATCTCAATGTGATGCATTGTGAACTTGTAGATCTGCCATTTTGGAAGATTTTTGACACACTAAGGACATTTTCTGTATGGTTTTTGTTTTAGTTTGTTTTGTAACAATACAGTTTCAGTAAAGTTCGTTTTTGGTAAAGCTTTGTTTTTATTTGTATTTATTTTTTATTCTAGTTTTGGTTAGTTGTTCGGGCAGCTGTTCTCTGCTGTTCCCACACCTTCTTCATTTGTCCCATGTTTGGGGGCCCGCCTCATTCTTACGCCATATGGCACAGGATTACACATTTTTGGCATTTTATGGCTGCATGGTGAAGAGACTTATTTAAATTCCCGCAGGGGACGCTGTGGGCGCTGGGGGCGTGTTCTCTCCTCTGCGTCATCAGTGCCCATACCCTAGGTGGGGTTGGTGAAAGGGCCTCTCTGTGTGGACTTTGCATGTTCTCCCCGTGTTCCCTAGGGTAGGTACCCTCACAAAAACATGCAGTAATCCTGGTCACTATACTGCCTCCCCCTGGCCAGCCGGGGCGCCTGATGGAGGGGAAAGGAACTGGTTGGAATAACGTGTTCCTTCCACGCGCTACGTCCAACCAGGGAAACACTCCCCTGTCAGGTGACAAAAAGGTCAGTTGGCTCTCATGCATTGAAGGAGGCATGAGCTCGGCCCTGGCCTCCCTAGGTTGGCAGAGGGAAGGTAGTGCCCAGGATTATAGACAATTGGCACTGGGTGCAAAAAATGGGGTTACAAAATAGTGGGATAAGAATGTAATAAAAATAAAAAAATCCGTTCTCCTACTTCTTGATTTAACGGCTGCTTTTAATACGATTGATCACACAATTATAATACAACGCCTGGAGTACTGGATTGGTTTGTCAGGCACAGCCTTGTCTTGGTTTTACTCCTACCTAACAGGCAGAAGCTATTTTGTCAGTCTAGCTGACTTTGTTGCAGACAAACACGACATCTGTTCTGGTATTCCACAGGGCTCAATTCTGGGTCCTTTATTGTTCTCCCTGTATATACTGCCGCTGGGAGAACTCATCGCCGATCACGGAGTGAACTTCCATTTCTATGCTGATGATACCCAGCCATATCTTTCGGTAGCTCCAGACGACCCCTGTGCTCTAGACCCATTGTTGACCTGTCTGTCCAGTATAAAATGCTGGATGAGTGAGAACTTTCTTAAGCTAAATAAGGATAAAACAGAAGTTCTCATAATTGGCTCTAGTGAGCAGAGATAATCAATAATAAGTAGACTTGGTAACCTGACTGTAGAAAGTAACACTACAGTAAAGAACCTGCGGGTTATTATCGATTCTGAATTGAATTTTAGTACACACATTAATCATGTTACCAAGATTGCTTTCTTTCATCTTAGAAATATTGCACGAATTAGAGACTATCTGTCATTGTACGATGCAAAAACGTTGATCCATGCTTTTGTTTTCTCTCGGCTTGATTACTGCAATGCACTCTACTCTGGCCTGCCAAAGAAAACAACTGACAGATTACTACTTGTTCAAAATGCGGCAGCCAGAGTTTTAACTAAAACTAGGATGAGAGAACATATTACTCCAGTTCTAGCTTCACTAAACTGGCTCCCGGTTGTTCTGGCACCTTCCTACCTCTATGACTGCCTAGAGAGATATGTTCCAAACCGGCCCCTCAGGTCTTCAAGTGCTGACCTGCTCGAGGTGCCTACAATGACATAAAAAATACGGTGAAGCAGCATTCTGCTTCTACGGACCGACAGCGTGGAATAAACTCCCATTACACCCAAGGCAGGCAGCCTCTGTCGATAGCTTTAAAGCACAGCTCAAGACCTACTTCTTCACTCTTGCTTTTAGCAGATTTTTTGGTTGATTTTTAAGTCTCTGTGTTGTTACCCATGTCCTCACTGTATTGCCTGATTCACTGCCTTTTGCTATTATTTTAATGTTCTTTTCTTTTCTTTCTTATTTTTTTGCTTTATTGTTAAATTGGTTGTAACTGTAATTGTATTCTTGCTCTGTAAAGCACTTTGAGCTGCATTTCATGTCATGAAAGGTGCTATACAAATAAAGTTTATTATTATTATTATTATTATAGAGCTTATATTATTTCTAAATTAAAATTATCTAGAATCGGAGCTTAGCTCTAATTGAGACAAATGCACGAGTCAACACTTCACTAATACATAATGTTCTGGCTGTGTCCAAATCTTGTGAAATTCTGGAACGGTGTATTTCAAACCTTATCCCAGACTAGACCATGTTAGCATTATATGGGATCAGTGAAACAGAAGGACTCTTGAGGGATGTGCTGTCTTTGGCTTCCCTCCTCGCACGTTAGTTTTATTCAAACTAAATGTTTGAGCCGCTACGCTCAAACCTTTTAAATTTTATTCAAACTATAGGTTTGAGCCGCTACGCAGCTCTCGTAGAGTTCGGGCCACATGCCGCTACAGTACGTCGCACTGCCGATCCGACCAATATGTCTGAGTCATAGTGTTGGGGGCTTTGTCAGAGTACCCGTTTGTGTGTGTCCCTTTTGTGCCCATAAATGGAGATGTCTGTTTCTGTCTACCTGTGTCCCTTTTATGCCCATATATGAAGATATCTGTCAGTCCATGTCCCTTTCATGCCCATATATGGAGATCCCTGATGTAATCAGTATCAGACCCATAGAGAGAGATAGTTCTGACACTAGCGTTCACTTCTTCGGGCCAGGTCTAGCCGTCTATTGGCGAATAGTGACAAAGCCCTAAACCGGAAGTTCATGTTCATGTTTTTTCAATATTTTCAGCTTACATGAACCACGTGACCGGCGCTGAACTCTCTAATACAAGGCTCTGATCAGTATATGCCCATATATTGGAATGCCCATATATTGTCATATTGGTTGGATTGGCGGTTCTGGACAACTGGATATCCGAACTACTCGACGGCGGGCACCGCACTCCCTCGAGTCCTTGCTGCTGTTGCGCGCGCATAAGCATCTAAATAAATCTAAATACAGTTACACAGCAAGAAGTGATACAAGGAATATGGGGTGCGAGGGTTGAGGTGGAGTCTGAAGAGGTGTGATTTCAGACTGCAGGGGGAAATCAAGCTCTCCAGTCCTGACTAAATATTAATGAGAGTTTTATTAAAAAGCAGAACCGATAATACACAAATGCATCTCAGAGTCTGTATCAGAGCCAGATGGAAAGTCAAGAGTATCATTCGACACAGCTCGTCATTACGCTCATTAGCTTCCACTCGCCCCTGCCCAAAAGAATCAAATCAACATAAACACATCCCAACATCCCACACACGGAGTGAGTCTGCAGACCTGACAGAGGCTATTGTAGGAGCCAAGAGGGAGATGAGTCCTGGTGGTTTGCAGCGTTGTCCTGTGTGGTAGGGAAGGGACGGACAGACAGACAGACAGACAGACAGACAGACAGACAGACAGACAGACAGACAGACAGACAGACAGACAGACAGACAGACAGACAGACAGACAGACAGACAGACAGACAGACAGACAGGTGGCTTGCAGCGTCGGCCTTTGTGGTAGGGAACGGAGGGACAGATGTCCTGTGTTAACTGATGGGATTGTGCAGGAAGGGGTGTAGGGGTGGTTCATGTCCTGCAGGTATCACTGCAGGCATCACCAGTGTTTTGAATTGAATAAAAGCAGAAATCTGGGCCTGTCACGATTGGCATTGAATATTATAATATTGGTTAATTAATAATTATATGAAGATATGTTGAAAATGGGTGAAGTCGTCCTTTTTAAACAAAAGAATGCACGGGATGGATATGACAAATTACATTAAATATTCACTGGAATGACTGACAATTACCAGTACCAATAATGAAAATACATAATGCACTAATAGCACTCTGGACAAAATTTGACATATTTTTTTTTAAATAGTGGAAAAACCTGAAAGAGCAGCTCACGTACCGCAACCCGACGCGTTGCGAACTTGTTGATCTGCTGTTTCCTATTTCCTACTTTTGAGAATGTTTGGGAGGAAAAAGTTACCACTTAATTCCTCTATGAAAAATAGCAAAAATAGTGGATCTACAATCTCACAATGCATCACACAACACGTGTTGCGTTGTGAGCTTGTAGATCACTTACAGTAACATCCCTTTGCCCAAAAACATCTTATGTACAATCCATAACAAAATTAGTTAAAAAAAACACATCAAGAGATACCTTACAAGTAACTTCTCAAGTATGTAACTGTTATTTGTGGTTTTTGTTTAATTTGACTGGATTGTTGGATTTGATTTTAAAATGTTTTTATAGTTATTTTTGTTTGTTTTATTTTACTATTATTTGTATTTTTAGTTGTACATTTGTATTGTATTTGCTTTGTTCAGGTCCAGAAAAGGAGTAGGTCTAGGTCTAATACATAGCAGCTCTATGAGTAGGAGCAGAAGGAGATGAGGAGATGTCCAATGGAGACAGAACAGTAATAACACATGCTGTGATTGGCCATAGCCCCAATGACATTTTACTGCTTGTACCTAAGTACTGCTGAATCTTGAGATCTTCACTCAGCTTGTCCAATCACATTCAAGAGCTCTGGGTCCAGATGAAATGGATAAGAGAGAGAAGGGAGAGGGAGGGAGAGAGAGAATGGAATGACAGAAGTACGTAACAAAGTGTGTGTCTCCCAAACGGGAATGGAACGGTAGGCCAAAGACATCAGATGTGTTTTTTTGTCTTAGAGCAGGTGTGTGTGTGTGTGTGTGTGTGTGTGTGTGTGTGTGTGTGTGTGTGTGTGTGTGTGTGTGTGTGTGTGTGTGTGTGTGTGTGTGTGTGTGTGTGTGTGTGTGTGTGTGTGTGTGTGTGTGTGTGCGCGTGCGTGCGTGCGTTATACCTTATGATGAATCATGACCCAGTGACCCTGTGTTCGACAAGTATGCCACATGTAACAATGCTCTGCTTTACATGCACTTTATAACTGGCTGTTTTCCCTTTATCCGACTGCACTGGCAGTGTTTATGTCCTTTGTACATCCTGTACTTCTTATTATGTGGACATAAATAAATATTTCAAGTGTGTGTGTGTGTGTGCGTGTGTGTGTGCGCGCGTTATACCTTATGATGAATCATGACCCATGATTGTTGTCCGCTGTGTTCGACAAGTATGCCATCTTTTGTTTTGTATGTAACAATGCTCTGCTTTACATGCACTTTGTAACTGGCTGTTTTCCCCTTATCCGACTGCACTGGCAGTGTTTATGTCCTTTGTACATCCTGTACTTATTATGTGGACATAAATAAATATTTCAAGTGTGTGTGTGTGTGTGGGGGGGGGGGGGGGGGGGGTGCGTGTGCGCGTGCGCGTTATACCTTACCTTCCTTGTCTCATTATCTCTCTCTCATTCTCTCTCTCTCTTTCTCTCTCTCTCTGGGCATGTTGTCTACTGTGATGATAGTCTGTCTCCTTTGGTCAAATAGAAATAGCAAAAAAAGTGCATCTCAAAACCAATGTTAGTGTAAATAAGATTGTGGTTTTATATGCATGGAGCAACAGCATTTCACATTGACTTTCACTTCAGCAGGCATTTCCTTGTATTCCAAGTATTGCTGTGTTTAGATAAAGGGGTGCAGAGAGAGGGAAGGACAAGCAACACATGGCTCCAGCTGCAATCAAACCAGAGAGGTTGCAACTACAATATCGTCTCTGTTGGGTGGAAACCTTGTATGAGCAAAACTGTTACTTTTCAGGATTCAAATAAAAAAAATGCAAAAGTAGTAGTAGCTCAAAATGCGTCGTGAAGCAATACATTTTGAGCTTGTCGATCTGCTACTTTTGATATCAGATACAGTCAGATAATAATAATAATTTAGTACCCTTTAGTTGTTATTGAGTAGTTGTACACTGGAAAATATGCAGGTACATTTTAGGCAGATGAATTATGCTCTTCATGGTGTGTGCAGCGTTCACAGTTTGTAATCTCTGCAGAAACCTCAAATGGGTTCGCCTCCAATCTGGCTATGTGATATTATCTCCAGGGCCCAGTACTTTCATAAACACAAGCTAGCTGTTTTCTATGAGCACTTTACAGCAGATATGTTAAAAGTACAGTGAGAGAAAAGGGTTGTGAGCTCAAATCTCACTGTGATCAGGGAGAGTGAAGAATATCTGCTGACAGAGGACATTTTAAAGAGCAAATTAGGAACGGCAAATATTAATAACATAATTAATAAATATATCAGTATGTAATGATTTTAGAAACAAAAGTCACCCCCCTTCTTACATGTACGCACTTGTATGTTAACCACTTTGAGCCCATACAAATGTTCAAAAGTGTTTGTCTACTAAACTTATATAGACAAGTTTGACTATCACATTGAGTGGATGAAAGCAAGTCATTATTTTGTTTAAAATGTCAGACAACCTCCACACAGACAAGGCTGCAACGCCCCTACCCTGCTGTGGTCAAGGGCACCTACTGACCCCCAACCTATGATGTGTCTCCTCTCTCTCCTCCTCTGTTCTGCTCTCCTCGCTCCTCATCTCCAGGTTCCGCAGGTATTCCAGGCATGGCAGAGAACGGCTCCGTACCGTGTGAATCCATCGACGACTTCCGTAACTCCGTCTATTCCACGGTCTACTCAATCATCACCATAGTCGGTCTGTCTGGGAACGGCTTTGCCCTGGTGGTCCTGATCCATTCCTATCGGCAGAGCTCTCCCTTCCACATCTACATGCTGAACCTGGCCGTGTCGGACCTGCTGTGCGTCAGCACGCTGCCACTGCGCGTCATCTACTACGTCAACAAGGGACAGTGGAACCTGGGCGACTTCCTCTGTCGGATCAGGTGAGTGTACTACTGTCATTGTGCCGGGGTACCAGGGTGTGCCTGGGGTGTGCCTGGGCCTGTACCACAGGTTCTCCGTTTCTCCAATCCGCACCAACATTGGCACAAACACTGTTCAGGTGTCTGCCATGAGAATAGTCACACCAAACACCTCAAATGGCAATAATCAGTGACCATTGCTGTGATCAGTGCAATATGGGACTAGATTCAAGGGCCTTCAAATCTAGTTAATATAAACGGTTCTTTAACCTGTTAAACCCGTCTGTATCATTTTCGATTTCTTTAGCTATTAAAAAATAGCAGATATACAAGCTCCTAGCGTGTCACTTAGTGCCGCGCTTTGATTTTATTTTTTTTAATCATGAAGATTTGTGCAATTCTTTGAATATATCGTTTTTAAAACTCAAATCTTTGCTTCTGTGGGGTCTCTGGAACTAAATATTGAGATAGGGGTCTGCGGCCAAATACATATCATTTTGGGGGTCCTTGACATGAAAAAGTGTGTGCACCAGTGATATAGCAACACACGGTTTTCAGAAAACTGGCAACAGCATTTGTAGAATCGACCTCAGGTCTCAATGGGTTAAAGTACCTTGGTCTGAAAGATTCTTTCTGGAACCAAAAATGGTTCCTCTCTGAACTAAGAACACATTTTGGTTCCAGTTGGCACCTTAATGTTTCTGTGTGTATCTCTACGTAGCTCCTACGCCCTCTACGTCAACCTCTACTGCAGCATCTTCTTCATGGCCGCCATGTCCGTTACACGCTTCGTGGCCATCGTGTTCCCCGTGCAGAACATGCATCTGGTGACGCAGTGCCGTGCGCGCCTGGTGTGCGTGGGCATCTGGGTGTTCATCTGTGTCACCTCCTCGCCCTTCCTGATGACAGGACAACACGTGGACCCCAAAACCAACAAAACCAAGTGTTTCGAGCCGCCCGAACAGGACCGCCAGATCAACAAGCTGGTAACTGATTGATTAATTGATTGGTTGATTGATATTTGTATCGACAAAAAAAAAGTATATCGTCGCTGTCGGGTAGAAACCTTGTATGTCCATAACCGTTGCTTTTCAGGAAATGGAAAAAAGATCCTGTTTCCACTGGATCCAATGTAGTTATTATTTAGTTTCAAACTCATGTTAATACTTGTCATTGGTTCAATATTTATGAAACCCACAGACACACTTAACCACTTTCACTTTAAAAATTATTAACAAATAGCAAAAATGTCCGATCTGCGATGCGAGGCGTTGTGAGCTTGTAGATCGGTTATTTTTGGCAAGAAGGTATAGGTGTAAAAGGACAAAAGAGCAGACCAAGTAAACAAAAAAAGTTTAATCTGAAACACAATTTTATACAATATAGAGGGGGTTCCTGCTTCACATCTCTCTCAGTTAGGGGGTCCTTGGCCTGAAGACCCCTGATCTAGGTCTGTATCAGGCATATGTCATGATTCTGAGGGGAACATTTGCCAAAATATTTTATAAGAGTGTACGAAGAACTTTGCAACTCAGTTCCGTTTCACTAAGAATAGAGGGTTTAAGTGGTCAAGATCAACCTAATCAAGTTTATTGTATGCAGGTGATGCTGAACTACTTCTCTCTGGTGGTGGGCTTCATCCTTCCGTTCCTGGTCATCCTGCTGTGCTACGCAGGCATCATCCGCACGTTGCTGTCCCGCAGCGTCACGGGGCACAGGCAGAGCAGCGCCGGCACCAAGGCCATCCGCATGATCGTCATCGTCACGCTGGCCTTCCTGGTCAGCTTTATGCCCTACCACATCCAGCGCAGCGTTCACATCAACTTCCTCCCGGCGTGGGCCGGCGCCAGCTGTGCCGAGAAGGTAGAGCTACCGGAAAGCAAATCAAGTACAATTACAGTACTGAGTACTGTCCTTAAAGGAGAGATCCGGACATTTTAAGTGTTATCTTTGATGTGTCGTTAGTCACTCACCGACGTAGAAAGTGGCGTTGAGTTTTTCCAGCGATTCCCCTGTCGTCATTTTTTCGACCCCCTCCGTTGGCATAATGTTTGCCCTCCGTTTGCTTATTTCTCTCCCTGGCAACACCGAGTTGCCAGGTTCTGGGAGAGAAACAAGCAACCAGCGTTAGCTCGTTCGGCATTAGCGTTAGCTTCTCAGGAACTTTCAGTGCATGTTTGAGTATCATGAGACTCTACAATGAGTAGTAGTAGAGAAAAAAATAACTTTGCATCGGTTATAATAGACGAATTTCACTCAGGCACGCGCTCCCATTATGCCAACGGAGGGGGTCGAAAAAATGACGACAGGGGAATCGCTGGAAAAACTCAACGCCACTTTCTACGTCGGTGAGTGACTAACGACACATCAAAGATAACACTTAAAATGTCCGGATCTCTCCTTTAAGTACAATTTTGAGGCGTTTTTTTTTTGTTTCTTGAGTATTTCCATGTTTCAATATTATATAGGCAGAGGCAAATATTGTACTATTTACTCCACTACAATTACTTGAAAACTTTAGTTACTTTGTAGATCTAGATTATTATTGCAAAACATACATTAAGCATTTAAGCCATTGTTTGTGCTTCACACATATTCGAAAATAGTCGATCTACAAGCTCACAACATGTCGTATTGCGACGTGTGATCTTGTAGATCAGCTATTTTCCAAAGATGTAGACACAAAAAAAAAAAAAAAAGTGACATTCTGCATGAATTAGTAATTTTACTTTCGGTATTTCAAGTATATTTTGATGCCAATAAGGTTGTATTCTTACTCAAGTAAAATTGTTGAATACAGGCCTGCTACTTGTAACAGAGTATTTCTACATTGTGGTAAAGCACTTCTTCCTCAATCTGGCAGGTGGCTATGCAGAAGAAGGTGGTGGTGACGATGTGCCTGGCCGCGGCCAACTCCTGCTTCGACCCGCTGCTCTACTTCTTCTCCGGGGAAGGGTTCCGCACTCGCTTGTCCTCCATGCGCCGCTCCAGCAGAGCTCGGCACAGTGCGGATGCAACACAGCGTTCAGTCTCACAAGAACAAGCACAGCTGAAGGCCTGAGACCAATGCAAGGGGCGGGGGGGGGGTCTATGGCACTTCCCTCTTTTGGCTCGTACAGTTCACGTTATCGCCCAACTGAGGCACAGTACATGTGAAAGGACCGCAACAAGCCGCTGGCTTTATTGCGTTGCATGGTATAAGCATAATACAATTATATACATTGGAATATATTGTGCACACTTCATCTGTCTCAAAAGCTAAGCATAGTTCTTTTGTCTCCGTGCATGCCTGAATGCAGGGACTGCTATAAATTACTGTGATGACAAAGATGATTGTTTAAAATATGGATCGTATTTATATGAATATGATGTAATTCAGGCATACCTCAACTCTGTCATTGGCAAAGCAGCAGTGCCGTGTTGCGGGACTGTCGGGCGGGGCAAGAACGGAAACTACGAGCAAAAAGAGGGACGCGTCTGTGGTCATGTAGAGACATTTCAGCATCACTTTTACAGTGCTAGAAGAAGACAGGGAGCAGGAAATAAGTAGGTCATAGTTCAGGGGCCTGCACAAGGGTGGGTTCCCCTTTAGGCTAGTGGATAAGATGTTTGGCTTTAGTGCAGTCCTTACCCGCATGAGAGACCTGGGTTAGAATCATGGGAGTTACATTATAGTCAGGGGGCCAAAGCTGATATGACACATTTCACATTACTGAAGTTATTTTAAATTTGCTGCTATAATGTTGAGCACATTTGCAAATGTAATTTTACTGCTAATGTGGTAATGTTATGAAAATGCAAGTAGAAAAGCTAATATTAGGTGATGCTGGCTAAAGTGATGATTAATATTATTTTCTTTGGGTGGGCACTGAGGTGTGCTGATTGGAACCTTTACAACCTTCAAGAGCTTGGTGCCCTGGTTTGCTGCTTATGATCACACCCATTATACAAGATGGGGTGCTGCATTCATCGCAGACATGAAACTTCTGGCACAGACAGCACCAGAGGTCTACCAGGGCTTCCTAGATGGTGATCTTGTAGCCAAGGAGACTAAACACAGCTTCAATGAAGTTCCTTTTGACCTTTGCCTTTTTGCCATTTTATTTATATTATAAACAAAACTGGAAAGGTTGCTGGAGGGCTGATAGGATAGAAATGAGACGTCTAGAAACCGTTGGTCCATCACCTATGAACGTGCAACCTTGGCAGAGGATACCAGATCATTGTTTGGGCTGACACATGAGGATGAGGATGATGAAGACACCCACAAAGACTGTCTTCCATCAAGAATAAAAAGAGTTCATACTGATGCCATTCAACTTGTTGAACAGTTCCAGAGATACCACGTCTTCCAACAGCAGAATGTGTATGATCTAGTATCTCTGACAACTGGTGATGTTGCTTCAGAAGATATACTGAAGGACCTTGGAAATGCTGCAGAGTCTGGCAAGCAAATTATCACTGAGTTTGTTAAAAAACGACTGGTCACAAAGAACAAAGACTTTATGAGAGGTCTGTTACAGTGTCAAGTTCGCACACCATTTCCCCCACCTGTTTTCTTCCAGTTATTTGTGAAGTAGGGTTGAAGTCCTACTTCACTTTAATCCCACTGAGACAGGTCCGTGGATTCTGTTGATTTCAATCTGTCATTGTTTATAGCTTTTATTGATGTTAAAAAATATTTTTTTATTTTTTTAGTTGCATTGTCAAGTAATTTGACTGTTTTAATTTGATACAGCAATTCTATTTTTGTGCTTTTTCTGTCTGCATTGCCACTGAAAACGAGTGAATAAATAAATGATGATGATGATGATGATGATGATGACATAGAAGGCACTGTCTAAAAGTTACACCATACTATCATGGAATAATAATGGTTAAATGTGTGTGAAATGTGTTTGCAATGAGCAGTGGTGGAAGAAGTGTAATCTGATTTTTTACTTGGTAGCTATCCCACTTATAAGTAAATAAGGCCTGTATTTAAAAAAAATACTTAAAATTGTAAAATTGCACTTGTAAAAGTGCAAAATAAAAAACATTTCCAGACTCCGGCTGTCACTCTCAGACGCCGTTGCATCCTCGCTTTCATCACCTCCCGTCTGGAAATGGTGTCCTATTCGGGCTCCCTAACAAAGCCCTGGGCAGACGTGCAAAACTCAGCTACACTGGCTTCTGCATCATCGCTTACAGACTGCTCCTCCTCACCTATAAAGCTCTCCATGCCCTAGCACAGTGGTTTTCAACCTTTTTCATGACAAGGACCCCTAAATTGATATACATTGGAGCTCGCCCTCCCTCCACAAGTTACATAGCTGTGACTTTGTTTCACCAGGATGTTTTGTGTTATATCATCATAATAATAATGATATGCTGTGTGTGCGCGCGCGCACACACACACACACACACACACACACACACACACACACACACACACACACACACACACACACACACACACACACACACACACACACATCAACTTTTCTCTCAGTATAGAGCGTCGCAGTTCCCGCCCACTTCCTGTTTTTTTTGGTGCCGGAAGAAAAAACTCAATGCATTTTTCCATTGACATTTCCAAAAATATTTATATCTATTAATTTAAGCCTCGAATCAAGCCATCACGAGATGACATGAATCATGACCATAAAACGTTTTTTTCTGTGATTTTTTTTTATTTTATATTTAATTATATGATATACTATATTTAATAAATACCCTTTGTTTTGCCGTTTTCAACAAAAAAAAATCACAGAATCAAACGTTTATGGTCATGATTCATGTCATGTCATGATGGCTTGATTCGAGGCTTAAATTAATAGATATAAATATTTTTGGAAATGTCAATGGAAAAATGCAGTTTTTTCTTCCGGCACCAAAAAAAACAGGAAGTGGGCGGGAACTGCGACGCTCTATAGGCCTACATTTCTACCAGACATTCGTATTCTCAAGTAATCCACACATGTAATGAAATCCCACTAAAGTCCATAAATAATAAGTAGCCTATATGTGATAAAGTGGAACACAGGCAAAAAAAAGTATTGAACACACCAACTGAAATTAATTTAATACCTACCATACCTAGTGGAGAAGCCTTTGTTTGTAATGACAGCTTCAAGACACATCTTAACTAATCACCCACACTGCTCAGGTGTGATTTTGGCCCATTCATCTGCACAGATTTATTGTCTTTACATTTTAAAGATTCTTTGGCGCCCTCTGGTGTCCACGAATGTTCAATTAGATTTAAGTCTGGTGACTGACTGGGCCTTTGCGGATAATGGCACCAACAGTGCTTACTGGAATATTCCAGATGCTTTGAAATAAGTCTGTAACCAATTCCATTCTGATGCAGAGCAACAGTCAGGTTGTGAATGTCCTGAGAGAGCCCTTTGCTTTTACCCATGATGTTTGTGTGACTGCTTGGTACCAAAAAAGCCCATCTATTTGGACTAACCCAGCTGATGTTGATGTGCACAGATAGGTAGAAACACTAATTACTTTCATATTTCAAATGGTGCCTTGCCTTTCCTTGCCTATTTTCGACTAATGTTATCACACAAAGATTTGGCTGCCCCCCACTTTGGGAATGGCTTGCATTCCCAACTTGCATCGTTCCTGACTTTGCATCGTTCCGAGTTGACCGGAGTCCAATGGTCTATTTTTCACAAGAACTTAAATAATGTGAAGCAGTCAGTCCCTATCAGATGGCAGATAAACCAGTCAGACAGGCATATACAGATTCTGGGTAGGACGTCACCCTGTACTCTACTACCCTCTAGGGGCTACATTAGGTTTACACATAGTGTTTCTTGAGGATATGCTTAGGCGTTGTTTTACTGAGGTTGGGGTTAGTGAGGGTTTAAAATGCTCATGTTAATTGCATGGTCTTCTTTCTCTCAAGTTCAGTCTTCTATGTTTCTATGGCTTATTGTGCATATTACTTATCATTGCTTCTTTCTTTCTTCTCTCTGCAATCGCTGGCCTCGTGTTATCGCTGCTTGCAGCTATATTCTTTTCTTTTTTATTGAAACTTAGGAGAGCTGCTGTGCTGCGACTTTGAGTGATTGTTTGAATGCTTTATTAGTCAAAATGTAAAGGTAGGCTACAGTAAAACATTTGGGCTAAAAGGATAAAGCAAAAAAGTCCTGGGGACTTGTTTCCATTGCGGTCCTATGTATTCAATTCATCAACAGAGCATTGAATATAAACACATTAATACTTGTAATCAACAATTGGCTGTATTTACAGAGGAGAAAAAGGAAAAACGGCAGCAGTTTATGATCCCTAATTTCAATGGGATTTAATATCTATCTCCACGTGTAGATTCCTGACAGATGCTTTTTCAGGCCAGTTTTGAAGGATGCCAGTGATTCACATCCTTTAATGGAAGGACAGGGCATTCCACATTATGGTGGCAGAGTAATAGAATGAATATTTCCCATGTTTGTGCTAAATTTGGGGTGTACATGACATATATTTCTCCTGTAGGATTAATAAAGATCTCTCTGTCTATCTATCCATCCTATCTAATCACTTTCTAAGAGGAAAGAATCAAGAGCAGAAAAGAATACTCCACAATCTGATACTTCTACTTTCTAACGCTTTATCAATCACCTGCTCCTGCTGCTGCCGTTCTCAGCCACACACCCGCATGCATGCCCGCACGCACGCATGTGCACGCACGCACGCACACACACACACACACACACACACACACACACACACACACACACACACACACACACACACACACACACACACACACACACTCTACTCACACAGCAGATACACCCTGAAACACCAATTTGAAAAGCATCCTGCCTGCCTAGCTGTAGAATACAACTCTCGTAGACGTATTTATGATTCTGACGTTTTCAGTCTACGAGAGTTGTAGGGTTCACCCCACTCCAAACATGTACAAATTGAAAATAAAGGTGCTGACCCCTAAGCCCCAAATGTTAACTCTCGCTACGGGGTAGTAGTTTCATGTAATAATCCATATCTTTCAATAAAGAAGTGTTTTAATGCTGTCTGTGGCCGATTCTGTCGGAAGTTCCCATGGGCGGTAGTGACGCGCCCATCTGGTGAAACCCGGAATTACACTCAATGTAAACAGGAAGTAAACGAGGGTGAAAAAATGGCGTTCAGCCACAGACGGCATTAAAACACTTCTTTATTGAAAGATATGGATTATTACATTAAATTAATACCCCGTAGCAAGAGTTAAAATTTTGAACGTGGGGGTAAGCACCTTTATTTTCAATTTGTACATGTTTGGAGTGTCTACGGGGTATAGTGCTGAAAGTCCTTGTGTCCATGGGGGGTGAACCCTACAACTCGTAGATTGAAAAAATATGTCTTAGCTCCGACGGAACCTCTCCCTCCGCTCCGAGATGAGGTTCCTCGTTTCCCTGTGCCGTTTGAGCAGGACATTGTCGCACATTATCCACTTTACATGTTTCTTACCCCTTTCTGCACATCGTATCCAAAAAGTAAAGGTTTTCTGAAACGCTCACAGATGTTTTAAGTTCTAGCTGGCAATAAAATCTATCCAACGAGTTGAAAAAAGTATTTAACTCGCTCCTGTCCTCAGCCGGTTACATGTTTTTAAGACATTGCGCAAGAGTTACGTCCGTGGAGATAACATTACTGATTCCCCTACTGGTCAAATGTTGAATTGCATCTTCTAATGCAAAATATTATGGAACCGGCTGAGGACAGAGGCGAATTAAATACTTTTTTCAACTCTTTGGGTAGATTGTATTGCCAGCTAGAACTTAACACATCTGTGAGCGTTTCAGAAAACCTTTACTTTTTGGATACGATGTGCAGAAAGGGGTAAGAAACATGTAAAGTGGAAAATGTGCGACAATGTCCTGCTCAAACGGCACCGGGAAATATAGGACCTCATCTCGGAGCTACATAGCGGAGGGAGAGGTTCTAAATGGGGCTAAAATACGTCTACGAGAGTTGTATTCTACAGCTGCTACTGCCTGCCCTGTCTTTCTTTTCCTGACTCACACAGAGCAACATCATGATGCTGCACATGAACAGTAAGAAGCTTGTTGAATTCATGATTATTGCTTAAATTATACAAAATAATTAATTTATGTTGTTTAACATGTAATTAAGTAGTCTATATCATTTAACAAGCCTATCTAGCTAACAGATTACAATGGAAGTGACAAATGCAAGTTTTGGATCTCAGCCATTCTGGAATGTTGACATTGACATGTTGCAAGAGTCAGTCTCTCTTGCACAAACCGGATTTTGTATGTTAAATGGAACCATGAGAATGAAAGAAGAGGTTCTTGACATCTTTCATTTTCATGCCTCTGCACCATGGTCAGAATCTCTGCAATGTTGGTGTTCCTGCTTGGTTTTGTAAAGCCAATGAACCAACCACAAATACGTTATTTGTAGCTAGCTGAGCACATGATGTTCTAAATGAATAGCAAGGAAATTATAAACAGAAAATGAAAAATTTAATAAACCATCAACATTCACTAGCAATAAAAATGTAGGCATGCATTTAGAAGATCTACACTAGTATGGAGTAACCACTTATGCCCTATACAAAATCAGATCTATCTGCTATTGTCGCTATTTTTTAATACCTTTTGAAAATTGGGAATTGTTGGGAAAATATAAAATACAATTTGGCCAAAATATGTACGCCAGGGTTATTGTGGTCAAAACCAGATGGATCATGACATAATCCTTATGTCATGATCCATCTATTAATCCATCTATTTTACTGTGTTTGCATGATTTTACCGGTCCATTAGGTTCCAATTTGCAGTTTTTGCACACACTCAGAGTTAAGTAAACACTGAGGATTTGACAGTGTAGATTGGGGGTTCCAGAGATAAATATGGTATGGTCCATTTGTACGGGTCAATTTGGTTCCATTTGTATACTGAGTTAAAGACCTGTCCATTTGGCGGTAAAAAGTGCAGCTAAACACCACAAATTCAAGAATGGCTCGCACAGGATGTAGAATTCTGAAACAGGAAATTAAGAATCTTTCTATCTGATGGTCATACTTTCTATCTGATGGAAACCACACGGTTTCCTGTTTTCAGTGAACCGTGTCATCAAATAGGTTTCTGGGTTACACTAGGGCTCGGTTACAGATAAGATTATCAGAACCTAATTTCGGCCCTTCTCAGGATAACCCTGATTTCTTCTCAGGATGTAACCCTGATTTCTGGAAACACAGAACTCACAATTTATGCTGTCAAAATCTTTCTAAAATAATAAAAATATAGTGCAGATCTACAAGCCCACAACGCGTCATGTTGCGATGCATTGTGAGCTTTCTATTTTTGCATGACATTTTTAAACTAGGGCTTAAGTGGTTAATCAGATGGATTCAGTTGATTAAAGAAAAACATATTCGATTTTTTTTGCAAAGATTCGTTGATGTAAAAAATCAATAGTTGCAGACTTAATTGGCACCCACTCTTTTCAGGTAAATCAGTTAAATGACAATTACACACAAAAAAAATGGTGGTTCTTCAGCTTATTATAGGCACCTCTAATTTAAACATGTTGCACAAAATCATAACTTGCTTTCATCCTGTCAGGATTTGCATTGCTTGTGTTGTTTTGAAAGTGTGTTCCTGAATCATATTTTGAAGTATGCTCTTGTTTCCTGTCTTCCATTGTGGTTGTTTCCTGTCTTGTCTCACCTTCCCTGATTTATGGTTCATGTTTATCACCTGTGTCCTGTTTGCCCCAGCCAATCCCTGTGTTAACTGTCTGTTGAGTTCACCTGTGTCCTGTTATCCTTGTGTGTATTTAAGACCTGTGTTTGGCCGTGTTGATTTGTTGGATTATTGTGTTTGTATCCTGAGTTTCCAGTCTGTTCATGTTTGCTGTTGTTCATTAAATTCTGTCTTCCACGTCAGCATTCTGACTTCCTTGCATTTGGGTCCTACTAGAGGGGGGGGGGGGGGGGGGGGGGGGGTGTGTGTGTGTGTGTGTGTGTGTGTGTGTGTGTGTGTGTGTGTGTGTGTGTGTGTGTGTGTGTGTGTGTGTGTGTGTGTGTGTGTGTGTGTGTGTGTGTGTGTGTCATTTTTTCTCTCTCTCTGGGCATGTTGTCTACTGTGATGATAGTCTGTCTCCTTTGGTCAAATGGAAATGTTTATAAATGCTTCACCTATGAAATATAAAAGTGCATCTCAAAACCAATGTCAGTGTAAATAAGGTTGTGGTTTTATATGCATGGAGCAACAGCATTTCACATTGACTTTCACTTCAGCTGGCATTTCCTTGTATTCCAAGTATTGCTGTGTTTAGATAAAGGGGTGCAGAGAGAGGGAAGGACAAGCAACACATGGCTCCAGCTGCAATCAAACCAGAGAGGTTGCAACTACAATATCGTCTCTGTCGGGTGGAAACGTCCAAAACTGTTATTTTTCTGGATTCAAATTCAAAAATAGCAAAAGTAGCAGATCGACAAGCTCAAAATGCAGCGCAAAGTGATACATTTTGAGCTTGTCGATCTGCTACTTTTTGCTATTTCATTTCATCTTTGCAAATATATCCACATTCTCAGTTATTTCTGTTTATAGATATAGGAGAGGGAGATAAATACTCCTCGCTGTAAGATAATACAATATTTTAGCACCCTTTAGTTGTTATTGAGTAGTTGACACTGTACATATATACACTGAAAATATGCAGGTACATTTTAGGCAGATGAATTATGCTCTTCATGGTGTGTGCAGCGTTCACAGTTTGTAATCTCTGCAGAAACCTCAAATGGGTATGCCTCCAATCTGGCTATGTGATATTATCTCCAGAGCCCAGTACTTTCATAAACACAAACTAGCTGTTTTCTATGAGCACTTCATAGCAGATATGTTCGCAGTACAGTGAGAGAAAAGGGTTGTGAGCTCAAATCTCTCTGTGATCAGGGAGAGTGAAGAATATCTGCTGACAGAGGAAATTTGAAAGAGAAAATTAGGAATGGCAAATAGTCTGCAAATATTAATAACATAATTATTAAATATATCAGTATGTAGTGATTTTAGAAACAAGTCACCCCCCCCCTCTTACATGCACACACTCGTATGTTAACCACTTTGAGCCCATACAAATGTTCAAAAGTGTTTGTCTACTGTATATGACAAGTTTGAATGATGTCACATTGAGTGGATGAAAGCAAGTCATTATTTTGTTTAAAATGTCAGACAACCTCCACACAGACAAGGCTGCAACTCCCCCCCCACCCTGCTGTGGTCAAGGGCACCTACTGACTCCCAACCTATGATGCGTTTCCTCTCTCTCCTCCTCTGCTCTGCTCTCCTCGCTCCTCCTCATCTCCAGGTTCCGCAGGTATTCCAGGCATTGCAGAGAACGACTCCGTACTGTGTGAATCCATCGACGACTTCCGTAACTCCGTCTATTCCACGGTCTACTCCATCATCACCATAGTCGGTCTGTCTGGGAACGGCTTTGCCCTGGTGGTCCTGATCCGGACCTATCGGCAGAACAATCCCTTCCACATCTACATGCTGAACCTGGCCGTGTCGGACCTGCTGTGCGTCAGCACGCTGCCACTGCGCGTCATCTACTACGTCAACAAGGGACAGTGGAACCTGGGCGACTTCCTCTGTCGGTTCAGGTGAGTGTACTACTGTCATTGTGCCGGGGTACCAGGGTGTGCCTGGGGTGTGCCTGGGCCTGTACCACAGGTTCTCCGTTTCTCCAGGTCGCACCATACTTGGCACAAACACTGTTTATGGGTCTGCCATGACAATGGTCACACCAGGCGCACTGATGCTCCAATCTGCACCAAAATTGGCACAAACACTGTTCAGGTGTCTGCCATGAGAATAGTCACACCAAAACTAAATTGTACATTTACACATGCACTACAGCAGTGTTTAACACTTTAAATGGCCATAATATATATATATATACACTATATTCAAGGGCCTTCAAATCTAGTTAATATAATGGTTCTTTAACCTGTTAAACCCGTTAAAACCTGTGTCATTTTCGATTTCTTTAGCTATTCAAAAATAGCAGATATACAAGCTCCTAGCGTGCCACTTCGTGCCACACTATGAACTATACATATTTTTTAAAGAGGTGGTGCCATGGTTTTGCACTTTTTCTGTTTTTCATGTGTCTATGAGGTTGATAGAACTTCATTAAGCCCCCTGGTGGTGTTTTTATGGTGTTTTATGTCTTCTCTGATTATTTTGAGTTTCTTCCTGGAGGCTGAAACCTTGGGGGTCAAACGTGCCAATAGAAAAACAGCGCTTTAATGACACAGTAGAAATATACCCTCCCCCTCATTATCATAACACAACAGGTGTGGGCATGAGGAGGAGGAGGGTCTAGGACAGGTGGGTGGTCTTGTAGGAGGAGGTGGAGGGACTGGTTCAGGTGGGAGGTGCTAAGGTGAGAACCAGGTATACTTAATGAACTGGAGGCGTGTCCACATAAAAACATAATTTTAACACTTTCTGTACACTTTTTTGAACAAAATCTTCCTCCTAGTATAACCATAATACCTGATGATCATGTTTTAGGGGGGGGGGGAAATCGCTGAAAATCACGGCACCCCGTTTTAAATATATAGAATATATCGTTTTTAAAACGAACATTTTAAAATCAAATCTTTGCTTCTGTGGGGTCTCTGGAACAAAATATTTTGAGATGGGGGTCCGCGGCCAAATACATTGTCATTTTGGGGGTCCTTGACATGAAAAAGTGTGTGCACCAGTGATATAGCAACACACGGTTTTCAGAAAACTGGCAACAGCATTTGTAGAATCGACCTCAGGTCTCAATGGGTTAAAGTACCTTGGTCTGAAAGATTCTTTCTGGAACCAAAAATGGTTCCTCTCTGAACTAAGAACACATTTTGGTTCCAGTTGGCACCTTAATGTTTCTGTGTGTATCTCTACGTAGCTCCTACGCCCTCTACGTCAACCTCTACTGCAGCATCTTCTTCATGGCCGCCATGTCCGTCACACGCTTCGTGGCCATCGTGTTCCCCGTGCAGAACATGCATCTGGTGACGCAGTGCCGTGCGCGCCTGGTGTGCGTGGGCATCTGGGTGTTCATCTGTGTCACCTCCTCGCCCTTCCTGATGACAGGACAATACGTGCACCTCAAAAACAACAAAACCAAGTGCTTCGAGCCGCCCGAACAGGACGGCCACATCAACAAGCTGGTAACTGATTGATTGATAGATTGATTGGTTGATTGATATTTGTATCGCCAAAAATGTATATCGTCGCTGTCGGGTAGAAACCTTGGAAATGTCCATAACCGTTGCTTTTCAGGAAATGGAAAAAAGATCCTGTGTTCCGCTGGATCCAATGTAGTTATTACTTAGTTTCAAACTCATGTTAATACTTGTCATTGGTTCAATATTTATGAAACCCACAGACACACTTAACCATTTTCACTTTAGAAATTATTAACAAATAGCAAAAATGTGCTATCTGCGATGTGTTGCAATCTTGTAGGTTGTATATTTTCGCTACTTTTGCACAGCACTCTTGTACGATGAAATAGGGAATTCATTTAAATACAATTTGTATGGCAAAGTATAACTCGAGCTAAGGACTAGGGAGCTGTTCTCACATTAATTTCCTTTTCTAGCGCGAGTATATCAACAATCTGGCTGACCATGGTCGATAGGAATATTTTGGCAATTGGCATTTCGCACAACTTTATGTCTTGAGATATTATGCTAGAAACAGATCTGCCAACTCCACCTGTTAACTCCATGTGATAATGAATGATTTAGAGAGAGAATTAGAAAACAGCTGCTTATCCTCTGTTCTTTCTAAAGTTGTTAAAGTTACAATCTCGCATGCTTACAGTCACCTCTCGCGTGAATGTAAATACTATACCGTTAGAAAATAAACAAAAGAGAACAGTCGCTTATCATGCAATACCAGAACTTTTGCTGCCAAGGAGAGCATGTGAAAACGGTCTCTCCCATTCCCATCTGTCTACTAACTTTTTTACTATTATTAATGCAAGACCAAAGTTTCTCTTTCAGCATGCTAACCTTCCAGAAAGAGTTTGTAGTTTCTATTCGCTTTTTATCCCCATAAATGATGTCATGATTCTTGGGGGTTCAATGAGGAGATTGTGTGCACATCTAATACCTGTAGGCCAGGTGCTATATACCAAGACAGGAATCAAGCTAAAGGTTAAAAACATCTGCACACTGGGTTAGATCTCCCAAACACTTTTATTAATGGTGCAATGTTTCGACCATCTAGGTCTTTATCAGTCATGATTCTGAGGGAACATTTGCCAAAATATTTTATAAGAGCATACGAAGTACAGTTGCAACTCAGTTCCGTTTCACTAAGAATAGACGGTTTAACTCTTTAAGAACAGGAACGCATCTGTGTGTCATTTTTAGATTTCGTTGGGCTATTCAAAAATAGCAAATATACAAGCTCATAGCGCGGCACAGAGTGCCGCGCTATGAGCTTGTAGATCTGTTATTTTTGAAAAATCATGAAAAGCTGTGCAAATATATATATATTTTTTGGCGGACATTTGTAACTCAAATCTTTGCTTCTGGGGGTTCCTGGAACTAAATATTTTACGAATGTTTGCTTAAAAAAATAGATAATCCAAGATTTCACCCCAAATGTTCACGATTTAAAAAAAATAGCAGATCTACAAGCTCATTGCACGGCACTCGGTGCCGCGCAATGAGCTTGTATATCTGCTATTTTAGAATAGCCAAACGAAATCTAAAAATGACACACAGATCCCGGTCTTAATGGGTTTAAGTGGTGAAAGATCGACCTAATCAAGTTTATTGTACGCAGGTGATTCTGAACTACTTCTCTCTGGTGGTGGGCTTCATCCTTCCCTTCCTGGTCATCCTGCTGTGCTACGCAGGCATCATCCGCACGTTGCTGTCCCGCCGTGTCACGGGGCACAGGCAGAGCAGCGACGGCACCAAGGCCATCCGCATGATCGTCATCGTCACGCTGGTCTTCCTGGTCAGCTTCACGCCTTACCACATCCAGCGCAGCGTTCACATCAACTTCCTCCCGGCGTGGGCCGGCGCCAGCTGTGCCGAGAAGGTAGAACTAGCGGAGAGCAATCAAGTACAATTACAGTACTGAGTACTGACTGTCCTTAAGTAGTCATTTTGAGGTATTTTTTTTGCAAATTTTCCAAAGATGTAGACACATAAAAAAATAAATAAAGTGACATTCTGCATGAATGAGTAATTTTACTTTCGGTATTTCAAGTATATTTTGATGCTAATAAGGTTGTATTTTTACTCAAGTAAAATTGTTGAATACAGGCCTGCTACTTGTAACAGAGTATGTCTACATTGTGGTATTACATTTAAATTAAGTAAAAATTACAACAAAAAAAAAAACACATCTAAAGCACTTCTTCCTCCATCTGGCAGGTGGCTATTAGTTTGGGGTGTATAACTTTAAATATCAATTTCACCACTTTTGCAGTAAAATATTTGTGTACAACAATCCATTTCATGTATGGGAGGCCATAGAGATGAGGAAAAACAATGTTGTGTTTGGTCCTAACTCCGGGAGGGGTATCTCGAAAACTAAAGCCCTTTTTGGCTGTTTGTCACAGGCCTATATGCAGAAGACGGTGGTGGTGACGATGTGCCTGGCCGCGGCCAACACCTGCCTCGACCCGCTGCTCTACTTCTTCTCCGGGGAAGAGTTCCGCACTCGCTTGTCCTCCATGCGCCCAGGGGCGGATTAACCCTTCGTGGTGCCCGGTGCTTGGACCCGTTTGGGGGGGGGGGGGGCGGGGGGGCTTCTCCGGCGCGTTTCAATGTTGTCGCTCCTTTGGCAGCCCTGCTTCTAAATTTGGCAGTTTTTTGTTTTTCTTCACGTTGTTTGGTGCCCCCCCCAAGGTTGGTGCCCTGTGCTTCAGCACCTCAAGCCCGTTGGATAAGCCACCACTGCATGCACCACTCCAGCAGAGCAATGGCAGCTCAGCACAGCGTGGATGCAACGCAGCGTTCAGTCTCACAAGAACAAGAACAGCTGAAGGCCTGAGACCAATGCGAGGGCGGGGGGGCGTCTATGGTGCTTCCCTCTTTTTGCTCGTACAGTTCACGTTATCGCCCCCCCTGAGGCACAGTACATGTAAAAGGACCGCAACAAGCCGCTGGCTTTATTGCGTTGTATGATATAACCATAATACAATTATATACATTGGAATATATTGTGCACACTTCATCTGTCTCAAAAGCTAAGCATAGTTCTTTTGTCTCCGTGCATGCCTGAATGCTATAAATTACTGTGATGACAAAGATGATTATGTTTAAAATATGTATTGTATTTATATGTGGACTGAATATGATGTAATTCAGACATACCTCAACTCTGTCATTGGCAAAGCAGCAGTGCCGTGTTGCGGGACTGTCGGGCGGGGCAAGAACGAGCAAAAAGAGGGACACATCTATGGTCATGCAGAGACATTTCGGCATCACTTTTACAGTGCTAGAAGAAGACAGGGAGCAGGAAGTAAGTAGGTCATAGTTCAGGGGCCTCAACGTGATGGAACAGCCAAATATTTGTTTTTCAGAGCCACAGAAAAGGAGAAAAATTCATGTAAGATTCACCTTTGTTTGCACCTCCAACACACTCAGGTGACATTGATTATTTTCCCTATTCACACATACTAGTGTAGCAGAGTGGCTCAGAGCCTCTGCCTGAAGACCAAAACCCTAATATCTCCCCTGAACCAGGGTGGGTTCCCCTTTAGGCTAGTGGATAAGATGTTTGGCTTCAGTGTCCTTACCCGCACGGGAGACCTGGGTTAGAATCATGGGAGTTATAGTCAGGGGGCCAAAGCTGATATGACACATAAGATAAAAGCCAAAAGCAGACAACATATCCAATGTTAATCTTTAACCCCTTGTCATGTGTTCTAGCCTGGTTGGCATCTCAGAAAATGATTTTTAGGTCATCTTTATCATTGTATACTTAAAACTGGTCAAATCTGACTTTTTTCACATTACTGATAAGTTATTTTAAATTTGCTGCTATAATGTTGAGCACATTTGCAAATGTAATTTTACTGCTAATGTGGTAATGTTATGAAAATGCAAGTAGAAAAGCTAATATTAGGTGATGCTGGCTAAAGTGATGATTCATATTATTTTCTTTGGGTGGGCACTGAGGTGTGGTGATTGGAACCTTTTATATGTCAACCTTCAAGAGCTTGGTGCCCTGGTTTGCTGCTTATGATCACACCCATTATACAAGATGGGGTGCTGCATTCATAGCAGACATGGAACTTCTGGCACAGACAGCACCAGAGGTCTACCAGGGCTTCCTAGATGGTGATCTTGTAGCCAAGGAGACTAAACACAGCTTCAATGAAGTTCCTTTTGACCTTTGCCTTTTTGCCATTTTATTTATGTTATAAACAAAACTGGAAAGGTTGCTGGAGGGCTGATAGGATAGAAATAAGACGTCTAGAAACCGTTGGTCCATCACCTATGAACGTGCAACCTTGGCAGAGGATAACAGATCATTGTTTGGGCTGACACATGAGGATGATGAAGACACCCACAAAGACTGTCTTCCTTCAAGAATAAAAAGAGTTCATACTGATGCCATTCAACTTGTTGAACAGTTCCAGAGATACCACGTCTTCCAACAGCAGAATGTGTATGATCTAGTGTCTCTGACAACTGGTGATGTTGCTTCAGAAGATATACTGAAGGACCTTGGAAATGCTGCAGAGTCTGGCAAGCAAATTATCACTGAGTTTGTTAAAAACCGACTGGTCCCAAAGAACAAAGACTTTATGAGAGGTCTGTTACAGTGGCCAAGTTCCCACACCATTTCCCCCACCTGTTTTCTTCCAGTTCTTTGTGAAGTAAGATTGAAGTCCTACTTCACTTTAATCCCACTGAGTCAGGTCCGTGGATTCTGTTGATTTCAAGCTGTCATTGTTTATAGCTTTTATTGATGTTAAAAAATATCTTTATTTATTTATTTTAGTTGCATTGTCATGTAATTTTACTGTTTTAATTTGATACAGTAATTCTATTTTTGTGCTTTTTCTGTCTGCATTGCCACTGAAAACGAGTGAATAAATAAATGATGATGATGATGACATAGAAGGCACTGTCTAAAAGTTACACCATACTATCATGGAATAATAATGGCTAAATGTGTGTGAAATGTGTAAGTAATCAGATTTTTTACTTAAGTAAAAGTAGCAATCCCACTTACAAGTAAATAAGGCCTGTATTTAAAAAAGATTACTTAAAATTGTGAAATAGAGCGTCGCAGTTCCCGCCCACTTCCTGTTTTTTTTGGTGCCGGAAGAAAAAACTCAATGCATTTTTCCATTGACATTTCCAAAAATATTTATATCTATTAATTTAAGCCTCGAATCAAGCCATCATGACATGACATGAATCATGACCATAAACGTTTGATTCTGTGATTTTTTTTTTGTTGAAAACGGCAAAACAAAGGGTATTTATTAAATATAGTATATCATATAATTAAATATAAAATTTAAAAAAAATCACAGAAAAAAACGTTTTATGGTCATGATTCATGTCATCTCGTGATGGCTTGATTCGAGGCTTAAATTAATAGATATAAATATTTTTGGAAATGTCAATGGAAAAATGCATTGAGTTTTTTCTTCCGGCACCAAAAAAAACAGGAAGTGGGCGGGAACTGCGACGCTCTATTGAGCGTCGCAGTTCCCGCCCACTTCCATAAAACGTTTTTTTCTGTGATTTTTTTTAATTTTATATTTAATTATATGATATACTATATTTAATAAATACCCTTTGTTTTGCCGTTTTCAAAAAAAAATAATCACAGAATCAAACGTTTTATGGTCATGATTCATGTCATGTCATGATGGCTTGATTCGAGGCTTAAATTAATAGATATAAATATTTTTGGAAATGTCAATGGAAAAATGCATTGAGTTTTTTCTTCCGGCACCAAAAAAAACAGGAAGTGGGCGGGAACTGCGACGCTCTATTGCACTTGTAAAAGTGCAAAATAAAAAACATTTCCAGACTCCGGCTGTCACTCTCAGACTCGTTGCATCCTCACTTTCATCACCTCCCGTCTGGATGTACTGTAATGGTGTCCTATTCGGGCTCCCTAACAAAGCCCTGGGCAGACGTGCAAAACTCAGCTACACTGGCTTCCGCATCATCGCTTACAGACTGCTCCTCCTCACCTATAAAGCTCTCCATGCCCTAGCACAGTGGTTTTCAACCTTTTTCATGACAAGGACCCCTAAATTGATATACATTGGAGCTCGCCCTCCCTCCACAAGTTAGATAGCTGTGACTTTGTTTCACCAGGATGTGTTGTTATATATATCATCATAATAATAATATGCTCTGTGTGTCACACACACACACACACACACACACACACACACACACACACACACACACACACACACACACACACACACACACACACACACACACACACACACACACACACACACACACACACACACACACACACACACACACACACACAAAGCTGGAGTGTGCAGTCCCTTACTTATGGAAGGTCCATCCTTTTTTACAATATATATATATATACACACATACATACACACACGCACACACACACACAGGCGTCAACTTTTTCTCAGTATAGGCCTACATTTCTACCCGACATTTGTATACTCAAGTAATCCACACATGTAAAGAAATCCCATTAAAGTCCATAAATAATAAGTAGCCTATGTGTGATAAAGTGGAACACAGGAAAAAAGTATTGAACACACCAACTGAAATTCATTTAATACCTACCATACCTAGTGGAGAAGCCTTTGTTTGTCATGACAGCTTCAAGACACGTCTCTAATCACCCACATTGCTCAGGTGTGATTTTGGCCCATTCATCTGCACAGATTTATTGTCTTTACATTTAAAGATTCTTTGGCGCCCCCTGGTGTCCACGAATGTTCAATTGGATTGTAAGTCCGGTGACTGACTGGGCCTTTCAACACTTGCGTTGCGGATAATGGCACCAACAGTGCTTACTGGAATATTCCAGATGCTTTGAAAGAAGTCTGTAACCAGTTCCATTCTGATGCAGAGCAACAGTCAGGTTGTGAATGTCCTGAGAGAGCCCTTTGCTTTTACCCATGATGATGTTTGTGTGACTGCTTGGTACCAAAAATACATTTTTATAGCCCATCAATTTGGACTAACCAGCTGATGTTGATGTGCACAGATAGGTAGAAACACTAATTACTTTCATATTGCAAATGGTGCCTTGCCTTTCCTTGCCTATTTTCGACTAATGTTATCACACAAAAGATTTGGCTGCCCCCCTGCAGTAACTCTGAGGACCCCCAAGGGCCCCCCAGACCCCTGTTGAAGGCCCCTGCTCTAGCCCGAATGGGGTGTCTTATCAGTCAACAGTGTAAACTCAACCTGGCAGAGAACCAAACAAAAGACAAAGATCTAATTTTAGACGTTTTATTAGAAAAGACAGCAACAGTAATTGAGACCATTCAATTTCACTCGTCATATTCATCATATCCTCCAAATACATCACAACCCCTCTCCCTCCCACCTTTTAAATTTCCCAATACCCTGGCATGTGCCTGCCTTCTCTCCCGTCATACACACAAGCTCACTGACAGGCATTGAGGCAGCACGTGTATCGAATAGAAACCATAATGGCAACAGAACATCCATCTGGGGGTGACAACATAGCTGGGCTTTGTTTCGTAGAGTCCTCCTTTGGTTCCTTGCATTCAAACTTAAACCTCGCAGCACGATGGTGTTGATTGCCGATAAGAACTCGATTTTCAAGCTGGCCACGGCGCGATATCGCACTGATGTGTTCATTCTTATCCACGATGACAAGCCCTGAATTCTAAAGCAGTGGTATCACAATCTGACTACCTCTAGACGACAAAATAAAAACACACCCAGTGTTAAGTGAGCGGTGCTATTTATGAGTTATTAATTTCATCATGCATCTCGGTAGCCAATCACAGCGCATCTGCGAAGTTTGAAGTTAATTTAATAATTTAATCATGTGTCTCGCTAGCCAATCACAGCACGTCCTGCAGAGCTTAGCCTATGGGCGTGTTTTCCACAGCATGGCGTCACAGCGAAAGACAAATTTTCACGACGGAAAGAAAAACTTTCACCACGGATGGGTCCTAAACCCTCTTATAGGAGCGGTTACACCACTCAAAAACAGTTAGTTAAAACCTCTATATTTGGTAAATACAGAGGGATGCTAGGGTTTAACAAAGTGTTTTTTGTGTTAGTCATTTGAACGCAGTCTCAGTCTGAAAATCAGTCGTGGGCAAGCGTCACTCACCACCACATGGATTATGAATTAATTTAACCGCAAACCTCATCCTGCCTCAACTTCACAAACAATGACCATACTGACGGGGGAAAATGTGCTTAAATACAGAGGTGTTGCTCATTATTATAATGGCATCTCTTTAGTAAACAGAAAACACATTTTCAGATCAGGATTCTAATTTTATCCTATCAGGAGACAGAAAATGCTCACTGTATCCTGTCTAGTTCTGTTTATTAAAGAGCTGGAGACATCAGTTACTGAAAAACAAACAAAACACACTATATAAATGATTACTATCAGAATATGGAGCTTTAACTAATCATCACTTACTTCCCCTATATGCCAGGTTCAAATTTTCTAAAATAGCCTTGCACCCGATTAGAAAGAGAAAAAAAAAAAAACTCCCCACTTGTGTCCATGTCACAATGACACGGAAACAGACCTCAACACAAACTGAAGGAGAACTTCTCGCGAAATCAAAGCCTTACATTCTCATCCAAACATTAGGAGAGAAAGTTGCTTTAAACTGACGTGAGTCACCTTTTCCGGTGAAACAGTGACTTATCCAGAGATTTTCAAAGACTACTACAAAATGAATGAAACAGAAAGCCAGCTTGCTGCTGTTATCACATTGGATTAAGTGCGTTAAAGATGTCCAAGAACAGTGCGGTCATGAGTGCTTGATCTAGCAGAAGTGGAACGTCAATGGAGATTTTGACCCCCCCCCAGGCTTAAGCCACTTCACCCATTTTCAACCCATCACCACAAGTGCTCCTCACTAATGCTCATAATAAGATGGTCCCATTTCTGTCTATAAGTGGAGACATAAATGGTGCCATCTAATGAGCATTAGCGAGGACCAATTCAAGTTGAAAATGGGTGAAGTGCTCCGGTAAAAACGTCCCAACTTCTGGCTGGCATGTGGCACACTGTACGAGGCGGAAGTTGTGCAGTAAAGCAGGCCCAAGCGGTGGCTTTTTCTTCTACGACACGTCACAAAGTAAAGAGGGGAAAGAAAACACAGATGTCTTCTTCCAGATATTGCATTTCCACGGTCAGTGGACCGGAACTAAAGACAACGGAGCAGAGGGCAAGACAAAGCCAAGTCCTGATGGAAAAGAAACTTTACTCAACCAGAATGCAAACTGAACTAAATCGCTCTTGTACAATTAAATTACTAACAGATCACAGGGGTTGAGGACACACACATTGACATTCGTATTCATATTTATGATCGTTCTCCACTATCGTTTTGTTTTTACTGCAAAAACACAGTATATACTGTATATATATATTTATACATATATATAACACGGTGAGAATGACTAAGAACAGTTTGTGGCTCAGGAGCGCCCCCAACCTGAGCCCAGCCCCCAGCCCGACAGTTCCTCTGTTGTCCCGGCAACATCCCCGTGACAACACCCAAGTGCAAAAAAGGTCAGAGGTCAGGTTCTACTGCTGGCCCTCCTTCTTCTCTCCCTCAGAGGATGAACTACTGCTGCCGCTGCTGCTACCACCGCTACCACCGCTACCACCGCTACCACCGCTGCCGCCTTCTCGCTCTGCCGCCATCTAGGAGGAAGGGAGAGGTTAGTCAAACACCGTGACATATTCATTTACTCATCGCTATGACCGACAATGCCGTTTCCTATTTTGGTCATGTCGTCAATAGGCCCATTAGGCCCTTCTACAAGTGTAAAATTAATTAATTCAAAAAGAAAGTTGATCTACAAGCTCACAGCGCAGCACGTTACGATACGTTCTGAGCATGTAGATTGGCTATTTTTGAAAATGTTTGAATAGAGCTTAAAGGACCACATCACCCATTTTCAACCTCATTTTCAGAATAGACAGCACCTGTAGTTCGCTTTTCCAGAAGGGGGCCTAAATATTTCCTGTTCCGGATCAGTTTTGCCAAAATTCCCATATCTTCATTTCATTGGCTCAGCAGCAGATTTGAGCTGGAAACACGCAACGCCTTCATGTGCGTTTCCAGTTCAAATCTGCTGTAGAGCCAATCAAATGAAGATATAACTCCGAAATGTTTTCAGAAAATGAAAAAAGTGGAGTTAGGAGGTTTTGTTCATCATTGATAAGAACAGCTGAATGGACAATGGTCAAAAGGGGGTGGAGCCTGGAGTCAGCAAAACCAGCTAACTCCGGTGGAGTTAGCTGGTTTAGCAGAACGTTTGAGGATCCAATGGAGTTAGCTGGTTTTGTCAGAAGCGCTTTTTAATGCTTTTCATTGGTTCAATATGTTTTTTTACCAACACACAGACGTAAAGGGTGTTCAATGGCCCCGATTTGTGGGAAAAAAAAGATGGAAACGTCATTTTGGTCGATTATTTCTCCCCTGCAATACCAATTGTAGTACCCAAATTCTTTACTTAAGTAAAATTACCAATACTGCAATATAAAAATGTATAAACAAGTAAAAGTCCAGAATTCTAATTTTACTTGAATATAAGTACAAAAGTATTGGCATCAAAATGTACTTAAAGTACCAAAAGTGAAAGTACTAAAATATTTGAAAATAGCAGATCTACAAGCTCGCAACGCGTTGTGAGCTTGTAGATCGTCTATTTTCAAATAAATTATATAATATTATATATATATAATTATAAAATAGGGCTAAAGCAGTTAATGTATGTTTTATAATATCATAATTTATATCTGAAAAGTAACTAGTAACTAAAGTTTTCAAATAATTGTAGTGGAGTAAAAGTACAATATTTGAGATGTAGTGGAGTAGAAGTAAAAGTATTGGAAATTGGAAATACTCAAGTACAATGACCTCAAAATTGTACAGTACTTGAGTAAATGTACTTAGTTACTTTCCACCACTGGGAATGAGGTACAATTTGTAAGGATCGTGCATTCGTGGAATGAGCAACACCGCTAGCCGTGTGGGTAGCGCCAAATTCCCCTGCAATATTTTTCTTTTGGTTATCACTCTCGTTTTGAGCTTCAAGTGCTGGCAGGTGTGTGACTGGCACCTGAGCAAGGGTGGAAGTTCCCTTGAAATAGTGTTTCCAAACTTTTTACTTGGGACCCAATGATGTAGGTCGAGTGTTTTACCTTCTTGTATGCCATCTCAAACAGTTTGAGTGAGGCCTGCTGGAGGGTGGTTGCAGCCTGTTTAATGTTCTCCCCCGTTTCAGAGTCCTTGTTGCTCAGAAGATCCCGAACCTTGACGATCTCCTCCTTCAGTTTGGCGCACTGGTAGAAAGATGAAGAAACTCACTGAGTCCTGGCCAAGTACCCTTCAACCCCTAAGCAAACCACTATTCAACTGTCAATCACTAAATAAGATTCTGAGCAAAACAACAGTGGCAATGAATCAATCAAGATAAATATTGTCACTGTCGGGTGGAAACCTTGTATGTCTACATTACATTACATTACAGTCATTTAGCAGACGCTTTTATCCAAAGCGACTTACAATAAGTGTATTCAACATAGGTAGGGAACGAAAACTACTAATCACCAGAAGTCTTTAGTGCATTTTCTGCAAAAACAAGCAACCAAGAGTATACCTAGCGCTAAGGTAAAAGTACAATATATCAGCCACCTATTTCCTTAAACAAATGAGACAAAAATTGCTAAATATGTCTAAAACCGTAAATTGTCAGGAAAAAATAACCTGTGTTCCAATGGATCCAATGTAGTTATTATTCAGTCACAAGCTCGTGTTAATACTTCCCATTGGTTCAATAGATATAAAACCCACAGATAGACTTGACCACAAATTATAAAAATAAATATATGCATACAGCGGAAAAAAGTTGATAAACTAGCGACACGTTGTGAGCTTGTAGATTGTTGTTTTTACCGCCCCGCTACTTTTAGCGCGACCCACTAGTATGACGATGTAGGGCAACGATAATGCTTGGACCAGTTAACTTGGTAACCCATACTATTTTTCATGGGGTAAAAACCACTAACCACTTGAACCTCTACACCCCCTTTTCTGGGGGTTACGTTGGCCAAAAACTGCCGATCTACATACATCTACAAGCTCACAATGCGTTGCAAAACAATTGCAATTAGGTGATTCTGTGATAACTGTGACAGGCCTAGCAACGGCTACAGATGTTGCTGAGCGTACCTCATCTGCCGGAAGCTGGTCCTTGAACTCCTCCATCTTGGACTCTGTGTCGTGAACGATGCCCTCAGCCATGTTGACAGCCTCTACGCGGTCCTGCACGTGGAAAAACAGCCACCAAATTTAGTTATATAATACCCATTTAGACCGGGAACCCCTAAACGTAACTATACCTTTCAATCCGGGAACCCCTTTTGGGGTTGTTGTTGCTATGTACAGTATATAGCAACAAAATGTTTTGTAATTTTTGAATAAATAGTTGAGGTTTTTCAGAAAACTTAGGTCAGGATTCAGAAGGCGTTTTTAGAATCGGCCTCAGGTATAAATGGGTTAAATAATTCAATGTTCTTCAAGTTCAGTTATTTTCTTTGGCAAAGCGACACCTTAGTGTGATGGAGCATAGATTAAAGGTTTACGTTCTCACACAGTCCCAAGATTCAGTTTAGAGGTCTAAAAATGAGCTTAACCTACCTTCCTCCTCCTGTCCTCCTCGGCGTACCTCTCAGCATTTTTGATCATGTTCTCAATGTCATCTTTGCTGAGACCTCCAGAAGACTGGATGACAACTGTGGGGGAGGACAAAGACAATCAGAGATACAGAGACGTTTTAACATGCCCGCACAGCACAGTCGAGCCATACCTCCGGTCTTAATGTCCTAAAAGTTGGACATGACACATGTAAGCGACGAAGTAGCACCTATCCATCTATCTATGTACTATATTGTAAATGTGCAGAATCTCTGTGCCATGCGTCTCCCGCATAACTTGAAAACCACCCGAACGATCGACTTCAAAGTCAATGTGTGTATCGTTGAAGACCTGAGGGAGTGATGTGCCTTTTTATGGGAAGTGGGTTGTGTCTGTGATTGTCAACAAATATATATCCGCCAATCCCATATTATGGAGGAACTTGATAAAAGGACATAAATTACCGGGGAGCTTTTTACCATGTAATGGCAGGTACACACTGTAGGACTTTTAAAGTGGTCGGGGAGTCATCAGATCAGATCGTTATGTATTTCACACTACACAAGTCTCTTTCTTGAAATCGGCTGTCATATATCGTTGTGGTTTTCACACTAT
This sequence comes from Gymnoscopelus braueri, assembly GCF_963280865.1. Classification (NCBI taxonomy): domain Eukaryota; kingdom Metazoa; phylum Chordata; class Actinopteri; order Myctophiformes; family Myctophidae; genus Gymnoscopelus; species Gymnoscopelus braueri. Next base: position 6,164,386 of record NC_137622.1, on the reverse strand, counting down.
ACGATTGATCGCCGACAAGGGATCACACACACACTGTATGATATTCACCATGATGCCATCCAGACCAGATACATAGCTTTTTACTCAAATCTATATTACATTAGGCTACATTATATTATCGCATCATCGACGTCTGTCTGTTCACGAAAGAGTACAAGGCTCCCGTGATATGTGCGCGAGAGCGAGACAGGACGCTAATGATTTTCATTAAATAATGATCTGTCTCTCTGCGTCTCGCTCTCCGCACACAAACACGCGCACGTGGAAATGTTTTCATAACTACTGCGCAGCATGCCTACTGATTCTGACGTGGTTATAAACATATTCAAGTGCGATGCTTTGGTTTTATAGACCATTATTTAACAGCAATATTAATGTATGACACCTGAATTTACCCACGGAATAAAAGTCTATGTATTGACGATATCCATCTATACCCGATCTTGCGTCAGATCTCGGGATTTGTTGGCAAGCACCAAAATAGGTCGGCGACAGCATAATCTTGGCAAAAATCTTGCAGTGTATACGGGCCATTACTCTGAAGTGCCCTCGTCTTACAGCTGTGAAACCCTTAATTTTGCATCTTATATACAGCACCGTGCACAATGCATTGCTGAAGGATTTATGTTGTGTTTTTGAAGACTGAACATTAACCCTAACCCAAGTATTATTATTTTGGGGGTCCCCAGTTCAAATATGATAATTTTGGGGGTCCCCAGTTCAAATATGATAATTTTGGGGGGTCACAGTCTGAAAAGGTTGAGAACAACTGGGTTACACCTATACCGGTATTTACTTATTTAATGTTGACATTTATGCTTGAAAGAACAGTGATTATAAATGCATCGTGCACTTTATAAATAGGAAAAAGGAGTTCATAATATGTATTTGACTGCTTGCATTAACTCATGAAAACGTAACCATTAGCAGTAAGTAAAAATAGAAAATTAAGATGCACCGTATAATCAAATAAAATCGTTACCAGGTGAAACGCAATCGAATCGTGAGGCCAAATGAAGATGCACACCTCTACCAGCTATCATAGTGTTGACATCGCTGCTTCTGTATAATCATTTGGCATTTTCACTCATTTTGGCTGAACACCGAAAGTCTTTTATTTTTTACTTTCGTCCGAACAATTTCGGTTGCCGAATATTCGGTGCATCCCTAATAATGATGTCAGCTAACCGCTTACAAAACAAACTGGACATACTTCTCTCGGTGACCATTATGTTTGAGTGGATGGCTCCGACACTTACTCTGCTGTTCGCGGCCGGTGCCCTTGTCCTTGGCCGAGACGTGGACGATACCGTTGGCGTCGATGTCGAAGGTGACCTCGACTTGTGGCACGCCACGGGGGGCCGGGGGGATCCCCACCAGGGAGAACTGACCCAGCACCTTGTTGTCGGCCGCCATCTCCCTCTCCCCCTGGCACACCTTAATCTCCACCTGGGTCTGTCCATCTGCTGCCGTGGAAAACACCTGCAGAGGGGAGGCACAAGTGTTGCTTCAACAACTTATAGCCTACATACATACAAAAGGCTCTTTTCCACTTCCAAGTATTTAGGTCAACCGTGGAAGATAGTTCACAGGTTCTGGATTTAGATATGGTTCTCAGAACCTACTTTGGGCCCTGCTCAGGAGGTAGAACTAACCCTGAGTTTTAAAATAAAATCCTGTATTAAAACTGCCTAATGGCTGGTTTTCGACAGGCACCGTTTCACAACAGAAATCGTGTCAAATGCACATACTACAGTACATGGAGATTTCCAACATGCGACAGAAGGGCCCCTGGCGAATGCACCTATATGGAGTCAAATGCACGGATCGGCAGTCATTTGTTAAATGATGCTTTCAGGGGAGCTCATGTCTCCCTTCAAACCCGGGTGTACACAAGAGTTTCCGTACCTGGCTCTTCTTGGTGGGAATGGTGGTGTTCCTGTTGATGAGTTTGGTGAAGACTCCGCCCAGAGTCTCGATTCCCAGCGACAGCGGCGTCACGTCCAGGAGCAGCACGTCTGTCACGTCTCCGGCCAGCACGCCGCCCTGGATGGCTGCACCTATGGCCACAGCCTCGTCGGGGTTAACCGACTTGCTGGGAGCTCGGCCAAACAGGTCCTGAACTGTCTGCTGAACCTGTACATGGACAGAAACGGAATGAAAACGAGCTGTACAACAGCGTGACAGGTCACAGCACACACACAAGTTTTTACATCGGTTGTATTTTTCGCTTAACCCTTTAAGATTGGGAACGTATCCGTCAATTTTTTTTAGATTTCTTTGGGCTATTCAAAAATAGCAGATATACAAGCTCATAGCGCGGGCACTGAGTGCCGCGCTATGAGCCATGCCATGCGAGATTTCTCGTCATATTTTGCTATGGCGCAGCCTGCCATGGACGAGATAAAAAAAATAAATAAAAAAAAACACAGAACCAGAGATAACGCGATCCGAAGATTTGCTGCTCCATTCACTTCCTGGTTAATTTATTACTTGAGTGGGTGCGTTTTTTAATGTATACACTCTGGCAGTTAAAGAGTTAACTGTTGCAACCGTGTGTGTGTCTCTCTCTCATACCTTGGGCATACGGCTCATGCCTCCGACCAGCAGCACCTCTCCGATGTCTCCCTTGGACACCTCGCCGTCCTGCATGGCCTTCTGGCATGGTGCCACAGTGCGGCGGATCAGGTCGGCCACGATGCCCTCGAACTGGGAGCGGGTCAGCTTGATGTTGAGGTGTTTGGGCCCAGAGGCGTCCATAGTCAGGTAGGGCAGGTTGATGTCAGTCTGGGAAAGGGAGAGATGATGTAGAGTTCGAGACATTTAAGCACTAGGACACTTTGGTAGACCACAATGCAAAAATTCTGTTGTGCCATTGATGACATTAATAATCCAAAAACAGTCTCCTCGTTGATTTGCATGGACAGCAATCAAAGTCACTCTTTTAGCACCCAAACGAAGGTTAACAAATCAGATTCTGACACTATGTAACGACTCAATATGGCCTTCTTTTTTTTACACTTTTGTTGTCTGTATTAGAAAGAACCCAGACTGGGTTGGCGGACCCGGATCTTCAAATAATAAAAACAGGCCCTGATGAAGACCCGATGATCGAAACATGTTAGCATTTTAATTAGTAAAACCTGTTTATAAAATGTTCTGAGCACCCATATTTTCAATATAAACAGGAAGTACAATTTTGTCTCGCCATCCTGGGTTTGTGGTGTTATATATGGGCAGAAGCAGTTTTGTTTGCGTTCATTTATGTGCTAAAAGACTGACTTTTAGGGCAGTCCAATGCAAGTCAATGAGGACAGTGCAAGGCGGCAATATATGTCACCAATTGGGCTAGTTACATCATGACAAGGTAACCACACAACCCAAACCTTTACCAAAGTGTCCTTGTCCCTATATACTAATATTCACTGAATGTTCACTTCTATTGTATTATGACCATGCCCATAATAGGGATGCTGAGGTTCATGTGGTTAAACCGTGCTGCTAAAATGTCCCGAGGAGCCATACAGCAATAATTTTGCTCCTACGTACAAGACGTTAACAAAAAAAGAACGGTGAACCTTCATTTGTAGAGCCTGAGAACATTTAACGTTTGTGTGTGTGTGTGTGTGTATCCACTAACTGCATCAGAACTATAATTCCACAAAAGGGACACAAGGCATTTAGGATAGACAGGTCCCAGAAAGGGACCCTAAACCTACCAAGGTGTATTTCGATTGCCATCAACTGAATGCACTCTGCAGCCTAAAGGTCATTACACCCCAGGAGCGACGCAAATAAACAAAAATGCGTCGCAATTATTTCACATCAAAACTTTTATTTTGGTGATGCCTCCATTCATACAGGTTGATGGATTTTATTTGCGCTGAAAAATCGACCTTATTTCGGAAAATAATTATGCCGCTTCATCGCTTCATTATAATCATGTTCAGTGTGAATCAATTTAAACGGCAGTTTAAATTGATGTGAATTAATCGCCGGAAATAAACACTCTGTGTTTACGGACCTTAAGAGTCTGAAGTAAAATGGTAAATACTGGTAAATTTATATAGCACCTTTATCCAAAGCACTTTACACAGCTGAGGCAAGGCACCAACATGCTCATTGGAAGCAGTAATGGCTTTCAGTGTCTTGCTCAAGGACACTTTAACACTTTTCAACGGGGCTCCGATGTGTTAAGATCAGGTTGTGCATGTATGTGTGGCCCAGCACTAGGTCGGTCCTGCAGTGCATACCAGAACAGTCCACTCTCGCTGGGCCCGGTCCCGTACAAGTTCAGCTGCAGCAGCCTCTAAAACAGAACCTGCTGCACCAAACCAGAAGTACAGAACCTTCCTCTACCAGCACTGTAACACTGAACCAGACACACACTGTCTGGACAGCTGACTTAGAGCTGGTGTGTGGGTGCGTGCGCATGTTCTAATGTGTTCTTGGAAACTACATTTTCAGGGGCAAAGCTATCGCAATGCATTATGAGCTTGCTGATCAGCTATTTTCACTATTTTTGTAAGTAAGCCTTGCCAAGCCCTGAGGCCCATAGGCCAGGCTATGTCGCAGGGACTGGGTCCCATTATTTAAGTCTTTGGTATGACCCGGCCGGGGATCGAACCCTGACTTCCCAGTCTCAGGGCGGACACTCTAACCACAAGGCCACTAAGCTGGTCTACTATTTTTGGACTGATAGTCCTTCTAATGCGTGAGGGGCTGTGTTTTTTCCAATATTTTTTTTTCCTTATTTTGTATAATTCTGAGGAAAAACAATAAAATGAAAAAGGTTATTGGAAAAACAGACCCCTTCACACATTTTCAATGAATCGAACATGGTTAAAATGGTTTGAAGTTTGAAGTTACAATGGGTTTATATAAGGGGGCTGATGAAATTTATCAAATATCTAAATATTGAATCAAGTAACTTTAAAAACTGAGCCCAAACATGTTTATGAAAGTAGAATATCCCTTTATTTTAAAAGCGCCTTCTAATCCTAACCTAAGTTTTCCAAAAATCTTCTATTTTTCATTCAAAACAATGAAAAACATTCCTTTTATTATATACATAGCAACATCTAAAATGTCACAGAAGCTTTCGCGGTTTAAAAAAAATGTATAACATGTAGGCTTTCCCGGTCTTAACTGATTCACTGCCAATCACGTAGATCTACGCGAACCTATTTAAAGCCGCCACGTGCCAATCGCGTAGAAAAAAAAAAATTTAAAAAAATGTTTACGTATATATTTTTTTCTCAATTTGACCCAAAGACCAAGGAGATATTATTTTTCGAAGATCTAGACTCCTATCCACTTCCTTGTTAACTTAAAACTTCTGTATCTCGGCTCCTGAGTACTTTTTTTTTTTCAATTAAAAACTCTAAAAATATGAAAATACCTCTGGCAGTTAATGGGTTAAACACTCAAGTACTGTCCACCACTTGCTTACAATGCTTTCATTTCTTAACAAATTGTTAAGAAAAAAATATATATAATCCAAGGCCTATATATAGTTTTATATCACAATCAAGAACACAAAACCCCCATGTTCGCATTTTCCAAGATGTGTGTACCTGAAGTGCAGAGGACAGTTCACACTTGGCCTTCTCGGCAGCCTCTCGGACTCTCTGGAGGGCCATGTTGTCTTTGGTCAGATCCACGCCAGACTGTAAACAACACACAGGACAGCACGCCCATCAAAACGGTGCCTCAGCAACGCGCCCCCTACTGCAATTTACCCTACTATGATCAAAGCTACTACATTACTACAAGGTTTAGACGTGTTTGAGAAGAGGCAGAGTCAGTTGTCTCTTGCAATGAATCCTTCTACAGATCTGCCTTTCGCTTTGGTAGATTGATGGTTTTATTAACTGAATATTTGTACAATTCAATGTTTTGGATTGATTACTTTATTAGACAAGGTAATATAGTAAATATAGTAAAGCATTTAGGAAAAGAATAGAACACAAAAAAGTCCTGGGGACTCGTTTCCATTGTGGTCCTATGTATTCAATTCATCAACAGAGCATAGAATCTTAACACATGTAATCAACAAATGGCTATATAAAAAGGGAAAACGACTGCAGTGTATGACCCCCCATTTCAATGGGAATTACCATCCAACTCCACTTGTCGTTTCCTGATAACTGCTTTATACCCTCTGTCCCAATTATTGTCGTCACACTAATGTATTCCAGTCCCATGTCACTGCAGTGACTGCACTACAGTTGGTCCTTGGGAGATACAGAAAGTCATGGCCGCTTCCGTTCACCTGCTAGCGCCAAACACGGCCAATTGCGTTCGTATAGACGCTTGGCCAAGCCTGATGCATCACAAAGGATTCAAAGCCCTGGACTCCACTGTGGTTGGCAGGTTCTTTACCCATGCGCCACCCGGTCCAAGACTTTGTTTTAAGATGTCGTGTCTAAGTCCTCATATATAACATGCTTATTTAAAATCACTATGTGAGGCAAAGTAAAGGGTGTTGGTAATAACAAGGAAAGGAAGGGAAGTCTGCACACTGTAGCTCCCAGTAGAAAATGCATTAAGTTAAAGGAGAATTCCGGACAAATTAAGTGTTATCTTTGATGTCTCGTTACTCACCTAACGACGTGAAAAGTGGCGTTCTTTTTTTCCATATATTCCCCTGTCGTCATTTTTTAAACCCCCTCCGTTGTCATAATGGGAGCGCGTGGGTAAGGGAAATTCGTCTATTATAACCGACGCAAAGTTGTTTTTTTCTCTACTAGTATTCATAGTAGAGTCTCATGATAGTCAAACATGCGTTGAAACTATCTGCGAGGCTGCCGTCAATGGCGAACGAGTTAACACTGGTTGCTTGTTTCCAGAATCTGGCAACACGAGTTGCCAGGTTCTGGAAAGAAACAAGCATCCAGTGTTAAATCGTTCGCCATTAACGGTGGCCTCGCAGGACATTTCAACGCACGTTTGACTATCATGAGACTCCACAATGACTAGCAGAAGAGAGAAAAACAACTTTGCCTCGGTTATAATAGACGAATTTCCCTTACCCACGCGCTCCCATTATGACAACGGAGGGGGTTTAAAAAATGACGACAGGGGAATATATGGAAAAAAAGAACGCCACTTTTCAAGTCGTTAGGTGAGTAACGAGACATCAAAGATAACACTTAATTTGTCCGGTATTCTCCTTTAAACAGCATTTCGACCGATGTGGGTCGGTCGAAACGTTGTTGAACTTAATAAATTAAAACTCTCCTAAAGACTCACTTCTATAATGGCTTTTAACACATCGGGTGCCAAACACGGTCTGAACCGTGTTTGCGCAGAGTAGCGGTCCGGTGCCGAACACGGTCCAGACCGTGAAATATGTCTTTTTGTTTTTTTCGTTTTTCTCCACACGGGCGGGGCTAGAGCAGCTCTGGGAGTACCCATTGTGATCTTGAGAAGGATAGGCCAGATAGATCACCGGAAAAACCAAAACATGGCTCCCATCCACTTCCTGTCTATTTCCTTCTTTAAAACACCTATATCTCCGAATCTGTTTCCGGTGGGGAAAACCGGTCATGCGCGATGCGCGATCCCCCCCCATTGTAACTCGCGAGTGAAATGTTATCGTTCCAGGCTGTAGCCAGGGTCATCGCGCAACATGAATGGATGTTTTTTTTTACATGGATTTGCTCCTCGTGGAGTCTAGAGCTTTAAACAGCAAAGCGCAGTCAATGGGGAGAATGCTGGCACCCAACGTAAGTTGTTATGAAAAAATGCTGGCACCCAATGTGTTAACAAGAGGATTGGACAATGGACTGTGTTCATGTGAAGACTCTTGTATTGCCTCCATTTTGTCGTTTCTGCTTTTTTGGTTGCTTTTGTTTTAATTGAACGGTCTGTGTTTTGTTTCCTTTCACCATGTGTTTTGTTTTTTGTTACCTTTCACCATGATGTGAAGCACTTTGTAAACTTGTTTTTGAAAAGTGCTACACAAATAAAGTTTATTATTATTATTATCATTTAAAAGCACTTGAAGATCACTTATATCATATGATTATATTACGATATCCTAAATAAGAGACTGCATATAGTTTCATATCACAATATGGATATCATATACAGTAGATATATTGCCCAGCCCTAGTATGCATCTACTTCAATGTCCGCACCTCTCTCTTGAACTCCTTGACAATGTGTTGGAGGAGGTGCTGGTCAAAGTCCTCTCCTCCCAGGAAGGTGTCTCCATTGGTCGACTTCACCTCAAACACACCCTTCTGGATTTCCAGAACTGAGATATCAAACGTGCCTCCTCCCAGGTCATAGACGGCAATACTGGAAGGAATATACAACAAAGATGTTGCATTTATACGAAAGGAAATATATAAGGAAATATAAAAATATACAGGGTGTCTTAGCACCAGTGCTGGAAGAAGTATTCACATGTGTTACTTAAGTAAAAGTATTAATACCATAATGAAGAAATAATCTTGTTACAAGTAAAAGTCTGGTATTCAACATTTACTTGAGTTAAGTACAAAAATATTGGCATCAAAATAAAGCACCAAAGTGCTCGCTATGCAGAATGTAATATTTCACAGCTTTAAAAAATGTAAATAAACCATTTCAAAATAGCGTATCCACAAGCTCACAACGTGTCGCGACCTTGTAGATCAGCCATTTTCAAATAGCTTAAGTATATGTAGGGCTGAAGTGGTTAATGTATGTTTTGCAATAATCTCAATTCTACAAAGTAGCTAGTAACTTAAGTTTTCAAATAATTATAGTGGAGTAAAAGTACAATGTTTTGCCTCTGAGATGTAGTGGAGTAGAAGTAAAAGTATTGGAATGGGAAACACTCAAGTAAAGTAGAAATACCTAAAAAGAATTACTTAAGTGCAGTACTTTCTTTCCGCCACTGCGTGACAGACATGCCCCCCCCCCCCCCAGTGGCGTAGGACTCTCCAAAAACCAGGAACGGACCCAAAAATGTGGCAACGGTCAGGCCCTGGCATCTGTCTTTACTTACACCTTGTCGTCGGTCTTTTCCAGTCCGTACGCCAGAGCGGCAGCTGTGGGCTCGTTGATGACACGGAGGACATTGAGACCAGCGATCTGACCAGCGTCTTTCGTCGCCTGAAGAGACAGACAAGGCCATGGTTATTCAATGACCCAGAAAAAAAGAATTAGGAAAACTCTCCCTGGTGCTGGTGAGCAGGGCTGCTTTGGAGTCTGTCAAATCAAAGCTGTCAAACCGAGCTCATTTGGAGCATTCACTTCCATCTGTTCCGTTTCCAAAGTTAAGTCCAAGGACATTTCAGGACGTTGAATTGAACTTCAATTTCAGGGAAGTACCATCTAATTCAAAGGCCACAGAAGCCGTTTTCACAGAATACTGATATAATTCAAGCAGATTCCTGCACTTATAAACCTCCAGCACCTGTTTGTATCCCTCTTGTAGCAAGGTGTTGCCTTATACTTTCAATTATTTGTATATTAACCAAATAACCACATAAAAATATTAAATACAATAAAAAATGAATTGTAAAAACCACAGCCCCCTCACATATTAGGACAATATCAGTCACCAGAACCAAGAACGGATGTTTTCAATGAATCTATCATGGTTAAATTGGAGTTTGAAGTTACACTGGATTTGTATAGGAAGGGGGTGTGTCCAGTGCTTACTTTGTAAATTATTAGGTGCCACAGGCCGGGAGTTCATGAACCCGACCTTTTCCATTGCGGGAAGGGACATTGAGGGGAAAATGTGAAAGCTGGATTAACCCATTTAGACCGGGAAATAAGATTTTTAGATTTCATTGGCTTTTAAAAGCAGATATACAAGCTATATACAAGCAGATATACACGCAGATATACAAGCTCCGCGCTATGAGCTTGTAGATCTGCTAGTTTAGAAAAATCGTGAAGATTTGTGCAAATCTTTGAATATATATATAATTTTTTTTAAAGCAAACATTTGCAACTCAAATCTTTGCTTCTGGGGATTCTACAAATGTCTGCTAAAGCCCAACAGTTTTCTGAAAAAACATATTTTCCTTGAGGGCGCGCTCTCACCGCACTTTTATTTTACCTCTTGGGCAGAATCTGCCAATGCATTGTCAATGTAAATGCGTGGATTCACGCAAGAGCGAATTTTTCCGTTTGTCGCGCAGACCTTGCGTTTATCTGCTCTACGCGACTTGTCCATTGGAAGCATAAAACTGCTGTAGGCAGGAGCTGATTTTCTCCCTCTGTCCAATCGGGTGAGTCGAAGACGGACCGTCCCAAGACTCAAGAAGCACCATGGTGCTCAAGGCAGCAGGCGCTGCGGGCTACGGGGACGGTCCTGAAAGTGAGTGGCAGGCACGTCACTCCCGTTTTTTAGAATCCGCTGGCTGCAAAAAACTGTGGCCGCGCACAACCTGCGTTTAACAGCGGCCAGCCAACTTTTGGTGAGAGCGCGCCCTGACCCAGAAGCAAAGATTTGAGTTACAAATGTTCCCTTAATTTTTTTACAAGCTCATAGCGCGGCACGTGGTGCCGTGCTATGAGCGCACACAGCATTTTCCGGAGGCAAGCTCCGGCACAAATTAAGCCCTGGGCGTGTCTGATAAAATCAAATATCTAAATACTGAAACTAGCATCTTAAAAACCGTCTGGGGTGCACAGAAACACCTGAGTAGACGTTAAAATGACCCCAAACATGCTTGAAAGTGAAATATCCCTTTAAAAGCTATTCTCATGTAATGCATAATTATACATCTCCATTTATTTATTTTTGCCTTTATAGTCCAAGGCTGCAACTGATGTTTAGTTTATTGTTGTTAACAGGTTAGCGCAGCCACACATGCCAAGTGAGGAGTGCAGCTCGCACCCCCGAGACTCATTGGCCCAACTCATATCAATGAGTTGCAGTTGTCCAGCCTTATCAAATTTCTCCAAAAGCTTTGATGTAAAAAAAAAAAAAAAAAAAGACCCTTCAAGGTCAGCCCTAATACATACAGTGAAACTGTATGCTGGTCTTTTACGAGGTCGCCATTTTTTCCCTGTAAAATGGAATGGACGGATGTGAATCCAGTCCAAAAAAATTCACTTCCGTCCTCTCCAATGATATGATCATCTTGAAAAACGGTCCATATCTCCATACTTTTTTACCGTGGTGAAAACAAGCCATTTTCGACACGTGATCACTCTGCAATGGCGGATCACGCTAGAAATATTACTGTTCCAGTCGTTACACGGGACCCTCGACCACGCACCCTTTGTTTACATTCGGGTCCTCGTGGAGGATACTACAGCTCTAAAAACACCGCAGTAAACGGTAAGAAGCACTGGGTTAAAAAACATCTGGCGCCCGATGTGTTAAGATCAGGTTGTGCATGTATGTGTGGCCCAGCACTAGGTCGGTCCTGCAGTGCATACCTGAACAGTCCACTCTCGCTGGGCCCGGTCCCGTACAAGTTCAGCTGCAGCAGTCTCTAAAACAGAGCCTGCTGCACCAAACCAGAAGTACAGAACCTTCCTCTACCAGTACTGTAACACTGAACCAAACACACACTGTCTGGACAGCTGACTTAGAGCTGGTGTGTGTGTATCTGTGTGTGTACGTACCTGTCTCTGGGAGTCATTGAAGTAGGCTGGTACGGTGACCACTGCGTTCTTCACACCGTGTCCCAGGTAGCTCTCTGCAAGAACACAGCAACCATCATGTACACTGTGCAGTCTTCTAACCTATATACACATCATGCTGGTGCTTCTCAAACGTATTCATGTCAAGGACCCCCTCCTCCCATACAAGATTTGTGTTCAAATGTTTCAATATTTGTTTTATATAGTACATTTACAAGCTCACGACACGTTATGTGAGCTTGTACATCGGCAATTTCCAGATAGCCGATGATGAAGCAAAAAATATCACTACCATTAAGTTAAAATCCTTCCATGGGTAATATTTTCTATAATCGACCAAAAGGATTATTCTGATTAACTACTTAAACTTTATTTTATACTCCTTCGTACAATTATGTCACGCAAAAATAGCCCATCTACAAATTCACAAAGCATCGCAAGCTTGTAGATCGGCTATTATCTGTATTTTCTTTTAACAATCTTTTTTGTAATCATCCTACATCTGTTCGTACCTGCAGTTTCCTTCATCTTCATCAGGATGAAGGCTCCAGCCTGGCTTGGAGAGTACAGTTTCCCGTGAGCCTCCACCCAGGCGTCACCGTTGGATGCACGCACAATCTTGTACGGGACATTCTTTCTGTTAACAAATAACGATAACAACAGGGTAAATCATTGAGTGACGCTCTGAACAGGCCGAAATGTTGACAAACGCAATAAATACAAAGCATTACCAGTGTGCAGCTCTATTCCTATTATATGATACTTTGTTTGTCTTGCACCTGGGCGACGGATGTGCGTGCACTACCTTTTTCATGCGATTCTAGGAGTGTGCCATAATGGCATATTAATGAGGGCTTGCTTCCTTCTACAGGTCTGGCATATTGGCTTAATTCATAGGTTCTGGAATGCTAAATGAGGGCAAAGATAGAGACAAGTTTGGAGGTACTATAAAACGCCTTAAAAAGGGATATTTCACTGTCAAACACATTTGGGGTAATTGTAATGTCTACTCTGTCTTTTGTGAACACCCGAGACAGTTTTTAAGTTGCTTTATTCAGTATTTAGATGTTTGATATTTATTTGTTCAGACACGCCTCCTTCCTATACAAACCCATTGTAACTGTAACGTGTTTTTTCAATGAATTATTTCATTTAAAAAAAAAATGTTCCCCAAAAGATTATTTTTAAAAAAAATGACAAAATATAAAAAACACGTCAAACTGATGTATTAGTAGGACAATATCAGTCACCAGAACCCAAGGACAGGCGTTTTCAGTGAATCTAACATGGATAAAATAGAGTTTGAAGTTACAATGGGTTTATATAGCTTATTGAAAGTATGATGTAGTGCTATATAATTACATTATATAATTATATTAGACAGTAGAAATGGTTATATTGTAATTGCTGTATTGTTATATCATATTATATCATAACATATTATATTAAATGATGTGTTAGGATATGTTGTTATATATTTACAATTATACTATAAACTATTATATTGCTACTATACTATTGCTATTGTAATATTGAATTATATTATAATATACAACATACTATTGTATTATATTGGAATGTATATGTTACAGGTAGATTGGCATTCCAGGTAGAATGGAAAATAAGCGCTTGTTTTCACCGCCCGTCCGCCCCCCAGGCAATTCTGTAGAACCAACGCCAGAGGGCAATGCAAGCCACACATGAGTCCCACACCACACACGCACGCATGCACACGCACACAAACGAGCACGCACACACGCATACGCGCACATGCACGCGCGCGCGCACACACCCGCGAACAAGGGGGCGAGACTGAGGAGGCGGGGCTGGCGGGCTATGTTAGTGCAGTGAGTGGCAGTTGGGGCAAACCATAGCGGGGCAAACGCAGTCCCCACAACATCATTTACTATTCTGTGCCTATCGGTACATAACTCGGACGGCGCTTAGTCGACTAGGAGACCATCGGCCGGTCGTCGCGGGCACTCGCGCCTGGAGGCGCTCGGGCGCGACTCCTTGGCCTCAAGGTCTCCTTAGTCGGAGCGCCTCCATCATGGTCCAAAACTATACTTTATCGGCGAAAAAAAAGAGTCCGCGGTTGTTTGAAAAAGTAATGTCCCGAGCGGGAGTCAAACCCAGACTCCCAGTGATAGTGGTTGGGGAGTCCAATGATTATCGAAGTGCGCCACTGAAGCCAGTATGTATGTATATTCATGTTGTCGTTGTCCTCGCATCGCAGCCCCGTCCCGAGCCTAAAAACAAGCGCTCCACTTCCAATCTACCTGGAATGCCAATCTACCTGTGACATATATACCACATACCATGTATATATGTATATATATATATATATGTATATATGAATAACATATACGTAAGTAAGTACGCCATGGGGCGTGCTTTGTGACTAAAAAAATAATTAAGAAAAGAGAGTTGTAAGACTACAGGGCAGGGCCCGACAAGCCTAGTGCTTCTCCCTAGCCCCTTTTCGGAATCTTGGACACTGCTGAGAAAATAATTATAATGATGAAATGTTATTTGTTACTATGTATGTGCCCATTATCCGAAAATAAAAAAAACTGAACTGAACTGAATATATAGGAAGGGGGCGTGTCTGATAAAATATATCAAATGTCTAAATACTGAATCAAGCAACTTGAAAACTGTCTGGGGTACTCACAAAAGCCTGAATAGACGATAAAATGACCCAAAACATGTTTGAAAGTGAAATATCCCTTTAATGGAATGGAATCTTTTTTAAAGATAGTCAAAGGGGTGTGCCCACATACCTGACTTCAAAAAAGGGAGTGACACCCACGGCCATAATAGTAGAGGGAGCGACAACAACGATCTGGTGCCACCCACCTAATACAAACTTGGGAAAATTCTCTTTCCTCTTCTCTGCCACCAAAAAGGTGGAATAACCTGAGACCATCCCTTTCAAAAAAATGTGGATCACTCACTAACCTTCAAAACTGAAAATCTTTCAGGAGACCACAATGGGTGATAAACTGACTTTTCCCATAGAAAGGAGATGTTTTCCCTTGGGTCTGCCAAGGTCTACGGTCCAGTTCAGTCTGGGGACGCAGCTGTGTCATTTTTAGATTCCTTTGGCTATTCAAAAACAGCAGATCTACAAGCTCATAGTGAGCTTGTAGATCTGCTATTTATTTATTTTTATAGTGATTTTTTTTGCAAATCTTTGAATATATATTCTTTAAAGCAAACATTTGTAACTAAAATCTTTGCTTCTGGGGGGGGGGGGGGGGGTGGGTCCCTGGAACAACATATTTTACAACTGTTCGCTTTAAAATATATATATTCAAAGATGTGCACAAATGTTAAGAAATCTAAAATGACACGATGCCTTCCCCGGATTGAATGGGTTACGGTGGTAACCGTTAAACAGGAGGAGAAAAAAAAAGGAAATGCGTACGCGTCTTTCTGGACCTCCGCGTCGTCAAAGCGGCGCCCGATAAGCCTCTTGGTGGCGTACAGGGTGTTGTTGGGGTTGGTCACCGACTGCCGCTTGGCGGGCATACCCACCAGGCGCTCTCCGTCGGCCGTGAAGGCAATGACAGAGGGCGTGGTCCTCGCTCCTTCGGCGTTCTCCAGCACCTGGCGGGGGCAGGCAGAGAGTAGGGTATGTCAGAAATCATCACATTTTACTTGACCATTAATTGTCAGCAGTGGTGGAAAGTAACTAAGTACATTTACTAAAGTACTGTACTTAAACTTTACTGGAGTATTTCCAATTGTCTATACTTTTACTCCACTACATCTCAGAGGCAAATATTGTACTTTTACTCCACTACAATAATTTGAAAACTTCAGTTACAAGTTACTTTACAGATACAAATTATTACATTATAAAACATACATTAACCACTTTAGCCCTATGTTATACCTAGGGTATTTGAAACAACGCGTCGCATCGTTACGCGTTGTGAGCTTGTAGATCTGCTATTTTCAAACATTTTAGAACTTTTGCTTTTGGTACTTTAAGTACATTTTGATACTCTGAGACTTTTACTTGTAACAGAGTACTTTTACTTAAGTAAACATTTGAGTACTTTTTCCACCACTGATTGTCATACAAATTACTGCAATTTCTGCAACTCAATTGTGTTTTTTTGTATGGAACATATGAACGAAATTTACATTTATGTTTGCCTTCTAGGCTTTGTAAAGAAAAGTTGCACAGGGCAGAGATATGACAAATGCAATAGGACTTAAATATTCAAAGACATGGCTGACTTAATAACTTATGATTTTGATGATTTATTTTTATGGAAGTAGCCGATCTGCAAGCTCAACGCATTGTGAGCTTGTAGATCTGCTAGGATTTTTTTTTTACAAAGAAATGTTTGCGTTACTTGATTTCATTAACCACTAAGCCTGTTCAAACGTTTTCAAAAATAGCCGATCTACAAGCTCACAACTGGTCACAACCAGGCCTTGTGCAAGCTTGTAGATGGGCAGTTTTTTTGAAAACCATATGTCATCAAATGACGGTAGATATATGGGTCTGGCTATAGTTGCATGTGTATGAGAAACATGACGAAAGCCTGTTCATCCTCACCTTAGCCTGTTTGCCCTCCATCACTGCCACACAGGAGTTGGTGGTTCCCAAGTCAATGCCAATGACTGAGCCTTTGATGGCCTCGGACCTGCCACACATACAGCACATTGGAGGACATGGATTAACCCATTAAGATCTGAAGCCGATTCTACAAATGTCTTCCAACAGTATTCTGACAAACTTATGTTTCTATATCAGTGGTGCTCAAACTTTTTCATGTCAAGGACCCCCAAAATTATATGTATTTGCCCCCCCCCCCCCCCCCCCATCTCAAAATATGCTGTTCCAGGGACCCCCCCAGAAGCAAAGATTTGAGTTACAAATGTTCGCTTTAAAAATATATATATTCAATGGTTTGCACAAGTTTTCAGGATTTTTCAAAAATAGCAGATCCACAAGCTCGTAGCACGGCACCGCGCTACGAGCTTGTATATCTGCTATTTTTGAATAGTGTGAAATAATGCTTTTTAGCTCAAATCAAAAACATGACACAGGTGCGTTCCAGGTCTTAATGGGTTAAACCAAAAAAGACTCACGTTAGGTCAAGTCCCAACCCAATCTGCGATTTGTCCAACAGTGTGAAAGGAGCCCCCCTCGCCAAAGTTTAAGGATAGGGCTCAAGAAGTGGTTAACTCAAATAAAGCTTGTGTGAAAATGATGTTATCAACTTTGTATTTGTTTACCCATTTCAAATTGATTGGAAAATGTTGCACTTATCTGGCATCGGTCGGGCTCTTTGTATAATTTTTTATAATGTACTCACGCATAGTCCCTCCTGGAAAGGACTCTGAGGGCATCAGGTTGGAAGCCATTCCAGCATGCCTAGGGTCACATCAGAACAAGATGGGTTTACATTTACAATTGGCAGGACTCCGTCTGCTTTGAACATGTTTTAGCACACATGTTGTATGTATCACCATTGTTAGCAAGTATGACCGTTAGTGTGCAGAATCTAGTCTTTTAACAATCACAGTAGTTTAACCTTTCAAAATAGTCGGGACCAGTTTGAAGGAACACACCCACAACGGTTTTTAAGAGCATGTCACTTCAACTACCAGATAATACAAGTCATTTTAGATTGTTTGGTTCAGATTTTTAAATTACAATTTCTACCTTTATTCAGTTTGTCAACAGATAAATGCAAAGGGCATATTTGTTTCCCACTTAATACAAATAATACCTCATTAACCAAGACTGTATTTTGGTTGCACTAGATGTGCAAATGTGCCCTATAGTGCTATACTAAAGCACATCAACATCAGTGTTGCCATGTCTGCTTCAGAATATATTAGGTGCCAAAGACCCCATACAAGATTCGTGTGGATTTGAAAATTAAAACATCCACAATTCTCACTTTAGGTCAAGATTTTTCAAGGAAAACAGCAGATCTACAAGCTAGCTTTAAAGGTTTAAAGTGCTCATGTGGCAACACTGATCAAAATGCTTATGTGACTTATGACTCAGGAGGTTCTACAAGAGAAGGTACCGATGAGGATGGCCTGGCTGGCACGCAATGATCATCCAGACAAATGAAAACCCTTGGAAGGTTGAAATAACATTGAAAGCTGCCGGGGACGCCACAGTGAAGGTCGCATGAACCTCCTCAATTTCCCCCACCGACACAACACATGGACTAAGGATACATTCATTCAATTGATCAGAATGATTCAGACATCAACACCAAATAAACAAACGGCCACACTTCACCCACTAACGATATAGCACAGAGCACAGCACATCGTTTAGTGTTGATGAAGGCAGTACTACGTCGGTATAACACAGTTTTGACGTTAGCCAAAGCCAAGTTCATTACTCAACACAGACGAAAATCCACATACGACGACAGTGACACGAGACACATCATTCTCGACGATTAAAAACAAAAACAAAGATGAAACACTAATGTTCAAATACGAATACGACGCTTTTATAACCATGTCCCAAACGCCACGGTTAGGTAACAACGGTTGCCGCTAGCATGCGTGCTAAGCTAGCCAGCTAGCATTTTAGCCGCTAGCTCTGACCCAGAGAGGAGGAGGAACTGCGTACATTCTTTCTTTTAAACTACATAAAGAGCGCACCGACCAAAAAACACGCCGTTATTCACCTTGTTCACGAGAGCAGACGCGTGTGCGTTGTGTCTTTGCACAGTGCCGTACAGGTTCCTCAGCATCATGGTTACTGTCTGTGTGGACTGGCCGTCAGAGGAGAACTGAAACGCTGGGTTGACTGACGGAGAGACGCTTCTAGAATGAACCAGCCCACCACACATGTCATGTTGCACCATGCACCGAGAGAGGACCCCCCTCACGCCGTTTAGCTGGCCGAGGATAGCGCCCGTCCTAGCCCCGAAGCATGACCGCGCAACCTCTTCCTGGAAATGTTTCCATGTATACAACCCGCACATCTGCATACACGTTCAGATAAGAAATTTCAAATGTAAAGTGCTGACCCCACGGCCACGGATGTAACAAGTTGAAACGCGTGGGTCTAAGTACCCGTATCTTCCGTATTGTTCAATAAAAAAGCATTTTAATCCGATCGGCGGCCACTTTCTCATAGAGTTGTTATGTATAAGAGTGCAATACACCTACCAACCGATAGGGTCGCGTAGTTGAAAGCGTGTGAAGGAACTTTGAGAAAATGGCCACCAATTGGATTAAAATGCTTTGTATTGAATAACACGGACGATACGGGTACTTAGACCCAGGCGTTTTAACTTGTTACATCTGTGGCCGTAGGATCAGCACTTTATATTTGAAATTTGAACGTTTATGTATTTTTATGTAAATTGAGACATTTCCAAAACCAGGAACGAGTTGCGCCATGACGCTTGTGACAGACGAGCGTCAAGTGAACCATGGCTATTGGATAGCGCCCGTCTCAAACGGGAGCGTTTAAAATGCTGTCATTTGCTATTTGTAATTGAAGTATTATGTGTGTGTGCTACTGACGTGTTTTGTGTTTTTTGTTCTTGCATTTACAGGGGTGCTTGTGGAACTGGCGACTGTCGTGTCGTTTACCTTTAAATGACGGTTATATAGCGACTCCGGGCCGGTGCACGCAGTGTGGGCGTGGCTCCTGAAGGTCATGATGTGTGTGAAGTCAGAAAGACGATGGGGGTTTCACGTGCGTTACATCAGGGAGAGATCCCATCCCATGAGGGATTCTACAAGTGTCTTCTAAATCCTAACAGTGTTTTGAGAAAAAAAAACACGTATTGATTGATTGATTGAAAATTTTATTAGGCAAAAGAATGTAAAACAACACAGTTACATTTATAATGCTTTTGTCTAAAAGGTCCGGCCAAAAAAGTCCTTGCGGACTTGTTTCCGTTGGGGTCCTTGAGTTAATTTCATAGACATAATGTTTCTATACGTATGTTTCTATATCAGTGGTTCTCAAACCTTTTTCATGTCAAGGACCGCCAAAATGATTATGTATTTGGCCGCGGACCTCCATCTCAAAATATGTTGTTCCAGGGACCCCCAGAAGCAAAAAAAATGAGTTAAAATTTGAGTTAAAAATGTATATAATATATTCAAAGATTTGTTTGTTGTCAATGTGCACCATCTAGTGGACTCATTGTAAAACTACACCACCTGATTTGTCCAAAGCGGACAGTGAGTGAATCTTTCCCAGGGGGGCCCTGAGCCTGAGCCGGCCCCCATCTAAATGATTGATAGTTCGAAACCAAATGGAGGATTGTACAGTGCAGATTGGGGTCTCAGAGATGAAAATCATATCAAATCCGTGGCCTAAATGCATATGAGACTGGGGGTTGTTGAAATAAATAAATAAAAAGGTTGAGAATCACTGGACTCAAGCCAAATCCTCAGTGCTCACATATACAGACCCATAAGGGTCCATTTGGATCCCGTGTGGCCCCCAGACTCCACATTGAGAACCAATTGTCCTGTCCTGTAGGGTTGCAGTGTTTGATATAAAGCTTGAAGTTCCCCCGGTGAGCAGTGGTGGAAAAAGTACTCAAATGTTTTACTTAAGTAAAAGTATCAATAATGCAATGTAGAAGTACTCTGTTACAAGTAAAAGTCCGGAATTCAAATTTCAAAAAAATCCATATTGGAAAGAAATTGGGCCTCTTCCTTACTTCCTGTGTTACCAATGAGCAATGACACAAGAAGGCTCTGTTCCATTCTGGTCAAACAGAGTCAGGGTGCTGATGTTGTGCATGTTGGCTCACTGGAAACACTCAGTGGGTCTCAACTTGGGGTCCAGTGGTCACATGGCTCATTGAGAGAGTTCCAAATGGCCCCTTAGGGGTGTGTAAGTTATGGGAGTCCTTGAAATTAAAACGTTTGAGAACCACTAATGGAACAAACCAGTGGTGGAAAAAGTACTCACATGTTTTACTTAAGTAAAAGTATCAATACTGCAATGCAGAAATACTCTGTTACAAGTAAAAGTCAGGAATTAAACATTTACTTGAGTAAAAGTACAAACGTATTGGTATCAAAATGCACTTAAAGACGGGGTGCCGTGATTTTCAGTGACCCCCCCCCCCCCTAAAACATAATCATCAGGTATTATGGTTATACTAGGAGGAAGATTGTTTCAAAAAAGTGTACAGAAATTGTTAAAATTATGTTTTTATGTGGACACGCCTCCAGTTCATTAAGTATACCTGGTTCTCACCTTAGCACCTCCTCCACCACCTTAGCACCACCCACCTGTCCTAGTCCCTCCTCCTCCTCATGCCCACACCTGTTGTGTTATGATAATGAGGGGGAGGGTATATTTTTACTATGTCACTAAAGCGCTGTTTCTCTATTGGCATGTTTGACCCTCAAGGTTTCAGCCTCCAGGTAGAAACTCAAAATAGTCAGAGAAGACATAAAACACCATAAAAACACCACCAGGGGGCTTAATGAAGTTCTATCAACCTCATAGACACATGAAAAACAGAAAAAGTGCAAAACCATTGCACCACCTCTTTAATGTACCACACCAAAAGATTTGCATACATTTGAAAACTTGAAATGGGACATTCTGCATAATGAATACTTACTAAGTATTCATTATACAGAATGTCCCATTTCAAGTTTTCAAATGTATACAAATCTTTTGAAAATAGCAGATCTACAAGCTCACAATGCGTCACAACGCGACGCATTGTGAGCTTGTAGATCGGCTATTTTCAAATTGGCCGAAATGTATAAAGGGCTGAAGTGGTGTGTTTTGTAATAATAATCAAAATCTACAAAGTAACTAACTAAAGCTTTTCAAATGACTGTAGTGGAGTAAAAGTATTTGCCTCTGAGATTTCATCTTGGTGCATGTAAATTGTGTGAGTGTCTTGTAAGCCTGTGCGGGCTGGGCAATATGATTAAAAAAACCTCTATCTATACCATATATATATATATATATATATATATATATATATATATATATATATTTTTTTTTTTTTTAATTATCATTATAAACAAATATAAATACTGTCATAAACTGGAACAACAGGTTCATGTAAGCTCTTGAAGAGGATTTGATGGACTTCCCGGTAACCCAGGGGTCTTCAACGTTTTCAGACCAAGGACCCCCTAGCTGAGAGAGAGATGAAGCAGGGACCCCCTCTATATTGTATAGAATGGTGTTTCAGATATACTTTTGCTGCTCTTTTTTCCCTCTACACCTATAACTCTTTGCCAAAAATAGCCGATCTACAAGCTCAGGCGTTGTGAGCTTGTAGATCGGCTATTTTTGGCTAAAGTTCTCCTCAGAAAAGGGATGCTAGGGTTCAAGTGGTTAATATAAAAAAAGAAAAATCATATCATACAAATATTTGGCTGACCCCCTGTAGTAACTCTGAGGACCCCCTAAGGGTCCCGGACCCCCTGTTGAAGACCCCTGCGGTAACCCATTTCCACAAGTAAACAAAATAGAGTCCTTTCCCATGAAGTAAGTAAGCCTTGCCGAGCCATATGGCCATAAGGGCAGAAGCCTACACTCCGGTGTCTGTAGCATGAGGCGGTTTGATGCACAAGTACCACCCCCTGGACATGACGCTAGTGTCGCAGGGACGTACCCCCCAATCAGTGGTGCAAAAAGTACTCCGATATTTCACTTAAGTAAAAGTAGCAATACAACAATGTAGAAATACTCTTTTACAAGTAAATAGCCTGTGTTCAACATGTTACTTGAGTGAAAGTACCAAAGTATTGGCATCAACATTTACTTAAAGTACCAAAAGTAAAAGTAGTAGGATATTAAATGTAAAAAAAAAATATGAAAATAGCATATGTATAAAATAGGGCTAAAGTGGTTAATGTATGTTTTATAATATCGTAATTTATATCTGAAAAGTAACTAGTAACTACAGTTTTCAAATAATTGTAGTGGAGTAAAAGTACAATATTTGCCTCTCAGATGTAGTGGAGTAGAAGTAAAAGTATTGGAAATTGTAAAAACTCAAGTAAAGTACAAATACCTCAAAAGTGTACTTAAGTACAGTACTTAAGTAAATGTACTCGGTTACTTTCCACCACTGCCCCCAATCCAACCCTTGATGATGCTGCAGTGCCAAGCAGGGAGGCATCGAATCTTTGTAGTCTTCTGTGTGACCCAGGGCCGGGGCTCGAACCCCAACCTCACAGCCTCAGGGCGGACACCATAACCACAAGGTCACTGCATGGTACAAAGTCTGCGGAGTTCCCTCTGGTGGAGTATCTATGAACACAATGCTAACCCTGGAAAAAGTAGGTACAGCGCTCGAGTAAATATATTTGTTTTTATTGTCCACCACTGGTCCCAGTGTTATTTTTGTCATGATCTTATGTCGTCTGCGGTGAGTTCCTCTCCTTTCTTGTGCGGCGGACGATGTATACCGCAGTGAGATGCAGCGCGTCAGGATACTCTCCCCCTGTACACCTATAACGTGCATGGCACGTAATCGTGAAGGATGCTAAACAGGTGAAGCCACCGGAGGATCGTCGCCAGATGGTGTCAAACGTCACCACCACACAACCGTTGACAGGAAACACATCTTTTGCCCTGAAAAGATGGAAACAAACAGAAATGTTCGTTTTCCCTTAACCCATTTAGACCGGGGATAGAACCTGTGTAATTTTTTTTTCTTTGGCTATTCAAAAATAGCAGATATACAAGCTCATGGCGCGGCACTGAGCGCCACGCCATGAGCTAGTATAGCCTATTGGGTGAACTATCCCTTAGTTCCCATCCACAGCAGTCCCACGTCAACAGCAGAGTGAAACAAAAAAACATAGACACAAAATGAAAATGAAAAATAGATATAGAAACTTACAGTTGACTTCTAACTCAACAAAGCCCAAAGACCATATCTCTTCAGGTTCCAGGTTTGACTCGAGCTCAATTGAAATAAATCTGCATTGGCTCTATCCAGGACACAAGCCAGATGGGAAACTGAAATAAACAGAGAGTGATAATAATGTATTAAAACTTGCAAACATGCATCAGTAACTCAGAGCAGTGGTTCTCAAAGTTGGGTCTGGGAACCCCCAGGGGTCCTCGAGGAGCTAAATGTGTTAATGTCGCAATAAAATCAGTCAGACCACTTCAACTATTTAATACTTTGGATATTTGAAAAATAGCAAGCTCACATTGCAAGAAAACTGATGGAGGTCTACGGACAAATAGAGCTGTTTGAGAGCCACTGATCCAGAGAATTAATTAATACTAATAATGATAATAATAATAATAGCAATACAATAAATACTACTACTACTACTACTAATAATAATAATAGCAATAGCAATAGCAATAGCAATAGCAATAGCAATAGAAATAGCAATAGCAATAGCAATAGCAATAGCAATACAATAAATAATAACAATAATAATAATAATAGTAATACAAATAATAATAACAACAACAACAACAACACTAATGACAATAATTATATTATTATTATCATTAATAATAATAATACAAATAATAATAATATTAAAATTACTGCAATAATGTATATGTCACCAAATAGTGTGGTGGTGGTGGAGAGGCCATAATATACTCCTGGTTGCTTGACCATCTGTGGTTCCACCTGGAACTATGTCAGATGAACCAGGACAGTCTGAGGAAAAGAAAAAAGAAAAAGAAAACAAATAATAAAAATGTTGCTCTGTTCACAGACATAACATGACGTCTCTGTCGGGTGGAAACCTCATATGTCCAAAACTGTTACTTTTCAGGATTCAAATTCAAAAGTAGCAAAAGTAGCAGATCTACAAGCTCAAAACGTGTCACTTCATGCCACGTTTCGAGCTTGTAGATCTCATACTTTTGATGTTTTTCTGTGACGCTGTACTATGATCAAGTAGGTATTGTTACAGTAAGTAGCAGTGAGTAGTATTCATTTATGAAAAAAACAAGTTGAAATATGGAGATATTTCACAGGTTTCTGCCCGACAGCAACGATCGGTAGTTCCAATAAATCATTTCACAACGCTTAGATGTGAAAAGGGAGTTAGTGGAAAACATAGCTATAGTTATCAAGAAGTATTCTCCAACTTAAAGCAGTATGGGACTGTTCTAATTCCATTATTATTTTTCAGTGGTTGAAAAATTACTAATTTTTTTTACTTAAGTAAAAGTATCAATACTGCAGATGTGTAGATAATACTCTGTTGAAAGTAAAAGTTTGGAATTAAAATTTTACTTGAGTAAAAGTACAAAGGTACTGGTATCAAAATGTACTTAAAGTACCAAAAGTATTATGCAGAAATGTCCCATTTCACAAGTTTTCAAATGTATACAAATATGTTCCGATCTACAAGCTCACAATGCGTCGTGATGAGCTTGTAGATCTGCTATTTTCAAATGGCCGAAATGTATATATGTATAAGTGGTTAATGTATGTTTTGTAATAATAATCTAAATCTACAAAGTAACTAGTAACTAAAGTTTTCAAATAATTGTAGTGGAGTAAAAATAAAAATATTTGTCTCTGAGATGTTGTGGAGTAGAAGTAAAAGTACTGAAAATTGGAAATACTCTAGTAAAGTAAAAATACCTCAAAATTGTACTTAAGTACAGTACATGAGTAAATGTACTTAGTTACTTTACACCACTGTTATTTTTTATACTCACTGAGTTGTATTGTTTCACGTGCTTCAGTGGGAGGCTGTGCAGCTGTGCCTTTAGTAAAAGAAGAACCAAACAAAACTTCCGTGAGAAGATATAGCGCTAAGCTAAAATGGAACCAGCAAACAGAGAGCTGCTATGTGCATTATGTCTACACCAGTAGATCTCAAACTTTACAGGACGCGACCCCCCAAAATAATCATATTTGAACTGGGAACCCCCAAAATAATCGTATTTGAACTGGGGACCCCCCAAAATAATCATATTTGAACTGGGGACCCCCA
>NC_137622.1:6128847-6136347 GCF_963280865.1 Gymnoscopelus braueri | reverse complement strand
GCAAAACATCCCCCCAAAACAGGCGAACACACTGAAAAGTGCGTCCATATTTACCTGTTGACGCGGCGCGGCCTGTCCACCAGGTAGCCGAGTTCAGCTCGTTGCTGTTTGCTCTGGAAGACAAGAAGGCAGGGGTTGAAGAAGTATTCACATGTTTTACTTAAGTAAAAGGATCAATACTGCACTGTAGATATACTCTGTTACAAGTACAAGTCCTGTATTCAAAATGTACTAGAGTCAAAGTACTAAAGTATCGGCATCAACATATACTTAAAGTACCAAAAGTAAAAGTACTCATTGAGCACAATGTCCCATTTCACAAATTGAAAATGTATGTTTTTTTGAAAATAGCTGATCTACAAGCTCACAATGCATCCAATTGCGACGCATTGTGAGCATTGTGAGCTCATTGTGAGCTTGTAGATCGGCTATTTTCTTTTTTTTTAAATTTTTTATCCCACGATTTTGTAACCGTTTTTCACCCGGTGCCAATTTTCTAAGTGATCCTGGGCACTACACTCCCCCCACCAGCTTAGGGAGCCCAGGGCAGAGCTCATGCCTCCTTCAATGCATGAGAGCCAACTGACCTTCTTGTGACCTGACAGGGGGGACTTTCCCCGGTAGGACGTAGCGCGTGGAAGGAACACGTTATTCCAACCAGTTCCCTTTCCCTCCATCAGGCGCCCCGGCTGTCATGGGGGAGGTGGTATAGAGACCAGGATTACTACATGTTTTTGTGAGGGTATTAACTACCATAGGAGGCGCGGGGAGAACATGCAAACTCCACACAGAGTAGGCCCTTTCACCAACCCCACCTAGGGTATGGGCGCTGATGACGCAGAGGAGAAGACACGCCCCAAGCGCCCACAGCGTCCCCGGCAGGAATCGAACCCAGGACCTTCTAGCTGTGAGGAGACAGCACTACACGCAGTACCTCAAAACTGTACCTATGCAAGGGGATACACTAGCCCCCTTTCTCTTCATTATAGTCCTCGATTATGCGCTCAGGAAAGCAATCAGTGGGCGAGAGCAGGAACTTGGCTTCACACTAACGCCAAGGAAGTCGAGGCGACACCCCGCAGTGGTCCTCACAGACCTTGACTATGCAGATGACATCAGTTTGCTCTCTGACAACGTGGAACAAGCACAAGAACTACTGAACAGGGTAGAGCTAGAGTGCGCCAAGGTCGGCCTCAGGCTAAACGACAAGAAAACTGAGGTCCTCACCTACAACGTTCCACCAGAACATCAACCTCTGACTACAGCAGGAGGCACTGTGCTGAAAGAAGTCAAGGACTTCAAATACCTGGGCTCATGGGTCAACTCAACTGAGCAAGATCTTAAAGTGAGGAAGGCACTTGCATGGAGGGCCCTGAATGGCATGACCAGTGTATGGAACTCCAATCTCCCCCGCCAAATCAAACTCAGCTTCTTCTACGCGACAGTAGAGTCCGTTCTTCTCTATGGCAGTGAATGCTGGACCCTGAAACCAGCCCTTGAGAAGTCCCTGGACGGGTGCTACACCAGGATGCTGCGTGCAGTGCTTAACATCAGCAAGAGTGCGCATGTTACCAACATAATCCTGTATGAGGGAATACCAAGGGTGAGCGAGAAGATTGCTGTAAGGAGAATGAGACTAGCAGGACACTGCCAAAGGCACCGAGAGCTGCCAGCCAGCAAACTGGTGCTGTGGGAACCAACACATGGGCACCGGTCAAGAGGACGCCCCACACCTACATATGTGGACACGCTCAAGAAGGATGCAGGAGCCCATAGCACCAATGAGCTGGCCAGATGTATGGAGAGTCGGGATGACTGGAAGCAACGATGGAGGGCTCGTCTGAGGACGACCTAGAGAGAGTACCTAAGTACAGTACTTGAGTAAAAAGTACTCAGTTACTTTACACCACTGGTAATCAAAGATACGGGTGTCATTTTGGTGAGGAGGGTGTGGCTGTGGGGGAGGCCTGGATAAGGTGTGCCCCCCCCCCCAGACCCCCACAGATATGTTGCCAAGACGTGAGATGAAGTGCTGCACCTATTGGCGCTGGCAGCGCTACACACGCATCTTTGTTCCAGTGCCAGTCAGCAACAGCGTGACCGGGATGCTTAATGTCTGGCTTTCTCTCTCACAAGGGACCGGCCTTTACAGAGCATGCCACGTGTGCGCTCGCCAGTGATGTAAAGTAACTAAAGGTGAGCATTTACTCAAGTACTGTACTTAAGTACACTTTTGAGGATTTTTTTTACCTTACTGGAGTATTTCCCATTTTCAGTACTTTTACTTCTACTCCACTACACATTAAGAGGCAAATATTGTACTTTTACTCCACTACAATTATTTGAAAACTTTAGTTACTAGTTACTTTGCAGATATAAATTATGATATTATAAAACATACATTAACACTTTAGCCCTATTTTATACATAGGCTATTTGAAAATAGCCGATTTACAAGCTCACAACGCGTCGCATCGTGACGCGTTGTGAACTTGTAGATCTGCTATTTTCAAACATTTTAGTACTTTACTTTAGGTACTTTGAGTACACTTTGATGCCAATACTTTTGTACTTTTACTCAAGTAACATTTTGAACACAGGCCTTTTACTTGTAACAGAGTATTTCTACACTGTGGTATTGCTACTTTTACTTAAGTAAAATATCGGAGTACTTTTTCCACCACTGGTGCTCGCTCATGCAAATATACGGGCACGCTGGGATGTCCACTCACACACACGCATGCACGCACGCACGCACATAGACAGAAAAAGCACACAGACACAACCATCAGCCTCCAAGGCACCCCATGTTATCCTTATTAATGCTTATCTGTGTCTTAATCCATTTTGTTATTTAAATGCGGCACTAAAACACGTTGGTACAGCAGCATATAAACACGCAATTATTGCTATTCCCCGGGCCCCCCATGGGGGCCACCAAAGGCAACATGTCAGCAACCGGTAGCCTAATCATCATGTTTGCTTTAGTGGCGCTCTGGAGGATGTTGCATGGCTAATGCATTATGCAAAACAACGAGACCATTTGTTATGACACTGACTGGCATGCCACTAGACTGAGGGATATTAAATCGGACATGGAAATGGCTCATGTATGAAGGTCGGATCTATCATGTGCCTTAGTTCTCATTTATTTTTCTGCAGTTATCATGTCTTAAATGTGATCGTCCCCCATAGAGCTGTATCAAGCACAGGCTTCCATTGTTCAGCTATAACAACACAATCCATGGGATAAAGGCTGTGATTTATGGATTATTGGGCTATCACACATGCTGGGGGGGGTGGAAAATGAGGGATCGATTTATACGCACTAAGGCCCTTGATGGTCTTTTAAATCTGATAGTGTAAACATTTGTACTCGGTCAGAGTTAAATGAACAGTGGGGATTTTGCTGTGCAGTGGATGAGAGTGACTCTTACCTCGTTTGATAAAATGCTGCCGTTTGATATGATGTCTGGTTGCTGGTCTGCGTACCCTGTCACTATGGCCCCGCACGGGTTGTGATCGGTGTCTGTGCTCCTAGACGGACTCCGTGGCTTCAGGAACATGAGGTCGGTTTTGGCCGACTCCGGTGTCAGACACACCTGGTAGCAATAGTTTTGGTTTTGGTGGTGGGAGCCGAAACTCCCGGACTCCTCGACGGGGACCTGGGCCGTGCTGACGGGCCCGCTCACGTTGACGGCGCTCTGCACCAGCATGATGTCGGACTTGCTGAGCTTTTTCTTGTTGCGGGCCGCGCGGCCCTGCCGCGAGCAGCACGAGCTGCAGCCCAGGCAGCACTCGCTGGTCAGGCACGTGTAGAAGTTGAGCTTCTTGTCCTTCTGACAGCGCACCGCCAGCACGATCATCGCCAGCAGGAAGACGAAGGACACGGAGACCAGGGCGATGATGAGGATGAGCGTGAGGTCCAGGGCCCCGTCCTTGGCCTTGGCGGTGCCGCCGCCCCTCTCCCCGGCGGCGCCGCGGCCCTCTGCCACGCTGTCCACCAGCACCACCAGCACGCTGGCGCTGGAGGAGAGCGGCGGCTGCCCGTGGTCCCTCACCTCGATCAGCAGGTCGTAGAGCTGGTGGGGGTCCCGCTTGGTGGACACCCGGCGCGCCGTGCGCAGCTCGCCCGTGCGCCAGTCCATGCGGAACATGCCATTGTCGTTGCCCCGCTGGATGCTGTAGGAGAGCCGCGCGTTCTCGCTGTCGTCGGCGTCCATGGCCACCACGCGGGTCACCAGGTAGCCGGGCTCGGCCGTGCGGGGCAGCGGCTCCCGGGCCGTGCCGTTCTTCCCCAGGGGGGCCAGCACCGAGGGGGGGTTGTCGTTCTGGTCCACCACGATGACTTTCACCGTGGCGTTGGAGGAGAGCTCGGGGCCGCCGGCGTCCGAGGCCTGCACCATGAAGGTAAAATCCTTCAGCTGTTCATAGTCAAAGGAGCGCAGAGCGTAAAGGTAGCCCGTCTCCTCGTTGATCGACACGTAGGTCTTCACCGACATGCCCTGGATATCACACTCCAGTATGGAGTAGCTTATGAGAGCGTTCTGACCCATGTCTGGGTCCAGAGCCGTCACAGCGTGGATGTACGCCCCCGGCACGTTGTTCTCAGTCACATACACATCATAGACGGACTGCGTGAACGTCGGCGTGTTGTCGTTCTCGTCCGACACATGCACTTTGATTGACTTGCTGGCGGCAAGGGAGGGCGAGCCTTTGTCCCGCGCGACCACAGTTATGGAGTACGAGTCCGCCTGCTCTCTGTCGAGCGGCCCGTCCGTCAGGATGGTGAAGTAATTCTGAAAGGATGACTTCAACTTGAACGGCACGTCGCCGAGGATCTCAACGTGGATCTGGCCGTTCTCCTCTGTGTCCCTGTCCCTCACACTCAGCAGCGCTATGACGGTGCCGGGGGCCGCCTTCTCGCTCACCAACTCGGTCGCGGTGCTGAAGGTGATCTCCGGGGCGTTGTCGTTCAGATCTGTCACTTTCACCAGGACCTTGCAGTGCGCGGGCACAGCGTTTGGCCCGAGGTCTTTGACCTGGACGAATATCTGATACAAGCCGCTCTCCTCAAAGTCCACCTCGCCGCGCACCTCGATGCGTCCGGTGCGCGCGTCGATGCCGAACAGATCCCTGACGTGGCCGGAGATGTGGTTGCTGAAGGAGTAGACGATCTCCCCGTTCTGACCCTCGTCCAGGTCGGTGGCGTTGAGCTGGATGACCAGGGTGCCGACCGGCGCGTTTTCCACCAGGCTGACCGTGTACACGGGCTGATCGAACACGGGCACGTTGTCGTTGGAGTCCAGAACTTTGACCACCAGCAGAGCGGTGCCCGTCCGGGGAGGCTGGCCCCCGTCCACGGCCGTCAGCACGTACCGGTGCGCCGCCTGCGTCTCCCGGTCCAGCGGCTTCTCCAGGACCAACTCTGCGAATTTGTTGCCGTCCGTCTGCGTCTGCACGTCCAGGTGGAAGTAGTTGTTCGTGGTGATGTCGTACGTGCGCAGCGCGTTCGATCCCACGTCCGGATCGAAGGCGCTCTCCAGCGGGAAGCGGGTGCCCGGCACGGCGCTCTCCGAGATCTCCACGATGATGTCGGTCTCGGGGAACGTGGGTGGGTTGTCGTTGATGTCCACCACCTCGATCTCCACGCGGAACAGCTCCAAGGGGTTCTCCAGGAACACCTCCATGTTGAGCTGGCATGAGCTGGTGACCTGCTTGCAGATCTGCTCCCGGTCAATCTTCTCATTGACGAACAGCACGCCGTTCTCCAGGTTCACCTCCAGGTACGGCGTGCGGGAGTTGGGCACCACCTGGAAGCGGCGGGAGGCCAGCTTGGTGAGGTCCAGTCCCAGGTCCTCGGCGATGTTCCCCACCAGCGTGCCGTGGTCCGCCTCCTCCGGCACCGAGTAGCGGATCTGTGAGAGCGTGCCGTGCGTCGCGACGCACAGGATCGTCAATAGCAGCACAAACATTGCAGAAAAACAAGTAGATTCAACAAGTAGATTTAGATTCAAATGATCTTTTCCTCTTTGTGTTGACAGTGTCAATTCACATCACCGCATTAGTCCGAGGAAAAGTCTCTCACAAAAATGCATTAAGTCCCCCAGAATGTGGAAGCTCTGAAGAAATATGCCCTTAATCTGTCAGTCCCTTCAGAAAAAGACACATTTCGTTTTTTTGTGCTGGCCCTGTGTGGCATTAATGAATTCAAATAAGTGATTTCATTAAGCACCAAATGCTCTCATACACACACCGGCACACATTTCAGACTCAGAGGGGCATTATTCTGCTGTTGTAGTGATGTGATGAAGTCTAATAAAAAAAGGATCTCCGTTTTAGAGAGTGAGGGAAAAAAATATATAATCCACACAACACACATGATGGATTCCGTCCTTTCGGCATGTCCTAAATGCAAATGTCTTTTCTCTGACTTGTCCCTTTATCTTTCTCCTCCTCTCTCTGTGTGTCTCTTATGGTACCCTGTGCTCCTCATACACCTCCTCTTCTCTCTGTGTGTCTCCTATGGTACCCTGTGCTCCTCATCCACCAACACTGAACGCTGTCCACTGACTGTTGGCTTTTTCCGCAGCGCACCTCCCCTCAAGCCCAGAGCTTCCTTCTGATTGGACGTCAACGCTGGCCCCCCTCTCTCTCTCTCTCTCTCTCTCTCTCTCTCTCTCTCTCTCTCTCTCTCTCTCTCTCTCTCTCTCTCTCGCAAGAACAAATGGCTATGTCAATTTAAACCCTATTAAAATATAGACACACTAAATATATAAATTAAATAATAAATAAATAAATACATAAAAGTGTATGAAATGACAATGCAATAAGCAGTACAAAACAATACAAAAATGCAATTACAGTATGACTAAATTGTTGTCATTTAAATCTTGACATTGGCTTAGTGGTGTGAATGTGGACAACTTACAATGTATTTGTAACAAATGAAGAGACAATAAAGCCATGGCAGGAATATGTACCTCGTTGACTAATTGGCAGATACAGTCAGTAAGTCTGAAGTCAGGTTAATGTACGCCAAATCTGTGAATGATTTCACTTGACTTACACTTATCCACCACCAGGGGTCACATGTGGTCTATGGTTTGCACAGATGTACCCCCTCTCTCTCTCTCTCTCTCTCTCTCTCTCTCTCTCTCTCTCTCTCTCTCTCTCTCTCTCTCTCTCTCTCTCTCTCTCTCTCTCTCTCTCTCTCTCTCTCAGGAGATAATAATAATAATGTTCAGCAATACATCAGCCAGTGGCAGTGAAGATCTTGTATCTCAAGCTTCTCCAAAAGTACAAGTAAAATGTTACAAAAAACATATGAAATAACTTAAAATGTCAACAATATCATTACATAAAGACAAAAACGTTATGTATCTAATCAGTAGATAAACTCTACTGTACTGTGAGGTAAACAGTAAACACATCAGCCAGCCTTATGGTAGGCCTACTTAATGTGAAACTGAAAATAACAAAACAACTAGAACATAATCT
>NC_137622.1:6121347-6123847 GCF_963280865.1 Gymnoscopelus braueri | reverse complement strand
ATCACTTGCACACTTTCACTTAATTAATGTAATCAATAATAATTACCTTAAACATTTTTTGTTGCATTTAATTATTGTTTCAAGGCTAATGATTAGCGGTCCTCCTAATTATCTGAATGTGTCTGTATCCCCTCTTAGCGTGGGATCGGAACAGAGACAGTTATTTATATTTTTTGGGGATATTTTTGGGGGCTTTTCTGCCTTTCATTGAGAGTTTACAGTGTAGATGGACATGAAACAGGGAGAGAGAGATGGTTGAGAGACATGCCGTAAAGATCGTCGGGAACAGGACTCGAACCTGCGATGCACTGTCAGGCTACTTTACAGCCTAGGTGCCCGGACCGGCCACAGAGACTGTTCTCTGCCTATACTCTCGCCATGCCTTTCGACCTGGCGGAGACAATAAAAGCAAGTACTGCAATGTATACATACACATGCATACAAACAGATGATGTAGGCAAATTCTAATAAAAAGCAATGAGCTGATGACTGTAATGTAGTGCTTTGGTTCAGACTAGACGATGTCAAAGGCTGAGGCAAAAAAAAGTGTGTTTTTAGTTTATTCTTGAATATGTTGACTGAGCTAGACAGTGGGATGTGGATGGGGAGATGATTCCAGAGGCAAGGGGCTCGATAGCATCCTTCCTCGTCCCACTGCTGTCAGCACTCACAGGTCACTCCGGTTTTCATTAACCCATTGAGACCGGGAACACATCTGTGTGTCATTTTAAGATGTCTTTGGCTATTCAAAAATAGCAGATCCACAAGCTCATAGCGCGGCACTCGGTGCCACGCTATGAGCTTGTAGATCTGCTATTTTTGAATAGCCAAAGAAATCTGAAATGATTTGGCTGGTTGACTGGTTAGCTTGATGACTGGTTGGTTGGCTGGTTGACTGGTTAGCTGGTTGACTGATTGGTTAGCTGGTTGACTGGTTGGTTAGCTGGTTGACTGGTTGACTGGGTTAGTTGGTTGACAGGGTTAGCTGGTTGACTGGTTAGCTGGATGACTGGTTAGCTGGTTGACTGGTTAACTAGCCTGGTTCCAGACGAATCTGCTATTGCAAAGAAAAACTTGCCCTTGGCAGATTAGGTCTGGCCCCTCTCAATAGATATGTTATTTCTCTCCCTCCGAAGTTGTGAGGGACCAATCAGAGCCCAGTATGCAAATGTATGGCGGGTTTATCACCAGAGGATTTTTATTAATTTGCCTATCAGAAATGCAGGTTCCACACGATTCCAGACTAATATCTACGCAGTGATATTAGTCTGGCCATGCCAGGCTACTGGTTAACTGGTTGACTGGATTAGCTGGTTGACTGGTTAGCTGGTTGACTGGTTAGCTGGTTGACTGGTTAGCTGGTTGACTGGTTAACTGGTTGACTGGTTGGTTGGTTGGTTGGCTGGCTGGAACAGCCTGACAAGCAGGGCCACAGGAAAAAAGAAAATAAAGGCTGAATTTAATGATGTGAAGGACAATTATTGTAGGCTATGTCTAATTGTCTATGGAGACTGAAGCTAATTGAATAAGTTGTGCGTTTGTTCATGATGCTGCCCTCTAGTCCCATCAGTGAGGAGGATCTACCAAGAGACTCCCATGAACTTCTTTTCCCCACTTTTTTAATCACATTCTCTCTCTCTCTCTCTCTCTCTCTCTCTCTCTCTCTCTCTCTCTCTCTCCTATTGCTCTATTATAATAAGCAGTGAACTTAATTAATTTAATAGGGTCAGGAGTTATTAGCACCTCTCTGAAACACTTCATTACCGGCAGGAAGTAACACCTTCCTTTTATCTAGTCTTCTTATCAGTTCAGATTATTTTTAAAGGTTCCCCTGGCATGTTTGGTGTCCTAAATGAGATTTCATTTATTTTCTCTTCCTTTCTCTCTTCTTTTTTTTTTAGCTAGTCTACATGGCCTCCACCCAGCATAAGGAGTCTACCATTTGATTTGACTCAGGATGTGATTTCACTAAATAATAATAGAATAAAAACAATGTGCCCTTTCAATAAAGGATTAGGGGTTTCTCTTCCCAGTGATACATGCAAATGAATGATTTTGCCGCACTCCAAAAGCGTATTTATCAAATCATTACTATCCCACTACTCACCATCATTTTGTGTTGCTTGGACACTCCTAGTCCATTACAGTTAACCAACTACTGTGTACTTAATTGACCAAAGTCCTCCAAGAGTCTAAACTAGGCCCCCTTTTTTCTCTGTACAACACATATCTCACAAGGCGTTGGGACGCCGTGAGCTTGTCGAGCGCCTATTTCCGCAGAGCGTTCGCTGGGGTTCGAGTGGTTCAACCCATTAAGACCGGGAACGCATCTGTGTAACCACTTTAACCATTATCTTATACTTTGGCTATTAAAAAATAGCAGATCTACAAGCTCATAGCACGGCACCGAGTGCCGCGCTACGAGCTTGTAGATCTGCTATTTTTGAATAGCCAAATATTTTGCAAAAATCGTTGAATATATTTATTTTTTAAAGCGAAC
>NC_137622.1:6111347-6116347 GCF_963280865.1 Gymnoscopelus braueri | reverse complement strand
AATACTCCAGCACAGTAGGGTAAATGTACTTAGTTACTTTTTAAATCTGGGGTTGATTGGACATTGCATCCATGGCTATGTGGCAA
Organism: Gymnoscopelus braueri; assembly: GCF_963280865.1. NCBI lineage: Eukaryota > Metazoa > Chordata > Actinopteri > Myctophiformes > Myctophidae > Gymnoscopelus > Gymnoscopelus braueri. The sequence goes on along the minus strand of NC_137622.1, from coordinate 6,116,261 downwards.
TTTGTTGGAGGAGGGGAAAAAAAAACAGAAAGGAAAGAAAAAGGACCCTCCCACTCATTGTGGAAGCCAATGGGGAGCCAAATGGTATGACATCAAAACACTGCTTGACAGTCACACATTGTCACATGTCACCCTCGAGCTAATGTGTACCTAATATGGTGAACATAGTAAAAAACGTAAAAAAGAAAAAGGATAATTGTTTGTGCAACAAACAGTTGCATTTGTTCGTTTTAAATTTCGAAAAAAAATTCGATGGCATGCCTTTAGGGCGTTAATTAAAGGGACTTCAATGTCTCTGCCTCCTTGCACCCCACTGGTTAGCCAAAACCAGGTTTTATTGTATTGTATTTTATTTGGGTTATTTGTGTATTTATTTATTTCAGAAAATGATATTTAGAATAGTCATAATATTGAGTTTGTCAAATTCTATACATTTTCAAGTTAATCAGTTAAAATGTTTGATTGATTGTTTTATTAATATTGAGTTTGTCAAATTATATACATTTTCAAGTTAATCGGTTAAAATGTTTGATTGATTGTTTTATTTCTATTTACTTATTTCAATATTGTACACATCTGGACGCTGCCCTCAGGCCCTGGCTGCGTGTGGCCAAAGATTCGGAAAGACGAGTCATTCTAGGCTGCGCCAATGTATGAAACGTTACACACTCTCCTAAAGGCTGCTATTGAATATTGTTTGTTGTCACGTCTCTTGAACATCCTGTGATCTGTTGCCAGATCTCACAACGTGTCGCTGACATGGAGTGGTGTTCAGTGTTTGTCATTACTGTCCGAATTTCCAGAAGATAATGTAGCTTAGCTTGTGAAAATTGGGTACAGTATTTCTGTGTTGGTTTATGTGCTTACGTTCACGTCTCCCATTATAATTAATAGTCTCATGTGACACAGATATAGGAAATGACTGAAAAGTCGACCTGTCTCATGGCTGCATTTGATCAGATATTAGCCTCAGATATCGATTCAGACTGAGGTTAAACGTCCTTGCAGATGATGCCGTTCAATAGGCTCTATGCACAGCAGCCGTATTGTGAAGAAATTCACAGGTGTTGCCAATGATACTAATGAAGGCTCCGTTCCATTCTGGTCAAACAGAGTCAGGGTGCTGATGTTGTGCATGTTGGCTCACTGGAAACACTCTGCTACACCAGTGGGTCTAAAATTGGGGTCCAGGGACCCTCATGGTTCCTTCGGGGGGTTCCAAATGTCCCCTTACGGGTGTGTTATGGGGGTCGTGGAAATGAAAAGGTCTGAGAACTACAGTGTGCTACACTAAATGGAACAGAGCCTTCATTAGTATCATTGGTAACACCTGTGAAGGAAGTGATAATATGGCTGCTGTGCATAGAGCCTATTTGACATATTACACGTGTATGTGCCATGAAAACGGTGGTAACAGCACGACAAACCCTTCATGGATATATACCATATCTTCCCTGGATGAGCCCCCCTGCGTCCCCAGTCACCTTGATCCTCCATACGTCTGGCTAATAGCTCGCCGGTACCTTCCTGCCTGCTTTCTTTAGTAGCTACATCCACACAGGTAGCGCGATCAGTGGTGTAAAGTAACTAAGTATATTTACTCAAGTACTGTACTTAAGTACAATTTTGAGGTATTTTTTTTTACTTTACTGGAGTATTTCCAATTTTCAGTGCTTTTACTTCTACTCCATTACATCTCAAAAGCAAATATTGTACTTTTACTCCACTAGAATTATTTGAAAACTTTAGTTACTAGTTACTTTGTAAATTTTGATTATTATTACAAACCATACATGAACCACTTCAGCCCTACATATATTTCGGCCATTTGAAAATAGCCGATCTATATTTATACATTTGAAAACTTGAAATGTGACATTCTGCATAATGAGTACTTTCTACATAATGAGTACTTTCTACTTTTGGCATTTTAAGTACATTGTGATACCAATACTCTTGTACTTTTACTCAAGTAAATTTTGAATTCCTGACTTTGACTGTAACAGAGTATTTCTACATTGCAGTATTGATACTTTTACTTAAGTAAAACATTTGAGTATTTTTTCCACCACTGAGCGCGAGACGCCCTTGTGGTCGATGCCCATGTGTTGGTCCCCACAGCACAAGTCTGCTAGCTGGGAGCTCATGGTGTATTATGGCAGTGAAACGGCACAGCCCCATTCTCCTGGATGCAGTCTCTCTTTGTGAGTGGGCTCATCAAACAGCCTTTCAGCATCAGCTAGTGAATAGATTCTGGCTTGGGAAAATGTGTCGTTCAAAGTGTCCAGTCACTCCATTCAACTCCAGTACGCGTCCCTTGCTCTTCCCAGCCCAGCTGTCAGGTTGACACTGCCAGAGAAACCTGATATATATGACTTCTGGAAGTCTTTGTCTCCGTTTGCTGGTGCAAAGTGGACTCTCTTCCTGGGACGGGCGCTGTGGAATGACTCCTTTGATCGGGTGGTAGATTAGACCTTTTGTGCAACTGTTTCTGTCTTACCACCATTTGACCAAGCGCAGTGGCGTAATTCTCAGGAGGATGGTTGGCACTGGGTCTCTCGGACAGAGGCATAACTGGAGTCTCTCTCTTGGTAGGCGTGGCTGTTGGCTGCTGATGCGTCTGAGGGGCTAAAGAGGAAAATCTGTGGCCCTCTGAGGACAGACTCCTCTGAGACCCCGGGCCTGCTGAAGCCCACTCTGGTCCATCGAGACGCCTCACTCCTCCGGCTACTCCTTGTTCAGGTCCAACCACTCCTCTTACCAGCTCTGACAGACCGGTGTCTGCTACAACCCCAACCCTAGTTCTCGGATTGCTCATCATAGGTGCCTGGGGGCACAGTCTGTCTATCCTTCTTTGTTGAGGCAGGCTACCGCAATGTTCTTGAGGTCGAGGTTGGGGCTGACACTGACTCTGCGGTTTGCCTGGGGGTGATGCACATCTCCTACTGCCACCCCCTGAAGAGTCCCTAGACCCCCCTGGCCCTGCTGCTTGTTCAGGTTGTAAGTATTGTGACTTGCTGTAGCCAAACTGGTTCCGGTAGCCATTTGACTGGCTAGTTTGAGGAAATGGTGACTTCCTGCCACTTTCTGATTGGTCAGTTAGAGGCCAAGGAGGCTTCAGACTGGTGACATCTTGCTTTGCGTTGCATTTGCTTGGGGACAGTAGCAAGTCAGTGTTGTGGAGAAGGCCAGCAGCCCCAGAGGGTTGTGTGTTGTCATGAGAGGCATAGTGTAACCTTGCCTGGTTCTCATGCTCCAGTAGATCATACAACATCTTCTGCTCTTGCTCCCTCATGGCCTCCTTATCATCTGCTTCTCTGCGCGCTGTCTGCACTGCCTCCTCTAGCTGGGAAACACGGGTCCTCAGCTGTGCTACCAAGGCATCTTTATCGGACCCTTTGCTTTCCTCCTGACACTGCTGCAGTGATTTCATTGTGGAATCTCTTACGGTGTACAATCCTTCCAGTGTGATATTTTTGGTCTCTAGTTCCTGCATATGACCGGTAGCTTCAGTCAGAGCTCGCTCTAAATGCTCACACCTCTCTCTGAGGGCCTGGTTGCTCTTTTCCAAATCTAGTGACAGGTCTCTGGTGTTGAGTTTATCTCTAAGGGCTTGGATCTCAGCCTCATAATTAGCCCTCATATCAACCACATGTCTATGATGCTTCTCTCTAAGATTTTGCCTTAGTAGAGAAAGGACAAGTGAATCTCCTGATGACGAAGACCTCTCTAAATGTTGACCAGTGGCAGAGGTTGAATTTAGCTTCAGGTTGCTGGTGTGACTGCCCTCCTCCTCACTGGCTGAAGGGGCACAAGCTTCGCCTTGCATGTTGGTTGTGAAGGAGCAGGCCTGGGTCTTATCCTGGGAGATAGAGGGAACTTCCCCTTCCCTGGCAGAGGAAAGTGCATCATCTGAGAGGCTGGATATAATAGAGGAACACTCTGTATCTGTATCTCCAGGGTTGGTACTGCACTCGAGGCTGGGATGACTCAACTCTGGGCTGACAGTAATTCTTGTTTTTTGGCAACCATAAGCCTGGGTGGGGAAAGGTGGAATGAAGTGAGAGGGTGAAGTGACGCCAGAGGTTCGTTCTGATGGACACTCATGAACTGCTGGGTCCAAAGTTAGCATCAGTGATGACAAAGGACTCGGTATATGGGAGCCATCCGAATCTGTGTACTTAGGGTCGCTGCTCATCACTGTAGCTGCACACCCCTCAGTGGTAACATTTGCATTAATTGTCTCCGTTGCTTTATGGAGTGGAGGTGAAGTCAAAGGGGAGTGGGAAGCGGCACTGGTCAAGTCCACAGGGAGGGAACGGTCATTGGAGATGAGGGTGGCATTGACGGGGTTTGGCTGGCCACTGCTCTCGCATTTCTGGTGTGTTTGAACCAATGCTGTAAGCAGTTGATACTGCTTCTCAACCAGCTGAAGGATAGGCAACCACGTGCCATCCTCATAGTCCTTCCGAATATCTGGGTCTGCCTCCAGGCTGCTTTGGGTCTCTTGTACCAGGACCTTTAGGGTCTCCCTGAAGGGGTCTTTAGCAGTACTTAGCCGTAGAGTCAAGAGCTTGTTGCATGTTGGCGTGATGTCCACTAGCCTGCCGTCCACAGTGTCTCCAGTTGTTTGTGAGGTCTGGATGTGTTCTTCCTCTGCCCCGGCCAGCCCAGAGGCTGATGTCCCTTCAGAAGACACCAGAGATTTACTCTGGTATGTACTGAGGTGTAACATGAACCCCGCTCGCTGTGTCCCTGTCTGACTCTTGGGTCTCTCTCTTGATGTCTTTCTTGGTCCGTGTCTCTTCCCGATGTGTCTTCGGATGAACTCTTCTCACTTTCACAAAATAGATATCTCTCCACTCCGTCTGCAGTACCATTCATATAGGCTGAGCAGAGCTCTGATCTGACGTC
>NC_137622.1:5811347-6106347 GCF_963280865.1 Gymnoscopelus braueri | reverse complement strand
CGGCGCTGAGTAGGCACAGGCGAATGTCCCACCGTTCAGGACGGCAACTCGGTCGCCTTAGCTCCCTCGGTGGTCCTTCACGGGGGGACAATTCGCCTGTGACTGCGCGCCTCCGAAATGGTTTTGTCACAAAGGCAGCGCCGTACCATATGCACGCAATTCGGGAGTTCCGAGGCGGCTATCCACGGAATGAAGTGCACTCGTTCCGTGCAATGTTACGGTAATCTCTGGAGATCGGGTTGGTCTGCTCCTTCAGTTCATTTGCTTTTGCTCCTCACCCAACCTACACCTCTTTCTCCCACATTTATCTTCACACATGCAACACTCACACACACACACACACACTAATCCACACTCATGCATACACGCATTACACTACTGACTTTACTGATTTCCACACCTCGTCTGTTAATTCATGATTTGGTCGTTCATTTTGATTACTTAAATAAACACTATATTCTTTGTAAACTGTGTCTCCCCTGTATTTTTGTTGTGTTCCCTGGTCCCCCTAGGCCAGGGTTATAACACCAATCAACATGGATAGATAGATAGATCTTGAATACAATAAAAACATTTAAGCAATCGAAAAAACACGGCCCCTCACGTATTAGGAGGGCAGGATGAGTCAACAGCACCAAGGACGGTGTTTTTGATGGATCTAACATGTAAAAAACTGAGTTTGAAGTTACAATGGGTTTGTAAAGGAAGGGGGAGTGTCTGATAAAATGAATATATCTAAATACTGAATCAAGCAACTTAAAAACTGTCTGGGGGCTCACATAAGCCTGAGTAGACGATAAAATGACCCAAATATTTTTTGGTAAATGTACTCAGTTACTTTCCACCACTGGGCGGGAGGATTAGGACGATGGCTCTACGTCCTCCCGGTGGGGGCTCCTCACTGGCAGGTGAGTCTGTGGGGAGGAATCAATTTGCACAAGGACTTAATTGGGGAGAAAAAGGGGGGAAACATTTAAAAACAAGCTAATGGTGGCGTTAAAAAGGAAAACACTTGTTGTCTGGCAAGGCTAATTAAAATGATTTATAGCAGCCTTGCATGACATCACTGGAAGGCAGAGCACAGCTGAGATAAAAGGCTGAATTAATTAATCTGTTTGCTAAAGACATAAATACTTTGTCGAGTTGAATGGAACAACATAAACAGCAACCAATGTGACGGTTCCCTGTATAGTATGATAATATGTGTCACTCTTAAGTTATATGGTTATGGTTTGCTTTGTATTCATTTGTGTTCTCATTGGTTCCTACAGGACTTGGGGAGCAGTGAACTTGGCAATCAGCCAAATTGGCGTGCACCTGGGCCCAGGTGTCCACGCCCTATAGAGCATCGCAGTTCCCGCCCCTTCCGGGTTCCACCGCAAAATACTCAATGCATTTTTCCCATTGACATTTCCAAAAATATTTATATCAATTAATTTAAGCCTAGAATCAAGCCAATAAAACATGACCATCATCATGACCATAAAACGTTTGATTCTGTGATTTTTTTTTGTTGAAAACGGCAAAACAAAGGTTATTTATTAAATATAGTATATCATATAATTAAATATAAAAAAAAAAAAAATCACAGAAAAAAACGTTTTATGGTCATGATGATGGTCATGTTTTATTGGCTTGATTCTAGGCTTAAATTAATTGATATAAATATTTTTGGAAATGTCAATGGGAAAAATGCATTGAGTTTTTTCTTCCGGCACCAGTAAAAACCAGGAAGTGGGCGGGAACTGCGATGCTCTATAAAAGCCTGCCTCCCCGGTTGTGTCTGCTCAGCCTGATCTCCAGAGAATACCGTAACATTGCACGGAACAGTGCACTTCATTCCGTGGATAGTCGCCTCGGAACTCCCAAATTGCGTGCATATGTACGGCGAGTCCCACGGTGGGCGTAACCAGTCGCAACACGGAAAAACCCGGAAGCAGAGCAGTCCGCACAATAAAATTTACGATTCTGTGCCTATCGGTACATAACTCAAACGGCGCTGAGTAGGCACAGGCGAATGTCCCACCGTTCAGGACGGCAACTCGGTCGCCTTAGCTCCCTCGGTGGTCCTTCACGGGGGGACAATTCGCCTGTGACTGCGCGCCTCCGAAATGGTTTTGTCACAAAGGCAGCGCCGTACCATATGCACGCAATTCGGGAGTTCCGAGGCGGCTATCCACGGAATGAAGTGCACTCGTTCCGTGCAATGTTACGGTAATCTCTGGAGATCGGGTTGGTCTGCTCCTTCAGTTCATTTGCTTTTGCTCCTCACCCAACCTACACCTCTTTCTCCCACATTTATCTTCACACATGCAACACTCACACACACACACACACACTAATCCACACTCATGCATACACGCATTACACTACTGACTTTACTGATTTCCACACCTCGTCTGTTAATTCATGATTTGGTCGTTCATTTTGATTACTTAAATAAACACTATATTCTTTGTAAACTGTGTCTCCCCTGTATTTTTGTTGTGTTCCCTGGTCCCCCTAGGCCAGGGTTATAACACCAATCAACATGGATAGATAGATAGATCTTGAATACAATAAAAACATTTAAGCAATCGAAAAAACACGGCCCCTCACGTATTAGGAGGGCAGGATGAGTCAACAGCACCAAGGACGGTGTTTTTGATGGATCTAACATGTAAAAAACTGAGTTTGAAGTTACAATGGGTTTGTAAAGGAAGGGGGAGTGTCTGATAAAATGAATATATCTAAATACTGAATCAAGCAACTTAAAAACTGTCTGGGGGCTCACATAAGCCTGAGTAGACGATAAAATGACCCAAATATTTTTTGGTAAATGTACTCAGTTACTTTCCACCACTGGGCGGGAGGATTAGGACGATGGCTCTACGTCCTCCCGGTGGGGGCTCCTCACTGGCAGGTGAGTCTGTGGGGAGGAATCAATTTGCACAAGGACTTAATTGGGGAGAAAAAGGGGGGAAACATTTAAAAACAAGCTAATGGTGGCGTTAAAAAGGAAAACACTTGTTGTCTGGCAAGGCTAATTAAAATGATTTATAGCAGCCTTGCATGACATCACTGGAAGGCAGAGCACAGCTGAGATAAAAGGCTGAATTAATTAATCTGTTTGCTAAAGACATAAATACTTTGTCGAGTTGAATGGAACAACATAAACAGCAACCAATGTGACGGTTCCCTGTATAGTATGATAATATGTGTCACTCTTAAGTTATATGGTTATGGTTTGCTTTGTATTCATTTGTGTTCTCATTGGTTCCTACAGGACTTGGGGAGCAGTGAACTTGGCAATCAGCCAAATTGGCGTGCACCTGGGCCCAGGTGTCCACGCCCTATAGAGCATCGCAGTTCCCGCCCCTTCCGGGTTCCACCGCAAAATACTCAATGCATTTTTCCCATTGACATTTCCAAAAATATTTATATCAATTAATTTAAGCCTAGAATCAAGCCAATAAAACATGACCATCATCATGACCATAAAACGTTTGATTCTGTGATTTTTTTTTGTTGAAAACGGCAAAACAAAGGTTATTTATTAAATATAGTATATCATATAATTAAATATAAAAAAAAAAAAAATCACAGAAAAAAACGTTTTATGGTCATGATGATGGTCATGTTTTATTGGCTTGATTCTAGGCTTAAATTAATTGATATAAATATTTTTGGAAATGTCAATGGGAAAAATGCATTGAGTTTTTTCTTCCGGCACCAGTAAAAACCAGGAAGTGGGCGGGAACTGCGATGCTCTATAAAAGCCTGCCTCCCCGGTTGTGTCTGCTCAGCCTGATCTCCAGAGAATACCGTAACATTGCACGGAACAGTGCACTTCATTCCGTGGATAGTCGCCTCGGAACTCCCAAATTGCGTGCATATGTACGGCGAGTCCCACGGTGGGCGTAACCAGTCGCAACACGGAAAAACCCGGAAGCAGAGCAGTCCGCACAATAAAATTTACGATTCTGTGCCTATCGGTACATAACTCAAACGGCGCTGAGTAGGCACAGGCGAATGTCCCACCGTTCAGGACGGCAACTCGGTCGCCTTAGCTCCCTCGGTGGTCCTTCACGGGGGGACAATTCGCCTGTGACTGCGCGCCTCCGAAATGGTTTTGTCACAAAGGCAGCGCCGTACCATATGCACGCAATTCGGGAGTTCCGAGGCGGCTATCCACGGAATGAAGTGCACTCGTTCCGTGCAATGTTACGGTAATCTCTGGAGATCGGGTTGGTCTGCTCCTTCAGTTCATTTGCTTTTGCTCCTCACCCAACCTACACCTCTTTCTCCCACATTTATCTTCACACATGCAACACTCACACACACACACACACACTAATCCACACTCATGCATACACGCATTACACTACTGACTTTACTGATTTCCACACCTCGTCTGTTAATTCATGATTTGGTCGTTCATTTTGATTACTTAAATAAACACTATATTCTTTGTAAACTGTGTCTCCCCTGTATTTTTGTTGTGTTCCCTGGTCCCCCTAGGCCAGGGTTATAACACCAATCAACATGGATAGATAGATAGATCTTGAATACAATAAAAACATTTAAGCAATCGAAAAAACACGGCCCCTCACGTATTAGGAGGGCAGGATGAGTCAACAGCACCAAGGACGGTGTTTTTGATGGATCTAACATGTAAAAAACTGAGTTTGAAGTTACAATGGGTTTGTAAAGGAAGGGGGAGTGTCTGATAAAATGAATATATCTAAATACTGAATCAAGCAACTTAAAAACTGTCTGGGGGCTCACATAAGCCTGAGTAGACGATAAAATGACCCAAATATTTTTTGGTAAATGTACTCAGTTACTTTCCACCACTGGGCGGGAGGATTAGGACGATGGCTCTACGTCCTCCCGGTGGGGGCTCCTCACTGGCAGGTGAGTCTGTGGGGAGGAATCAATTTGCACAAGGACTTAATTGGGGAGAAAAAGGGGGGAAACATTTAAAAACAAGCTAACATCATGTTTATAATTGTTACAGAGCACCGTTAACTCTCCCTACCACAAAACGCCACAGTGTGTAAGGCTGTGTTGCTGTGTATTAAACCTTCATGAATATTCATGGCAGCTCTTGCTGAGCCGGCGCTGGCAGATTGGAATAGATATTCTTAGAGTCAATATGATGACACGCTACAGAGAGCAAAGCAGCAGCATCTCAGACAAGTTGGATTCTAATGAATCAGTTTGTTGGAGTTTTCACACTTTAGCCAACAATGTGGAAATTAGAAAGGGGGTGAAATCTCATTAAGTACCTTTGTGGCGTGCTGACATTTCATTTGCATCCTGCGAGACAAAGGCGGCACATCTCTTCATTTCACTCTTTGGCGTATTAATTTCCTTCTCATCCATAGCAGACGGGGGAGCTCAAAAAAGGAAATAATGTATAACATTAATTTCCGCAGCATTTTATTAACCCATTTAGACCGGGAAAGAATCGGTGTCATTTTAAGATTTATTTGGCTATTCAAAAATAGCAGATATACAAGCTCATAGCACGGCACCGAGTGCCGTGCTACGAGCTTGTAGATCTGCTGATTTTTGTGAAAAATCGTGAAGATGTGTCCAAATATTTGAATATAGTATATATTTAAAGCGAACATTTTTATCTCAAATCTTTTCTTCCGGGGATTCTGCAAATGTAAATCCTAACCTATCCTGCAAAAACGTATGTTGCTATATTTCAGTGGTGCTTAAAACCCTTTTCATGTCAAGGACCCCCAAAATGATATGTATTTGTCAGCGGACCCCCATCTGAAAATATTTTGTTCCAGGGACCCCCCCCCTCCCTCCCCAGAAGCAAAGATTTGAGTTAAAAATGTTCGCTTTAAAAAATAAATACATTCAAATATTTGCACACATTTTCACGGTTTTTAAAAAATAGCAGATCTACAAGCTCACGAGTGCCGCGCTATGGGCTTGTATATCTGCTATTTTTGAATAGCCAAATGACACAGATTCTTTCCCGGTCTAAATGGATTAATGCACAAGTATGGCATTGCCGCTTTGTAGCAGAACAACAGTAGTGTGGATGACGTGACACGTGTGAAGGATGAGCCATGCACCCCTGGATGCAATCAGAGTTACCAATGGAGAGCTTTGTTGAGGTGCCATGTTTTCCTTCTTCTTACAGCAATGGAATGTAATGTAATGCTTTACATGCTTATGAAATAGAGGTGTAACAATACATTATGTAATGTATGCTTATAAATTAGAGGTGTAACAATACATTATGTAATGTTTTATATGCTTATACATTAGAGGTGTAACAATGCATTATGTAATGTTTTAAATTCTTATAAAGGCAGATTTAGATCTGAGAGGTTAACCCCTCTGTGTCAGGACATGATTTACTCTGTCCACTTATGGCATTTATTTATTTATGTGTGTGTGTGTGTGTGTGTGTGTGTGTGTGTGTGTGTGTGTGTGTGTGTGTGTGTGTGTGTGTGTGTGTGTGTGTGTGTGTGTGTGTGTGTGTGTGTGTGTGTGTGTGTGTGTGCGTGCGTGCGTGCGTGCGTGCGTGCGTGCGTGCGTGCGTGCGTGCGTGCGTGCGTGTGTATTATGTATGTATTTATTTATGTATTTAGTGGGGTAAATAAAACATAACCATGCCAGACGGAGTGAGAGTCCGAACCAAACATGACAATACTGTCGCCCTGCTTGGCAAGCTGTAGCAAACAGAGGAAGACCACAGCCCAAGATTACACACACACACACACACACACACACACACACACACACACACACACACACACACACACACACACACACACACACACACACACACACACAGCAGAGAGAGAGTCTTCCTGGCTGTATATCAGTTGCTGCCATCTGGGCATCAGACAGATCTCACATTCAGCCTCTTCTTTCTCAGCCCAGAAATCAAGCAAGCAGCTTCTCCTAAAACCTTGGCGTTGCTCAGGGAGTGGAACCGATGGGATTTCTCCTGTCTTTGATCTTTATTTTCACTCTGACGCCATCTGCATGCAAAGGCTTTAGCATGACCCACTAGCATGTAGACAAGAGGAGCTCATTAATATTGAAATGATCGCGTGCAATTACAAAAAAAAAAGAAACTGAGCATGCACACGCACGCAAGACTTGTAGATCGGCTATTTTCAAATAGCCTAGGTATAACATAGGGCTAAAGTGGTTAATGTGTGTTTTAAAATATAACAATTTATATCTGCAAAGTAACTAAAGTTTTCAAATAATTGTAGTGGAGTAAAAGTACAATATTTGCCTTTGAGATGTAGTGGAGTAAGTAAAAGTACTGAAAATAGGAAATACTCCAGTAAAGTAAAAATACATCAAAATTGTACTTAAGTACAGTACTTGAGTAAATGTACTTAGTTACTTTACACCACTGGGAATGTAAGCCATATATCAATAATTTAGCACCTTCACTAATATAGTAAAAACATGTTCACAGTTAGGAGTGGAAATAAAAGCCAGTTTTATCTGCACAGAAGTAATAGATTATGTGATTCATATCAATAACAACAACCTTCTGGTTGTTCCAGGGAGTAATGTTTTATATGCTTATATGAACAACAGGAGTCAAGCTCAGCAATAAGATACCAAACCATTTAACTTCCCTTGTCTGGGATTGTTTCTGTTCACAAAAAAAATATTGGTTCCTCCCAGGGGTCGCCTGGTTATCTGTCCCCCTGCTCTCTTGTGTGTGTAACACACCTTCCTCTCCCCTAGGGACTCTCTAACTGCTGCCGTTTCACGGCCGTTTGGACTAATTGGCTAATTGGCCCAAATCATCGACTCTCTCATCACATCCCGTTAAGAAGACCCCCTGTTGTTTAGAAGACTGCCTCCTCCTGCCATGCAAATGAGGCCAGACTGAAAGCCCCCCCCCACCACACACACACACACGCACGCACACTCGCACGCACACACACACACACACACACACACACACACACACACACACACACACACACACACACACACACACACACACACACACACACACACACACACACACACACACACACACAGTGGTGGAAAAAGTCACACATTTATTACTTAGGTAAAAGTATCAATACTGCAATATAGAAATACTCTGTTAAAGTAAAAGTCCAGAATTCAAAATGTAAGAGTAAAAGTACAAGTATTGGCATCAAAATGTACTTAAAGCACTGAAAGTAAAAGTACTCATTCTGCAGAATGTCCCATTTGAAGTTTTCAAATGTATACAAATCTTTTGAAAATAGCCGATCTACAAGCTTACAATGCGTCGCATCGTGACGCATTGTGAGCTTGTAGATCGGCTATTTTCAAATAGCTGAAATGTATACAGGGCTGAAGTGGTTAATGCACGTTTCGTAATAATAAACGAAAGTAACTAGTAACTAAAGTTTTCAAATAATTGTAGTGAAGTAAAAGTACAATATTTGCCTCTGAGATGTAGTGGAGTAGAAGTAAAAATATTGGAAATTGTCGATACTCAAGTAAAGTACAAATACCTCAAAATGGTACTTAAAGGGATACTTCACTCTCGGGCCGGGGACACATTTAAAAAAAATATTAAAAATAAATGAAAAAAGTTATGGAAAATTCATGGCCCCCTCACGCATTAGAGTGTCCTACTAATGCGTGAGGGGGCCATGAATTTTCCATAACTTTTTTCATTTATTTTTAATATATTTTTTAAATGTGTCCCCGGCCCGAGAGTGAAGTATCCCTTTAAGTACAGTACTAAGTAAATGTACTTAGTTTCTTTCCAAGACTGCACACACACGCACGCACACACACACACACACACACACACACACACACACACACACACACACACACACACACACACACACACACACACACACACACACACACACACACACACACACACACACACACACACACACACACACACACACACACACACACACACACCCACACACACACACACACACACCTCATTAACCCGCAGAGGCCACAGGAAACGGAACCTTTGACAAGATGTCAGGGAGCGACTAACGACCTAATCAAGGGTTTTGCCAGCGGCCAAATGAGCATTAAGCAAACGCCACAGGCTGTGGGACTAAACGGGAGGGAAGGGGAGAGAAAGCAGACAGAATGAGCAGGTGGAGACTCTTACGCAATAGCTGATAGGTGGACAGTAGCTTATCCGGGAAACCTGAACTTAATGCTTTAAACTTTAGTTACTATTACTTTGCAGATATAAATATATTACATTATGAAACATACATTAACCACTTTAGCCCTATTTTACACCTAGGCTATTCGAAAATAGCCGATCTACAAGCTCACAAAGCGTCGCAACGCGATGCGTTGTGAGCTTGTAGATCTGCTATTTTCAAACATTTTAGTGCTTTTACTTTTGGTACTTTGAGTACATTTTGATACCAATACTTTTGTACTTTTACTCAAGTACATTTTTAATTCCGGACTACTAACAGAGTACTTCTACATTGCAGTATTGATACTTTTACTCAAGAAAAAAATTAGCATAATCGAAAGCCAAGGTTTTGACATGATTCTGTGAGGCTCAATATTCCCCCGATATTGAGAACATGTTCATATTTTTCTGGCATGCTATTTACTTGTGAACCCCCCCTATAGATTTGCATGCGAAATGAGGCCTTACAGGTACTTGTTTGATGGTGGTTAATCTGTAGCTTCTGAATACTAATGAGATCTCATGCTGAACCTCAGGCCCCCCATACTCCTCTCTACTGTGTGGGCTTCTAGGGATTCAACACAGTGTGCACGTCCTCCTCCACAGCCCCACACACACACACACACACACACACACACACACACACACACACACACACACACACACACACACACACACACACACACACACACACACACACACACACACACACACACACACACAGTGGTGGAAAAAGTACTCACAGTTTTTTTACTTAAGTAAAAGTATCAATACTGCAATGAAGGAATGCTCTGTTACAAGTAAAAGTCCGAAATTAAAAATTGACTTGAGTAAAAGTACAAAAGCATTGGTATCAAAATGTACTTAAAGTACCAAAAGTAGAAAGTACTCATTATGCAGAATGCCCCATTTCACGTCAAGTTTTCAAAAGTTTTCAAATGCATAAAAATCGTTTCAAAATAGCAGATCTACAAGCTGTGAGCTGTGGCAATATTTGCCTCTGAGATGTAAGGGAGTAGTCTAAGTAAAAGTACTGAGGATTGGAAATACTCCAGTAAAGTAAGAACACCTCAAAATTGTACGTAAGTACAGTACTTGAGTGAATGTGAATGTTACTTTACACCACTGGTGTGTGTGTGTGTGTGTGTGTGTGTGTGTGTGTGTGTGTGTGTGTGTGTGTGTGTGTGTGTGTGTGTGTGTGTGTGTGTGTGTGTGTGTGTGTGTGCGTGTGCGTGCGTGCGTGCGTGCGTGTTCGCGTGAATGGGCGAATGTAATGCACATTGTAATGCACGTCATAAAGCGCTTTCGTCGTAAAGCGCTTTGGATAAAGGCGCTATATAAATGCATCATTTACCACACGCCACGCATCCACCCACATGCTTAAATCCTCCCACCGGTCAGAGGATAGCTCTGTCTCTATAGGGGTGATGCTTCAGATCCATTACGTGCGTTTAGGCCTGAGGGGAATCCTCATCCAACACTGCTAACAGCTCTCCACTTGATTGCAACCTCCATTATCTCTGCTGCCACCAGTGGTGTGTAAAGTAACTAAGTACATGTACTCAAGTACTGCTTCCCCGTTGAGAGTTGAACCTGCGTTGAATCCGTCCGTCTGTTCCTGTTCCTGTTCCTGTTCCTGTCTGCAGAGCTGTTGTCTCCTTCCAGCCCCGCAGATGTCTCTCCTTCCAGCCCCGCAGTTGTCTCTCCTTCCAGCCCCGCAGATGTATGAGTTATGAGTCATGTTGAACATGTCAGCGGTCGCTTTGTGGATCTTGTTACAATCTGAACTGTCTCCCTTAGCACTTTGAGCTATATTGCTTCAGGCTACTCTGCACGTCTGCAGTCTACTCTGGAGAGAGAGAGAGAGAGAGAGAGAGAGAGAGAGAGAGCCTGGAATTCTAACACCTCTGTGACAAGAAGCCATCACACCAGACATGGTCATCAAACGGATGATCTGCCCGAGCTGAGATCATATGTCAGCTGCAATTTCTCCAATATGTAATAGACTGTCTGGCTGGAACGTGGAACTGCTGTGTTTCAATCACACACTTCCTTCCTGGAGTGAACAACAAAAAATATATAATAACTAGAAAAAGTGCTCCTCGGAGCACAGGTCTTCGCTAGCCTCGCGTAGCCAGACTATATCACTGCGTGGATATGAGTCTGGTGCCTCTATGAGGAAGTTTTTTTTCCAAGGGGGCGGGATCAAAACAATGGCTCTGTACGCAATTGGTAGACCTACAACCAACTACCAATCACAGTCTCCCATATTTTAATACTGGGCCCTGATTGGTTACCCACGTCTTCTGGAGCAAGAAATGGATTCTCTATGGAGTGTAATGGATATGTTAGAATGCCAACCTGTGTATATATATTGTGTACTGGCGGTTATCTCATTGAAGCAAGGTTTCACATAAATGTGCTAATTCCAACTCAGCTACAGCTGTCAATCTAACAGCTGACCTGTTTCCCCCAGTGCTACTCACTGTGTCAGCTATGTGTATTTGTGTAATTGTGTATGTGTCTCTCTTATCTTTAGTACATACCTTATATGAACATTTAGAAGAGCATTGTGGACTATAAAGAATTGTGTTAGATGAGGTTCAAGAGGCTTGTGCCCCGAGTGGCGGGAGGAGCAGGGCCGGAGCCCTGCTTCTCATGATCTGTATGGCCAGGAGGCCAGAGCTCTATCTGATCTGTATGCTGTTTGCTCTGCTGAAATCTTCCTAATAAATGATCTAAAACTTCACCCCAATGGAATATTATTATTATTAATATTTCTATAACAGGAGCGGTGCCAGACCCAAATCGCAGAGTGCAATTTTTTTTGGCACTCGCAGATTCGTCTGGTCCCAGGCTAGGTCTTCGCCAGGTCAGTTATTGTGGGCCAGCAATGTTTGGAATTTGCCAATCGGGATGGAATATGAAAAATCTGACAGATCCGTCTTGATCACTTGACTAGAGATATTGTGTACCGATTTGCGTGATGTTTGGACAACATTTGTAGGAGTAATATAAAAAAAAGGCCTCCTTGTGGCGCTATAACAGGACCAGTGTTGGGCAAGTTACTTCTAAAAACTAACTAGTTATAGTTACTAGTTACTGCTCCAAAAACAAAAAAGTTTGTTAGTTAATAAATTATGAAAGTAACTAGTAACTAGTTGCTTTACTTTTTTTAAAAGAGAGAAAAAAAACAACAACTGATTTTTATAGCCTATACATAACCTTTTTTTTTGTTCTTCTTCTTTAGAAATAATTTCTTTCACATCACGATGTAATGATCATTAGACGCACGCACGCACGCACGCACGCACGCATACACGCACGCACGCACGCACGCACGCACGCATGCCGGCCTGGCGGAGACAACTAAGGAGGTGACACGTGCTGCAGGTCCAGCTGGTTTGGGGCTTATGAGTCACCACACCATTTTACATTGAAAGTGAACAGCGGCTGGATGGGATTTGAAGTCAACTTTGCAGTGAAATCCCCCAGCTCTGAATCTCTACATTTTCTCTACAGCTAATTGTAAATTAGGGATCAATTTCAGGGAAAGGTAATAGTCTGCTCGTCTGCAAAGGAATTTGAAATGTCCCCAAGATTTTCCCAACAGGAATGAACCGTCACTTCCAATATAGCCGAGACCATGATACATGACCAATATTTAGAGGCAGGAAAAAGATGAGCAATTTTTGCCAATCATTAAAACAAGCTGTCCATGTATTTATTCATGCCCACATTGGTTTGTAAATCCTCTAGCTTCCGTTGATGTTGCTCATCTTAATTGCGTATAATATCACGCCCATGTTGTTTCATCCATCAAACTTAAAATTGCATTTTGAATTTAATCATGCATGTTTAGCTGATGTGCCAGTGTGTGAGTGCTACAGTATGTACACTTTGATTTGCTTCTAATCCCACAGGAATGTGGGTTTCCAGCATTAAGAAACGTTAAGATGAAAGCCACAGAGAATAGACAGAGAAGATATCCCTTTCGTCCTCACACAACAGTCAGGTACAGGGGTGGAAAAAAGTACACAAATTCTTTACTTAAGTAAAAGTACCAATACTGCAATATAGAAAAACTCTGTTACAATTAAAAGTCCAGAATTCAAAATGTACTTGAGTAAAAGTACAAAAGTATTGGCATCAAAATATACTTAAAGTACCAAAAGTAAAAGTACTAAAATATTTGAAAGTAGCAGATCACGTTGTGAGCTCTATTTTCAAATAGCCTAGGTATAAAATAGGGCTGAAGTTGTTAATGTATGTTTAATAATGTAATAATTTATATCTGAAAAGTAACTAGTAACTACGGTTTTCAAATAATTGTAGTGGAGTAAAAGTACAATATTTGCCTCTGAGATGTAGTGGAGTAGAAGTAAAAGTATTGGAAATTGGAAATACTCAAGTAAAGTACAAATACTTCAAAAATGTACTTAAGTACAGTACAAACACATTGGGTGCCAGCATTTTTTAATAACAGAATACGTTGGGTGCCAGCAATCTCACCACTGACTGCGCTTTGCTGTTTAAAGCTCTAGACTCCACGACGAGCAAATCCACGTAAAAAAAAGCATGCATTCATGGAGCGCGATGACCCTGGCTACATCCTGGAACGATAACATTTCACTCGCAAGTTACAACGGGGAGGGATCGCGCATCGCGCATGACCGGTTTTCCCCAGCGGAAACAGATTCGGAGATACAGACGTTTTAAAGAAGGAAATAGACAGGAAGCGGATGGGGAGCCATGTTTTTGACACAGTGATCCAACTGGCCTATCCTTCTCAGAATCGCCTAGGGTGACTCCAGAGCTGCCCCTCCCGTGTGGAAAAAAACGGAAAAAACAAAAAGACTGAAAATACGGTTCAGACCGTGTTCGGCACCAATGCGCTACTCTGTGTAAACACGGTTCAGACCGTGTTCGGCACCCGATGTGTTAAGTAAATATTCTTAGTTACTTTCCACCACTGGTCAGGTATGCCATTGGAGTTCAGAGAAGTGAAAGCAACAGAACTTCTAAATTATGGCGTTATGGGGAGAAATAAAGTGTCTCTTGAAGAGGTTGAGGTTGAACTTTTGATAAAAAAACGTCCTCATTAAATGTAGGCTGATCTGGTGTTGCACATTAATGGCTCGTGAGCAGCGCATTAATAACAACGCTCTAATTACTGACAGACAAGAACCTGAGACGATTCTATTCATGTTCATTGTGTTCTCACCTTTTTTTAAATGTATGTAAACACCATCCATTACATGAAAGATCAATGCGAAAGGTCTTCCACTCAGGTGCTGCTGATGATGGCATTTCATACCACTTTCTATGGGAAATCCGGAAAAAAAGGAAAAACTTCAAAGTAAACGCTATGGGAGCTTTTCTGAAATAACTGTTGATGAACCATTTAGCTATTGACTACATCCAGTATTTATTTAAATATTATAGATGTTCACTGTCTCCTTCACGGTTTCTCCTTCACCGTCTTAGCTAGTGACTACAGCCAGTATTATTTAAATATTATAGATGATTCATTTAGCTATTGACTACACCCAGCATTTATTTACATATTAGATTATTCATTATTGACTACACCCACTATTTATTTAGATTATATATTATTGACTACATCCAGTATTTCCACATGCTGAATTGATTGAGCCGCTGCCAGCATCAATGCTTCAGAATTCCCTCTTCACTGATGTCAATGCATTTCAATAAGTTCATGCTCTTTGTAAAAGGCACTGACATTCATGTCGACTAAGGCCACGTTTAGACGACAACGGTCTTTAGAGAAAACGTCGAAGTGCTGTTGCGTTCTCACTTATTTTTTTGCCTTTAGACGGTGACGCAACAGCGATTGAAAACGCTGTAGTGTGCATGCCAGGTGGCTGGGTGGCGGTGACGCACTGCTGTTTACGTCTAACTCTATGGTTTACATGCTTGACTTTGGGCTTGTTTTTCCTGTAAAGTTGCTTGTATATATAGATGGGTTTCCTGTTTGTAAACATGAGAGGATGATGCGCGCGCAGTGGAGGGTTGAGCAGTAGAGGGCGCTATTACCCGCAGCAGCTCTAGTCAAATGTACATTCATAAAAGAAATGGTCTTCACCGGGTTTAATGAAAGTAGATTAAATGATGCAGTTTGTAATATCTTCTTTACTCAATAAAAATGATTTGTCGGAAGTTGGATCTGTTTGTATATAATAGCAGCATTATGCCTATTATGCCTAAAATAGCAGCATTATGCCTATCTAAATCCCGAAAATAACAACAGAGTGAATGGCGCTTCCGGTTCGTTCTACCACCCGCATGCGCAGATTGCGCACTCTGCTCTGTGATGACGTCGCGCGGAAACCCATCTATAGGTTGTTGCGTTTTGTTTTTTTTTGGGCTTGTTTTTAAAGTGTAGTTAATGTTTTGATTTTTGATTTGATTATTGTTTTAAACAGTCCTCAAACATGTGCATGTCAAATTATTGTATTTCTCCGCAGACCCCCATCTGAATAAAAAAAAATACATATATTCCAAATATTATTTCACTATTTCTTATACAAGATCTTTTTGAAAATAGCAGATCTACAAGCTCACTGTGAGTGTGAGCTTGTAGATCGGCTATTTTCAAATAGCCAATGTACTGTTTAAAGTGCTCATGTAGCCATTGTCGCTTCTTTTGGGCTTGTTTTCATAGAACTGGCTGCTTATTTCTCTCAAAACATCTGGCAACATCACACGTTTTGCCGTTTCCTCCGCTGTAACTGTTTACATGGACGGCGATCTCGTCTAAACGGACGGCACATCTGATACTTTATTTTCCTTGGTACCTTTACTTAAGTAAAACATGTGAGTACTTCTTCCATCACTGACAGTATGGATGTCAGAACTTTAGAGAGAGATGGCAAACCATTCAAAGATGTATGAGTTTAGTCTTGTCACAAACCAACATGCTGCATGAGTGAACTGACCCTTTAAGACCGGGAACGCATCTGTGTCATTTTAGATTTATTTGGCTCTTCAAAAATAGCAGATAGGAGATCTTGTAGATCTGCTATTTATTTTTTTTATCTTGATTTTTTTTTGCAAAACTTTCAATATATATTTTTAAAGCAAACATTTGTAACTCAAATATTAGCTTCTGGGGATTCTACATATGTCTTCTAAAACCTAACAGTTTTCTGAAAAAAACATATGTTGCTGTATATCAGTGTCAAGGACCACCTAAAATTATATGTATTTGGCCGGAGACCCGCCTCTCAAAATATGTTGTTTGAGGGACCCCCCAGAAGCCAAGATTTGAGTTACAAATGTTCGCTTTAAAAATATATATATTCAAAGATTTGCAAAAATGTTCACGATTGATCTACAAGCTCATAGCGGCTTGTATATCTGCTATTTTTAATAGCCAAAGGAATCTAAAAATGCACAGATGCGTTCCCGGTCGTAATGTGTTAAAGTAATGTGGCTTATGCAGTCTGAGATCATCTGTATTTATAAATAGGCGTGTTGCATGAAGTAGATTTTTGTATAGAGCTGTCTTGTATATTATTATCTTTACCATATTTATCTGCATCATGACAGTACACAATACAACAGGATACGAACATTAAGCATGATTCAGAGACGGACACAAGCATATGTTTGTGTGTGTGTGTGTGTGTGTGTGTGTGTGTGTGTGTGTGTGTGTGTGTGTGTGTGTGTGTGTGTGTGTGTGTGTGTGTGTGTGTGTGTGTGACACAAACATTTATATTCTGACAGTTTCTGGCTTCTCTGGGAGTAACACAAAGATTATCACTGTGTGCATTTGTGTGTGCGTGCGTGTGCATGCGTGTGTGTGTGTGAGTGTGTGTGCCCTCGTAGAAGGCACGCCTGCAGAGAAGTGGCACAATCGTAATTAATCAAATTGACTTGGGACCCAGAGAGAAGAGAAAAAACAAAAAGACAAAAGTGTGGGGTGAAAAAGGAGGCCATCGTCACAGCTGTTGTATGAAATGAAGTAATAAATGAAACATTACAGTAAACAAGCAGACGGCACAGAACAAATACTGTTTCCTAACATTCTCCCTGCAGTCTGACGTCCACTCCACATGCTATTTACAGCCAAAGGAACCAAACGATATTTGACATAAACGTGACAAAAAAGTGACATAAACAATGCCAAGGGCCTGCTATTCAATTTAGCTACCGTACACAGCAACACTCATCAGTGTTAATTGAACCCTGAAAGTGTGAAATGGATCTAGTCCATGCAATAGCCATGTTAACACATATGACTTAATGTTGAGAAAATAATTGGTCTTTCAATTTGACGTGATAAGTACAGTAGCCTACAAAAGGAACCCGGGGCCATCAGGGTGGTCTTTAAATGTAATACATACATCAATTAATACATTGACTGCCAGGAATTCATTAATGAATTCATCGGCCAGCGTTTTAACTAATCTTCCGAGACCCACAGAAATGTTTTTTCAAAGATGTAAACAACAGGGGGGGGGGGGGGGGGTCTCTTCTATCATCCGGAAAAGAAAAATTGTAAACGCAATCTTCCTTTCTTTAGTTATCGGCAGTTGAATATAACTTGTTTTCACCAAAAACACAAAGTGGGAGAATAAATCAGAGATAAATGTATTTTTATAAATCGGATAATGTTGCTGGAATTAGCAGTGAGAGAGAGAGAGAGAGAGAGAGAGAGAGAGAGAGAGAGAGAGAGAGAGAGAGAGAGAGAGAGAGAGAGAGAGAGAGAGCATTGAAGGCTTTGCACGTGAGCTTCCCCTGGGTAATTGAGGAGGTCACCACTCAACACACACCAACTATTAGGTTAGGTTAAGTACCTTTTAAGGATAATTGGGAAATGCAAATGAATGGTAATTGCGCTGCATGGCCAGGAGACTGTTACTATGACCACTCGTGGGCACATGCATCCAGGGCTAATATCTCTATTTTTCAGACAGAGTGGAATTATTTTGCAACATAAGAAGGGGATGGTGGTTTGGTTGTGCACCACCTTCTTTAGACACGTTTGACTGTGGTCAATCAAACATAGCCAATCTACAAGCCCACAACGCGATGCGTTGTGAGCTTGTAGATCTGCTATTTTCAAACATTTTTGTACTTTTACTTTTGGTACTTTAAGTACATTTTGATGCCAATACTTCTGTACTTTTACTCAAGTAAATTTTGAATTTTGGACTTTTACTTGTAACAGAGTATATTTATATTGCAGTATTGGTACTTTTACTTAAGTAAAGAAACCACTGAGTGTAAGTCTAAACAGTGAACTAGCACTACAACTTGGTAAAGCTGTAGGCTGGCCTGTACTTTACCATACTGTACGTGTTGACAGGTGAAAGCTCTAGCAAGAAGTGCAGACAGGGCTTTTGTAGTGGCAGCAGTTGATTGTGGAATGGAAGACAGGTGCGGAGATTGGTGAGGGAGAGCAGGTGCGCTGAGTTGAGCCATGGAGTAGTCAGTGAGGGGGGAGGAGCCGTGAATGTGAAGGTGAGGAGGAAACCCCTATTTTCTTGGTGTTTCAATCCATTTCAAGTAGTACACCATAGCCCTGTGAAACCACTATTTTCTTGGTGTTTTAACCCATTTCAAGTACACCATAGCCATGCAAACCACTATTTTATTGGTGTTTCAACCCATTTTAAGTACACCATAGCCCTGTGAAACCACAATTTTCTTGGTGTTTGAACCCATTTCAAGTAAACCATAGCCCTGTGAAACAACTATTTTATTGGTGTTTCAACCCATTTCAAGTACACCTCGTCAGTATTAGCTCTGTGAAATCTCTACTTTCTTGTTTGCCTGGTTTGCACGGTGTCATGTTCAGTTTCCCTGCTGTTACATTAGCACACGTCCAAGGATATCATCGTAGGCTAACATAGGCGTTCAGTTGAAAGCTTCTATTGTTGTCGGTGTTGTTGTCACTCTCCTCTGGGTTGTTTTAAAAGACAGAGGGCATGGCTTGGATGTGTGTGTGTGCTGGCAGTAAAGCATTCGTATTCCTCTACACGGTTTCTGTGCTGGACACCAATTAGTTAATAAAAATGATTGGATTTATGGGCCCACCATGCATGTCGGCGGGACAAGCCACATTATGGTTGTGATGTTCAAAACGTGTGAAATGCATGTAGCCTACAGTATGCACACACAAGAGCCCGAGAGAA
Source organism: Gymnoscopelus braueri (assembly GCF_963280865.1). Taxonomy (NCBI): domain Eukaryota; kingdom Metazoa; phylum Chordata; class Actinopteri; order Myctophiformes; family Myctophidae; genus Gymnoscopelus; species Gymnoscopelus braueri. The sequence goes on along the minus strand of NC_137622.1, from coordinate 6,087,009 downwards.
ACGAGAAAGATGTCAATACAAATGATGAAAACCCCCCTCTCTCTCTCTCTCTCTCTCTCTCAGAGATGGAGGGATCCTAAGATGAAAGCTCCAGTCAATACGAGGTGCCAAGAAAACATAACGAGGATGAGTTACAGGCCACTTAATGCAAAACTGCAGCCACATCGATTGGCCCTCTGATGGCCGTGACAGGACGCTGTGTAGCCATTGATTAGGTGTAACTTAGCATTCACTGATCTACATATCATCTGCGTTCCTGCTCATCCTCGCTGCTGCACAGTGCACCACATATCACCACTGTGGAGATCATGACTTTTTCTGGGAAGTTAATATTTCATCACTGCTGTCCATATAAGCATTCCTCATATACATGTCATCACCATTCATACATATCACTCTAATATCTATTCATAATTATCACATGAATCCTGTCTGCTCTCAACAGAATCAATGATATTCAGCATTCAGTATACAGTAGGTACATTTACTGGTGTATGCAGTGTCTGCTTGCATGTCATTGCTACATATCTGCATATAATGTATGTAAGGTTTCATATCAACATTCATCTGCCAATGGTCCATACTGAAATGAAATAGAGATAATGGTCCATATTGTTATGACATAGAGATAATGGTCCATACAGATATTAAATAGGGATAATTGTCCATACTGTTTAGATAGAGATAATGGTCCATACTGTTAGTAAATAGAGATAAGGAACGCAGGACTCCTCATCAATAATAACCAATAGTGGTGTGAACCAGAATGAAAGGTAGAGGGTGTGGGGCTGGAGGTGTGTGTGTGTGTGTGTGTGTGTGTGTGGGGGGGGGGGGGGGGGAGCATTCATGGTCGGATGGTAGAATAACTGAGTCCAATCGATACAGCGTTCAGACATGGAGACTAATTGATACGACAGGTGGACATGGGAGACTTGATTAACAACGTCCAACATCAATGATTTCAGAGCGTCTGGAACATTTGTATGCAAGGAAGGACGCTGCGTCATTTCATATCACTTCAAAGAGGCCATTTTGTGGCGCACGAGAGCTTTGTGTAATGGTGTGAAAATTCATACAGTCATTTGGAGGTGTAGTGGATAAGGACCTCTTATCCAGATCCACTCAAAGCTGAGCTGCATGAGTGAAGATGATTGTTTATTATGAATTCAGAGCCAACGGCAACGGATCGAAACGACGTCTGTCACGTGTGCTAACACAATTATCATTTGAGCACAGGAGAATCTAAGTGATATTGATAATAAACAATGCAGGGCGATGATATTAGATGTAGATCAAGAGAATCTTGAGGAGGAGAGGCGTAGATTAGAGTTCATCCACAAGCTGCAGAAAGTCAATTTGAAAAGTTTCTGCGTTACCAGACATTTTGTCAATTCATAACATACTGTAAACATGTTGTACACCTTTTGAAAATGCAGCGCAGACCTTCCATGTGTCATTATGTATTCAACACCACTTTTTGGGGGGTTGTGTAGAGATAGTTCTGCACTCACACACTATTATGATGTACAAGTTCACAAAGTGTCACAGCGTGACGCTTTGCGTGCTTGTAGAGCTGCTATTTTTCGGCTATTGTCCTGCTATTTGTCCTGCTATTGTCAGTTACATTACATTTTTTTTTTGTAGTAATACAAACCTATGTGCGTGTGTGCGTGCGACGCGTGCGTGCGTGCGTGTGTGTTTCTCCTCTGTGAGTGTGAATGTGAACAGAGCATGGGGTCAGGGCATGCCAGTTCAGGACAAAATAAAGGCCCTCTCTCTCTCTCTCTCTCTCTCTCTCTCTCTCTCTCTCTCTCTCTTTTTAGGGTCAGATGGAGGTCTGACTCCCACAACAGCATAAACACAACTAGACGCGTCGCAATTCTGGGAAATTGCAAAGTGTGGTTGCGCCGACACCGGTCGCGGGTGGCCGCCGGGACGCGAGGATTACGCCGGGAGGATTACCGTCGGAGGCCACCCGACGTGCGATTCGAATTCGGTGCCGATCGGATCCCGCGTTCGTGACACGTGCCGTTTTGATTTGAGGAAATAGGCCCCTCCCACAAAAGAAACAGGCCCCTCCCACAAATGTAGCGGGCCGATGACATCGTCATGTCACTCCTGAGATCACTTGCTTTTCTGTTTGAGTGAACTGATCCCCCAAAAAAATCATGTTTTTGTGTCAAACGGTTACATTTTGCGAATTTGTGGCGCCCCCTATGGGTCAAAGTGGAAAAGGATTTGTTGAGTAAACCATCCTCGACATGTGATTAAAATTTGGGATTGACTGGACGTTTCGTTCGCGTTTTAGGCATTTTTTGTAAAACGGGCCCCTCCCGCTAACTTTGGAATCCAATTACGGCCGAACGGTATAGACTATCAAAATTACGCTTGGATTTGTTTATCGCATGGGTCCATAGATCATGTGTACCGATTTTTGTGAGATTTGGACAAAATCTGTAGGAGGAGGAGCTAAAAGTGTGTTTTGAAGAAAATTCTAAATGGCGGAAAATCTATCCAGACGGAAATGGGCGTGGCCTATATGGGGAGTTGCATCATGACCCCAGGAATCACACTAAACCACACTAAATTACAGCTCCATTTAGAGCGCTGGCCATACCTGCCCTCACTGAACTGACAGCAACACTACCATCACTGGGAAGTATATGTATACAGAAACCAAATACACTTACTGATGTCAAGTCAAAGTAGTGAAGCTACCAACTTCTGAAGGTACAACATAAATGATCTTAAAGGAGGAGTTCACCCAAAAAATTACTTATTAGTGTGGTTGCCCGAATGGGCAACCACACTAATAAGTCTCTACCGACTTTATTCACTCTGTTACAATTTTCTTGCGCGCTATTTCTCCCACAGTTTATTTTTCCCAATTTCGTGCCATATGTCAAATTCACCGGCTTCACCGGGACCAGACTGCTTGTACTTTGCTAAGAGATTGGTTGCATAATTTAATTGATATTGATTTATTAGTGCATTAAATTTCCCCATCCACTTTAATGGGAATTGCAAAAACTCCCATTCAAGTATTTTTTTCTCGGAAACCGTAAGGGCTACAGTTACAAGACTTAGAGGGGAGGCTAATAGTTTATTGCAAAATTATTTAAAAAAGAATCACACCAGTCGGCCACATGGTGGCGCTATAACAGCCCACTTTACCTTTTGGCCTATAACTCTTGAACCGTAGGTCGTAGAATAAAAAAAAAAAAATCCCCTGGATTCCTTGGGTCATGACACAACTCCCCATATAGGCCACGCCCATTTCCGTCAGGATAGATTTTCCGCCATTTTGAATTTTCTTCAAAACACTTTTAGCTCCTCCTCCTACAGATTTTGTCCAAATCTCACAAAAATCGGTACACATGATCTAAACAAATGCAAGCGGAATGTTGATAGTCTATACCGTTCGGCCGTAATTGGATTCCAAAGTTAGTGGGAGGGGCCCGTTTTACAAAAAATGCCTGAAAACGTGAACGAAACATCCAGTCAATCCCAAAATTTTATCACACGTCGAGGATGGTTTACTCAACAAATCCCCAAAAGCATTTCCACTTTGACCCATAGGGGCGCCGCAAATACGCAAAATGTAACTGTTTGACACAAAAACATGATATTTGGGGGGATCAGTTCTCTCAAAATGCAAAGCAAGTGATCTCAGGAGTGACATATGTCATCGGCCCGCTACATTTGTGGGAGGGGCCTGTTTATTTAGTGGGAGGGGCCTATTTCCTCAAATCAAAACGGCACGTGTCACGAACGCGGGATCCGATCGGCACCGAATTCGAATCGCACGTCACGTGGGCTCCGACGGTAATCCTCCCAGCGTAATCCTCGCGTCCCGGCGGCCGCCCGCGACCGGTGTCGGTGCAACCACACTTTGCAATTTCCCAGAATTGCGACGCGTCTAGTTTTCTATCAATTGCACACCCTATGAAGCCTTGAATTCATGGATTCTTTTTTTGTTTTTGTCGCATTCCTAAGCTAATAATTTGATTCCCGTCTCCTACCGGCTAATGTATCCGGTAGGAGACACAAAGTAGATTATTTGTGTCTCCTACCGGAAATACACACGGTCATCAAATTATTGTCTTAGGAATGCCACAAAAACAAAAAAGAATCGATGAAATCAAGGCTTCATGGGGTGTGTAATTGATAGAAAATAAGTAATTTTTTTGGGTGAACTCCTCCTTTAAACAGATCCAGCCACTTCAATGTCCAGGTGCAGGACAAACAAAACAACAGTTTGACATAAAAGAAAAGAAAGTCTGCACCAGTGGTGGAGTACTGAAATGTTTTACTTAAGTAAAAGTATCAATACCACAATGTGGGAAATACTTACAAGTAAATGTCAGATATTCAAAATTTGCTCGAGTAAAAGTACAAACGTATTCGGCATCAAAATATACTTAAAGTACCAAAAGTAAAATAACTCATTTTGCAGAATGTCCCATTCCACAAGTTCAATAATACAAAATCTTTTGAAAAAGGGTTAGGGTTATCTAGAAGCTCACAATGCATCATAGGTTGAAAGTGGTTAATGTACATTTTGTAATAATATTATTCAAAATCTTCAAAGTAACTAGTAACTTAACGTTTTCAAATAATTGTAGTCGAGTAAAAGTACAATATTTTCCTCTGAGATGTAGTGGAGTAGAAGTAAAAGTATTGAAAATTGGAAATACTCCAGTAAAGTAAAAAAAACCTCAACATGTTACTTAAGTAGTACTTGAGTAAATGTACTTTACACCACTGGTCTGCACACACTGTTAAAACATGCTACGCTGTCTGCTATTGTGCTCACAACAATGTTTAGAATATTAGATCTTCCTTGTTTTTGCATTTTTCTTTTACAACATAAATGATCTCTACTGCCTTGCATACATGCAGCAGCAATGACAGGTTTAGGTGAGAATATCGCACACCTGCGGTGCTCTGGGACCTTTGTTAATTTCACTGAACAAGAATGTGATCATGTTAAGAAATAACTCAACCAGTAAGGTGACACGGCTAGTCACCTTCAAGGTACCAGTCCAGATTCTTGTCCGAGCACTGTTTCTAAAATGTGTTTGGGCTTTTGTCAGAGCAGCTGACATCTCCATTAAAAAATATATATATGTATAATTAAAAAACAGATTGTATTGTAAATGTTTGCGAGGCACAGTCTTGTTTTGTAGTTTTTTTACAGTGTGTTTTCACTTTAACCGAGAACTTTTTCATAATTGTTTGAGTTCAGAAAACAAAAAAATTGCAGATTTTGAACATTTTCTTAAAATCTTGAAAGTGTTTGAAAATGTATGAATAATTTTCTTTTCTTTTCTTTTACACAAATCTTCTCTTCAGGGGGTCCCTGGCACAAAATATTTTCAGATGGGGGGTCCGGGGCCAAATATGTATCAATTTGGGGGTCCGTGACTCAAAGAAGTTTGAGAACTATGCTGATTTAGAGGGCATTTTGTAGAATCCTTGATAGAGTTATTTGATCTCTTATCCCAATTATCATAATGTGTCTAGGGTCCATTAACCTGGTTAAAATGTCCTATTAATTATGGTTTCATACTGACCTAAACCATCATGTTAAATGTACTCTCTACTCGCAGTCTCTGTGTCTGCCAGCCAAGGTCAAATCCATGCTACAGGCTTTCTGTGGCAATCTATTGTTTTGGGAACACTGTATCTAGATATGCTCTTCTCTACAGCTGTCTTCCATGTCAGTGTCACCCAAATCTCCACTGACCAGTGACAGGTCAGCAGATGCCAATATGTTGACCCAGACATGGGGACGCTGTTGTCCAGAGATAAACTGTCACACCATCATTACCATCTATCATCATCTACCATCATCTACCATCATCAGACGACGACGTAATCATCGCTCTCATCCAATCCGAGAAGTCCACCTTCGCCCGGAACCTCATCCATGTCACATCCTATGATGTCATATGTTTATGTTACTGGACTCTGTTAAAGCCTCGTGCTTTCTCTGTTACACTACAGAGACGCCGACCGATGATGCGGAACCATACCTGTGATACTGTAACCTTCTATATCTCTCTGATCTGAATACAAAGATGTTTCTTTGCACCCTTGGCTGCCTGGTCTGAGTTTGGTTTTTCCTTATTTGCCTCGTTATACAAGTATGTGGTACTTTGTGTGGGTTATAAGGTGAAAACAACTCCATCAATGGTCTTAATGGGTACAAAAAAAACTCATGGTCTTAATGGGTACAAAAAAAACATTGTATTGTAAATGTATGCGAGGCCCGGTCGAGTGATGTTGTTTTTTTAACAGTGTGCTTTCACTTTAATAAACACACCGTAGCTCCGTTGACCCAGCCGGTCTCCAGTGCTCATGCCTGGGTCCCCAGTGAAGCCCTGCATGCCTTCATATTTACCCTTCCTAGACAGGGAGTGCGCCCCCCCTGTGGAGGGCTGCACAGCCACTGTTCACTCTCTCCAGGCTCTCCCCTTCTCCGCGGCCTCGTCTCAATAGGCTGTTTGCGTAGTGGTGTCTCTCTCCCCGGTATGTCGTCAGCTCCTCTCCAGTGGTGTAAAGTAACTAAGTACATTTACTCAAGTACTGTACTTAAGTACAATTTTGAGGTATTTTTACTTTACTGGAGTATTTCCAATTTCCCATACTTCTACTTCTAGCCTACTCCACTATACATCTCAGAGGCAAATACTCTACTTTTACTCCACTACAATGATTTGAAAGCTTTAGTTACTAGTTACTTTGCAGATATAAATTATTATATTTTAAAACACACTTTAACCACTTTAGCCCTATTTTATACCTAAGCCATTTTAAAATAGCCGATCTACAGCTCACAACGCCTCGCCCCGCAACGTGTTGTGAGCTTCTAGATCTGCGATTTTCAAACATTTTAGTACTTTTACTTTTGGTACTTTGAGTACATTTTGATGTAAAAAGTATTGACCAATACTTTTGTACTTTTACTCAAGTACATTTTTAATTCTAGACGTTTACTTGTGACAGAGTATACTTCGACATTGCAGTATTGATACTTTTACTTAAGTAAAACATTTTAGTACTTTTTCCACCCACTACTGGTATGTCGTCAGCTCCTCTCCCTTTCTACTCCACCGGAGCCCAGGGACAACAGAGGCATCTGGGAGGGCTGCATGGGGATAATAACATTGGAATGGGACGCAATGAAAGGGGATTATGGTGTGTATGTCTGTGCGTGTGTGTGTGTGTGTGTGTGTGTGTGTGTGTGTGCGTGTGCGTGTGCGTGTGCGTGTGCGTGTGCACGTGCACGTGCGCTCAGCATTGACAATAGGTCCCAGGTTGGGAGAGGGGGGTGGGGGCATTAAAAGGGGAAATGACAAAATCCATCCTAAAACAGAATTTATTACATTTATTTAAAAAAGGCAAGCCAGGATAGCTGATAGATCCAGGCTTAATCCCCAATCTAGGTTTCGTGAAACAGGCCCCAGGACCAGCTTTTGTTGTCTTCTTTCCTGACTCCTGTCTGTGTTTGGTAGCTAGAGAGCGTAATAAATACAACCTATTTCCTAGGGCCCTGACCATAGCCTGGGATGATTGATTTCTGTGCAATAAAAATAAAATAAAATAATGACATAGTTGTCGTTGGCCAATTTAGCCTGCTGTCAGAGCGCACAAGAAATTTGATCGGTATGCAATATTAGCTGTGGACAGACACACAGACGTGCACATACAGACACACAGGGCCAAATACATGATCTCCTGACAGCGATAAATATTGTCTCTGTCGGGTGGAAACCTCATGTGTCCAAAACTGTTTCTTTTCAGGATTCAAGATCTACAAGCTCAAGACGCGTTGCTTCACGCCATGTTTCGACCTTGTAGATCTGCTACTTTTGATGATTTTGTGTGACGCTGTAGTACGATCAAGTAATTTACAAAACACAAAAGTTAACATAATGGAGATTAGAGGTTTCTGCCCGACAGCAACGATTTGGAACTCAAATGGCTTCCCATATCAAAGTGTTCTTCAGGTCATCCCCGACTTAGTCAGTGCCAAAGTACCTTTGTCCAAAATGAGTTGGAGCCACAGGATGCACCTCTGTGGTCAGGATGGTTATGTCTGGGAACGCCTGGATGATAGACTTGGCTCCCCGTGGAGTGGAGAAGAGACTAAGGAGAATGACATGTCTGGGTTGGACGCCGTGTTCGGTCAGCACTCTGACAGCCTCGGTCACGGTGTTCCCCGTGCTGAGGATGGGGTACATGAGCAGCACCTTCCTCCTGCACACGTCCGGGGGGAACTTGGCATAGTAGACCTTGGCTCTCTGGGTCTCCTCGTCGGTCTGAATGAGAATCTTGCCGATGCGGATCGAGCGGCAGCAGTCCCTAAGACCCTGCTCCATAGCCTCGCCGCTCCTCACAATGCTAACCCCGCAGTTACCCCTCTCAAACTGGACTCCTTCGTACCTGTGCCCTGTGGGCGTGGTGACAGTGCACCCCGAATAGGGGAGCTGATTCAGTCCCTCTTCGACCGCCAGCCTGATCAGTCGCTCGGCGCAAAACACAAAATCCCCTCTGCTGGTCGTCTTGTCTCGGATTATCGTCTGTAATTCCCGGATCTGGTCGTTGAGCGGGAGCAGTCTCAGTTGAGGCCCCAAAGACTCTCGGATCACCTCAGGATGTGTGCTGCCTACGCCTCCCGCTTCGGCTATAGACACCACCTCAGCAGGAGAGCTGAACCCAACCTGCATCATTGGCTGTTCCTGACAACCGTTGACTTCCGGGCTATGACTGGGACAAAGCATCCTGGCGAGGGTTCAGTGTGGTCAAATCAAAATGAAAGCTAGCCCGTATTTTTCAATTTATTACTAGTTATTTTATTAGTCTCGTGAGCTTCTTTAGCTAGTGTTCAACACAGTCGTGTTGAAGATAAGGGTGCCGTCAAACAACTACACAACTACAAAATGTACAAGCTTTTGCTTAAAATTGCTTAAATTCATTTAAATTGAAGCAAGGACACTAACTTGGTTGTGATGACGTTGCGATGTCATTGCATGATGACGTCATTACGTAGAATACCATTCACGTTATACTTCTTGTTGCTTGACTTATTTATTCATTTATCTATCTTCATCTTCATATTGACATCACGACATTGCGAAGATTTCACAAACGTGACATTTCTGTTGAAATTGGTTGTGATCCTCAGTGTCACGTCTTACGTCACAAACATAACATTACCATATATGGAGACCTCTTGAAACTGGATTTTCAGGCCGTCAAAGCAGCCTGAAAAACCTGGTGTGAAGGCTGCTACGTGGCCTGAACTTGACGAACGATGGAACAATGCAAGTTGGGAATGCATCCATATGTATATGATACTGACGCTGTTGCCTAAACCACTGTGATACTGACCGTTATATTGACCATGATACTGACCATGATACTGACCGTGATACTGACCATGATACTGACCATGCTACTGACGCTGATGCCTAAACCCCTGTGATACTGACCATGATACTGACCATGCTACTGACGCTGATGCCTAAACCCCTGTGATACTGACCATGATACTGACCATGATATTGACGCTGTTGCCCAAACCACCATGATACTGACCATGATACTGACGCTGATGCACAAACCACCGTGATACTGACCATGATACTGACCATGATACTGATACTGACCATGATACTGACCATGAAACTGACCATGATACGGATCCTTTGATGCTGCCTAAAGCTGCTCTGTCCTCTGTCAGTGGAACAACAACTCAAAGTAGGCTATTGTGTTGTGATGACATCATTCACATGCACGTGTGTGTGTGTGCGTGTGTGTGCGTGTGTGCGTGGCTGTGTGCGCGCGCATGTACTGTTGTTTTGTTAATGCATGCTGGTCCCAGCAGCGCAGCTTGTTTTGTTTTGAAGCTGTATATACGCTGCCTCGCTGATGCCAGGATGAATGATGAATAGATGTCTGCTCTGCTATCTGTTTCACCGGCCAGAATGTGTAGCTGCAGCCACACACTGTGGGAGATGTGATGGCTTTGTGCATTGTGTTCACCTGTGTGTTGTTGTGTCTCTGGGGTGGAGGGAGATGGCTACCTGGTTACAGATATTACAATCAAAACATGGACACCACATGAGTTCCACCACACCTTGCTCTGATATCCCACACCTGTTATCCTTTTATCTGTTCATCCTTTATGTCCACATGTTCCTTTTGTTCTTCATATGGCTTCCCTTTCTGTCTTTCTGCCTTCCTCTTGCCTTGCTTCTCTCTCTTTCAGAGTAATGTGTCTCTCTCCTTGTCTCTCTGTCAGAGTATTGTGTCTCTCTACTTGTCTCTCTGTCAGAGTATTGTGTCTCTCTACTTGTCTCTCTGTCAGAGTATTGTGTCTCTACTTGTCTCTCTATCAGGGTATTGTCTATCTTATAGCTTGTCTCTCTGTCAAGGTATTGTGTCTCTCTCCTGGCTTGTTTCTCTGTCAGGGTATTATGTTGCGTTTGCCAAAAAGCAGCGTGCTGCTATTCCATCTAGCCACTGAGTTAGACTGGGGGGGGGGGGGGGGTTATTATCCTCTGATCACAGAGCGACTCCAACAATCAGATTTGGATCCAGTTCAAATCACTCCAGAGCCAATCTCTGTACCGCTGAGGGATGCATGCACTGCCAACTGGACACATGGAACCTGGCAATTAGCTAACTGCTCCTCTCTAGACTATTTCATTGTGTGTGTGCGCATGTGTGTGGTCTTGTAAATTCTATGTGAGCAGATAGAACAGTACTTTTTAATTGTACTCCAGCTACAGCTACAACACCACACAGGACATTTCCACTTCATAAGACGTTAACTTTATTTCTAGAAGAGGATGTAGAGTGACAGCAAAGGGGGGAAGTAGCTCTACTGAATAATTAAGTTGCCTAGATGTTGAACAGGATAGACAGACGTTGGGACACAAAGTGTAAATGGAAGTTTATCTGACTAAACTTTACCCAAGACTGAAGCAGTCATATGTCTAATGCTACTGCTAGAAGGATATGGGCAGTCTGAACCTTGAATCCAGTAGAAGTCACTTTCTTGAAGTAACTTCCTTTGATATCCATGCTCAAACATGAGTGGGAATGACCATATTCCTCATGAATGTGAGTTTTCATTATTTCTTTTGACGTTACCTTTGTGGTCTGATATTCTGATCTTTAGTTCTCTCTTACTTTTTTTCATGCATAAAACAGTCCACATGGACTTTTTGTCTTTGTCTTGCGGGAAATTCTGCTTTTGATATATATATTTTTGCCTGTGTGTGGGTGTCTATGTCACCTCTGATCATAGCATTACAATGCACACAGTTAAAACAAGGGAAATTGCCATTAGGCAGGTCAGACAAAAAATCTGCTCTTACCAACAAAATTTTCTTGCACATTAACGTGCAAAAGGAGGATCTGCACTTGGATCAGAAGATAAAATGTGGCAATGTTTTTTTTCCGCAGACCTCCTCTTATCTCAACAAATTGGGGGAAAAGTGGTGGATAACACAGTATTTGAGTCTCCTGGCCGAGGAGGTTTGGAGGTCAATAAGCTGCTTGTGCTATATCTTTGTTTTTGACCCTCTGTAACCTATAGCCCTGAAACGTCGGCTCAAGTCTGATGCTTGACTCTCAAAGGCATTATCCTTACTGTAATTCTCTTAAACCTCAGGAGCTGATAAGGGAAGACTAAAGATTCCCTAAGCTAATTTGAAGAATATTTTTCAAAGCACAAGATTGCACACATTAACATGACCAGTCCACAATTCCATCCAATAACTTTTGTCTTTCTCCCAGAAATGGAGACATAATATTTTTTTACCGAAAATGGATGAAATTCTTCAACTCTTATTTAATCATCATCATTTCATGATAGTATTAAGTGCTTTTTCCATGGGTTAAGTTGAGCTGGGATGGGGTTTATAAGATTGCTTAAAAGGTTCATGTTGAAGTGATATGGGAGTATGGGACATTTAAAGTTGTGTTTTTAAACAATGATCACTTCCAATTTAGACTTCTAGTTTTGCTAGAATATCGCTGCCATTGCACGGCTTTAAAACAAAAACAAACAAACAAACAAAAACAAAAACATTTGTGCTAGCATGCACACACGTATGCTTTTGATGCTTGCGATCACATCAATAAAAAAAACACAGTAGTCTGTGTATGGTATCAAGCGACAACCTTAAGCATCTGGGGGGCCCATTTCAAGAGCTGATGTGACTTCATTTAGTGTTAGTTTCATTCACAAATCAATTCAGTCACTTGCATGTCGAGCTCATCTTCTCTCCTCCTCTCTCACTCCCTTCTCAATAAATGACTCCATCTCACGCTCTGTCTCTCCGTTGGCATCTGTCTCCATTGCTCCTGTGTAGTGCAAACACTTCCAGGCACCCGTTTCAAAGTGAGGTTCCTTCTTTGATTTGCTCCCTTGATGTGTCTCCGTCTTGGCTTCAGCCAAAACCCTCCCCAGATCTGAGCTGACGGAAGGGGCCTTTGAAGTTTATCTTATACTGCCCTCCTTTCCTCCTCCTCCTCCTCCTCCTCCTCCTCCTCTCCTCTCACCACTAACCACCATCAAACAAGTGTTTCTCGCCATGCCTGTAATAACTTATTTGACACGGTAAAGAGGTGAACTTGAGGCTGGTGAAATCGACAACTTATCCCTGTGGCGAGTCACACAGTTGTCTTGCTCATGACGTATTGATTTACGGGGCAGGGGTGAGCACTGTATATTCACTATACGGTCCGGATTGATCTTAGAGACTCTGGAGAATCACAACGGATGAATCCGTACAAAGAAATTCCTGTCATGAGCAGTGGTGGAACAAGTACTCAAATGTTTTACTTGAGTAAAAGTATCAATACTGCAATGTAGAAGTAAAAGTCCGGAATTCAAAATGTACTTGAGTAAAAGTACAAAAGTATTGGTATCAAAATGTACTTAAAGTACCAAAAGTAAAAGTACTAATGTGTTTGAAAATAGCAGATCTACAAGCTCACAGCGACGCGTTGTGAGCTTGTAGATCGGCTATTTTCAAAAAGCCTACATATAAAATGAGGCTAAAGTGGTATGTATGTTTTATAATGTAATAATTTATATCTGCAAAGTAACTAGTAACTACAATTTTAAAATAATTGAGTAATAACTGAGATGCAGTGGAGTAGAAGTAAAAGTATAGACAATTGGAAATACTCCAGTAAAGTAAAAGTACCTCAAAATTGTACTTAAGTACAGTACTTGAGTAAATGTACTTAGTTACTTTACACCACTGGTCATGAGAGGCCTTTATCCTCCATGCCTAAACTACTGTAATATATGCTCAATGTTATTATTATTATTTTCTTTACTTTTTACTTTGAAAGAAGCAAAGGTTTCATGTGAAAATAGCTGATCTACATGCTCATTTGTCTGTGGAACCGAAATGTAATGCCTCAACTCCAATTCCAAGTGCTTGTCAGGGTGCTCTTCTGCGGTGAACCGGCAAGTTATAATTTCATTCTCTGTGTGCTTTTGAGTTCACACTGTGATGTGTGTGTGTGTGTGTGTGTGTGTGTGTGTGTGTGTGTGTGTTGTGTGTGTGTGTGTGTGTGTGTGTGTGTGTGTGTGTGCGCATGTGCACTTGCGTGCGTGCATGCGCTGTGCACATGCATGGATGTATATAATCTACAGCCCACCAAAGGCGGCGGTACCGTTTGCAGAGTGGACAGTTTGTTATCACAGTGCTGGGTGGGGGTCTCAGCTTCTATCAGTTCTGTAGGGAAATCCCCCCGGTCGCCTCCAGGCATGTTTTTCACTCTCCTCACCGCACCCATTTATTTGGACTTTATGCTTCCAGCTTTCAATTTCCAACTTGGTGTCACTTTAATACGGAAGCAATTTCTGGGTGCAAACCCCCATGTATGATTAGCCTTTGCCACTTCTAAGTGAATTTATGTGTGAATCCCTGCAAATCATACATATGGAGGAGGATTAATGCAAATGTGTCCTTTGACCTACATTTGCCTTCGTCTCCTGGAGCAGTTTGACGATTTCAATTTCCTGCTGTTTGGATATTTACATCAATTTCACAATTATTTGTTCTGCAAAGATAAAGGGGGGTTATGTGTGTGTTAAATCCAGCCGTATCAGAGCTTTATCTGTGTGTTGTTACATCAAACGACGTGTGCCACACACACATTCAACATTCATAAGAGGCTTTATTTGTCACTCAGTCATACCAGTACGTGCAGTGACATGTTTGCGTGACAATCTCCACGCACTGTGCTAAAAAAATATAACATAAAAATAAAAACAAACATACATAAAAACAAACATACATAATTATATAAAAACATTATGTAAAAAGAGGGAGAGACGACAAAAGCCAACTTTTACCTTTTACGTTGAGTGTTTTATTAGATTCATTGCAAATGATGATTGTAAACGACCCCCCCATTCATGAACAGCAGAGATCTGTGAGATTATGATATATAATTATCGTTATAATTATCCACTGGATTAATGCCATTAACTACAGTATAGATACCACAGCATCATGCTAGTAGTGGCTAAGTGGTTAGGTTTGTGTTTGCATTACATTTACATGTGAGTCTTTTAGACTGACTAGTATTGTATTGTATGTATTGTTGTCACGGTCCGCTCCTCGGACCTTGGACTTTGTCTTTATTAATTAGCCCTTTTCTGCCCTTTTTTGGTATTGGACCCTTTTTAGGCCTGTGTAGGTCATTCTTCTGTCGTGTCGTTACATTTGTATGTTCTGTTATTCTGAAGTAATGTTGCAGTACTTGTTTCCGTGTTAGGTTTTGCTTTACAATCTTGTACCTTATTTTGTAGTATTGTTCTGTGCCTTCCTGTCTGCCTAGTTACTGTTTACTTGTCTTGTCTCACCTCCAGGGCCGTGTTAATGTCAGAATGGGCCCTAGGCAAAGGCCAATTTTCGGTCCCCCCCCACCGTGCATGTGCGCGTGCAGAGCGCGCGCGCGAAAATTTGCGGTTTTATTACTTTTTGGGGTGTTTTTGTTACATTAATTCGGTTAATTCTGTACTATAGTTTGTCTTTCAGTATTGTCTTGAAAAAAAATGAAAACAAAAAGTTTTATTTTTTTTTATGGGTGCATTTTTGCCCCCCCCCCCCCCCCACGACAGGACATAGGCATCTGTCTACAATGCCTGTGCTTAAAAACGGCCCTGCTCACCTCCCATTTGATTAGTCATGTTCTCCTCCTGTGTCCTCTTAGTCCCTCAGCCTATCCCAGTTTTGATTGTCTGTTGAGTTCACCTGTGTCTTATTATTTCCCTGTCTATTTAAGCGCTGTGTTTGCACTTTGGCCTTGCTTGAACATTGTCTTATGTTGTGTTGAAGTGTAGTTCCATGTTTGTATTCCGACATTTTTAGTTATTAAACACTTTGTATCGACCTATTCAGCCTCTGTCTCTCCTGCACTTGGTCCTACATTCCGTCCTGACTCAAATTGTGACAATTGTAGTATTACTGATGAATTGAGTACAATGGACCCCAATGGAAACAAGCCCCTTGGGCTTTTTGTGTTATCCTTTAAGCATAACTTTTGACTGTACCTATACTGTTAACAATCTTGTTAATAAAGTACCCCGATCAATCAATTAAATTACAGCAGCTTGCATAGAGGACATTCAGTGGGGACATTCAGAGGGGACTACAGGTCCACAGTGGAGATTGAGCCAGCAAACTTAAACTCATAGAACCACTGTACCTGTCTGTGTCTCTATCTCTCCCTCCCTCCCTCCCTCCCTCCTTCTGTCTCTGTGTCTGTGTCTGTCTCTGTCTCCGTCTCTCTCCCTCTCTCCCTCTCCCTCTCTCTCTGTTTGTCCCTGAACGCTCGGCCCTGCTGTCGTATCTCATCTGTAAGCTCTGCTGACGGCATGAAAACGCTCCTGTTGGCTGTTTAACGTTCATTACAGGCCATAAAGAGCCCTTCTCACACAGAGGCTCTGTAGATGGACTTCCCACTGACAAAGAATCATCCATTTTATTATTCGCTCCATTTGTCCATGCAGTCTAACTAATGAGGGAAAGATGATGGGCTCGAGGCCTTGGAGGAATCTTTAGTTTGGCATCGAGGCAAGACTGACTTATTCCTTCTTATCTGTTTAATTTAATCAAATCAGGCTCCTGTTCTCTTGAAGTGTTCATTTTTTAAAACACTGTAGAGGTATTGTTATGACAAATATAAAAAGGCTTGTAGAAAATACTGTAAAAATTACATATTCTCAACGGAAACAAAGCTTCATGTAGCCAATCAGCAAGAGTTGTTAGAACAAACAACAACAGTGTCAGTTAATTGTAAAGTAGACTGGAGGAACACAGGCTTTCCAATCTATGCTTCACCAATTTATGTGCCCGCCTCCATTGTAAAGTTACCATCACAACAGTGTCAGTTCATTGTAAAGTTACCATCACAATAGTGTCAGAATTGTAAAGTTACCATCACAACAGTGTCAGTTAATTGTAAAGTTACCATCACAACAGTGTCAGTTAATTGTAAAGTTACCATCACAATAGTGTCAGAATTGTAAAGATACCATCACAACAGTGTCTGTTAATTGTAAAGCTACCATCACAACAGTGTCAGTTAATTGTAAAGTTACCATCACAACAGTGTCAGTTAATTGTAGAGTTACCATCACAACAGTGTCAGTCAATTGTAAAAATCACAACGGCGTCCAGACCAAATGTGCAGACAGGGCTATTTACGTATCTATTTTTTCCCCCATCTGACCTTTTGCAGATCAGATTAAAGGAGAGAGGCATGCAGGCTAAAGGACAGATTTTGAATTTTCTATGAATTCCGCTGGCGCCTGGTTCTCAGCCATTTAGACGGCCACGCGGTATCCAGGAATGTGTCCACTTTGGCGTTGGCTTTCTCAAGCTCCTTCTGTTGAGGTGAGAGTATGGACCTGTTGGCGCCCGATTGCCACACGAGCAGCGAGCCAACGTTGCCCGTGGGCCAGTTCAAGCCCTGTGGCACAACGGCAGGCTCTGTGGAGACCAGTGGTATAAAGTAACTAAGTACATTTACTCAAGTACTGTACTGTACTATATATCATAAAAATACATGAACCACTTCAGCCCTATTTTATACATAGGCTATTTGAAAATAGCAGATCTACAAGCTCACAACGCGTCGCATCGCGACACGTTGTCAGCTTGTAGATCTGTTATTTTCAAACATTTTAGTACTTTTACTTTTGGTACTTTAAGTGTATTTTGATGCCAATACTTGTGTACTTTGACGAGAGAGAGAGAGAGAGAGAGAGAGAGAGAGAGAGAGAGAGAGAGAGAGAGAGAGAGAGAGAGAGAGAGAGAGAGAGAGAGAGAGAGAGAGAGAGAGAGAGAGAGGGGAGAGAGAGAGAGAGAGAGAGAGAGAGAGAGAGAGAGAGAGAGAGAGAGAGAGAGAGAGAGAGAGAGGGAGAGGGAGAGGGAGAGGAAGAGAGTGGGAGCGAGAAAGAGAGAGGGAGAGAGATTGAGCGAGAGAGAGAGAGAGAGAGAGAGAGAGAGAGAGAGAGAGAGAGAGAGAGAGGGAGAGAGGAAGAGCGAGGGAAAAGAAAGAAAGGAGGGGAGGAGATGAAAGGAGATGCAGAGGAGAGAACGGGGTGGATGGACTGATAGAACAGAGAAGAGGGAAAGCCTTGGAGCTCAGAACAGGGTGGTGGGTGGAGGAGGCCTTAGGGCAGACTTTACTGAAAGGAAGCGTTGGTAAGTCCTGCAAAACATCCACTGGAGTCTCTCTGCACACGTTCACCTTCACCTCTGACTCGCCTCCCTCCTCTGTGTGCGCTGAGACTTGCAAATCGGAGAAAATGTCTGACAGACTAAAACGTTTTAGTCTGTCAAAACCCTTAAAAAACTGCAAGAATAGCAGATTTACAAGCTCACAACGTGTCGCAATGTGACACGTTGTGAGCTTTTGGGTCTACTATTCTTGCAATTTTTCGGACCTTGTTGAATCTCGTCCCTGACCCCAAAAGAACAAACCTTAACCAAACTTAATACAAACGAAACTGAAATGGCCCCTGCTTGTTTGAGGTCGACATGAATGAAGTTTCATCATATTTAGTTCCTTTTCACCCCCCTTTTCGCCCACAATTTAGTTGTGCCAATGAATTCCTCTCCACACCTTTCTGTGTGTTGTCACTTATCAAGTTGTATCCTACTGGCTCAGTAGCTTGTGAGGAGCCCCCAGGGGATGTAGAGCCTCCGTCCTACTCCTCCCGTCCAACACTCCCCGCTGACAGGTGCCGCCCCCAGGAGTACGTGCAGCGACAAATATCACCCTCCCCTTCCGGCTTCCCTCCCCCGAACACGGTTCGTAGACCCTTGTCAATGCCGAATGCACCATGATGGATTCGAACCTCTAGTCTCCACGGTGGTGGGCAGGTTTGTTACGACTGCGGCCACCCGAGCGCCCAGTCCTGTAGGTTCTAAACTAATCTCTAATCCAGGCTCTTGTCATCTCCCGCCTGGACCACTGCAACTCCCTCCTTGCTGGTGCCCCATGGGGTCTGCCATCAGACCCCTGGAGCTTGTCGGTCTGCCGCCTCGAGGCGACTGGTTTCCCCGTCGCTCAGTGGTCCTTCTGGCCGATCTACACGGTCCCGGCTTTTTTCTGTTCTGGCCCCACAGTGGTGGAACGAACTCCCCACTGATGTCAGGACAGCAGAGTCACTGCCCATCTTTCGCCGCAGGCTGAAAACCCACTTTTTCAGGAAACACAGCGGTGGGTAATTTGGCCTGAAATATAATTTAGTTCACATTAACTAGCCACCTTAGGCAAAACAGCACATTTCTACTTGGTTTAAACTAATTATACAGCAACACCCTTCCTCTTAGCCTTGCCTACTTGCCTAGCCTTGTCAATTATTTGTACGAGCTCTTGTTTTATTGGATTTATTTGATACACTCATTTTCATTTTCCTGTTTGTCTCATCTGTGTAAGAAAGTACAGTAGTTAGCTGATATATGCACTTTTACCTTAGTGCTAGGTATGCTCTTAGTTGCTTGTTTTAGAAGAGAATGCACTTAAGACTTGTGATTAGTTGTTTTCTTGCCTACCTATGTTGAATGCACTTATTGTCGCTTTGGATAAAAGCGCCTGCTAAATGACTATAATGTAATCATGTGATAGCAGTAGTCTTGTAGGTTTTAAACTAATCCTCTGTGATAGCAGTAGTCTTGTAGGTTTTAAACTAATCATGTGATAACAGTAGTTCTGGGGAATCCAAGCTGTCTGGTCCAGAACAAGCCCTGTCTACAAGGTAGGGTGGTGAGGCGGTTGGCCGGTCAGACAGCCAGCTGCTCTCTCAGGTGTTTGCCACCTGTTGGCTCAGAGATGTCCAGGGAAGGAGCCAGGTCTCTGGGCAGAGAAGGCAGAGGGGCCTGGGGACATGAGTGTCCCCTCCAGGCAGTGGGAGCTGTGGGACGCAGCACAGCTAGTGTTGGATTTGGCAAGAGAGATAATGTTTACTAAGAAGATCAAAGCTACCATACTGACCAGAGAGATGTCTAATAGACGATCAAATCTACAATACTGACCAGAAAGGAATATGAGAGTGAGACAGATAACATGGGTGAGACAGAGAGAGTAAGACAGAGAGCCTGAGGATCATATTTACATCTCTCTGTCTCTCTGTCTCTCTCTCTCTCTCTCTCTCTCTCCCTCTCTCTCTCTCTCTCTCAACATGACTTCTTTGCAGGGATTGTAACTGCCTCAGAGTTGTCAATTAGAAAACAATTAGCAACCATTAGAATAGCACTTTCTCAGACACATCGAGTCAATAAAAGCCCAAACAATAAAGGGTGAGGGCGGGTGGGGGGTTGTCCTCCATGGTCTCATTAATCATGTAATGTAGGCCTGCCTCTGTAACCCACGCACGCACGCGCACCACCTGTTCCTTGGAGGACAGCTTTGCTGCCTTCACAAGTGTTGGGGCCAATCAGTGGTGGTGACACACGCACACAACGTTCCTGGCATGTCTCTGCACAGTGTACAATATACTGTATCTATCTCTCTCTCTTGTTTAAGGGGAGATTCCCATTTGGTTGAGCAACAGATGTAGATCGTTAAGTGGTTCCAACAACTCGACCCACTTTTACAAATCGTGGCTTCTTGTCAAAACAATTGGCAAACGGGGCAGATGTTCATTTGATTAATCTCTCATCCATATTATAGGTCAACAATTTTAGATATTTATTTCTGGCAAATGAGGCAAAACTGCTTTGAATTAGAGACGTTTGGAATTCAATTATTGTCCCTGTCAGCTTGTCTTTGACCTCGCCAGCTGAAGAGAGACTGCAGCCTATATTTACATGCATTACTCTCTATAGCCTAGAAAAATGAAATAACAGAGAAAATACATGATGAGTAGAGGGAGTAGTGTGTGTGTGTGTGTGTGTGTGTGTGTGTGTGTGTGTGTGTGTGTGTGTGTGTGTGTGTGTGTGTGTGTGTGTGTGTGTGTGTGTGTGTGTGTGTGTGTGTGTGTGTGTGTGTGTGTGTGTGTGTGTGTCGTTTGAGGCATGCTAATGCACTTTCCTCTCCGGTCCTCCACTATTCATTAATATACATTTAAAAAGGGAACATTATGTAAATCTTCCCACTCTAGATCAGATAGCAGCGGTGGGTAATTTGGCCTGAAATATAATTTAGTTCACATTAACTAGCCACCTTAGGCAAAACAGCACATTTCTACTTGGTTTAAACTAATTATACAGCAAACATTAAAACTCCATCAGTGGTTGGATTTGGCCACTGGCGAACACGCCAAACACTCTTTGTTGAACGCGCACCGCGGCGGGCACGCCTGATTTGTGTTCCGCATGTTTTCACTGCCATCTTCAAACCAAAGCACTGACACCCACAAACAACAAAGAGGCTGAAAGATGAAGCTACGAGACAAGAGCTCGCTGTGACCACCGATAATTAGGCCAACGCTGGCTTTCAGGTGCCACCACCTTCTGAGGGTTTCATCATGTGTACACGGCTCTCCAAATGAGATTTGTGGATTTGAATCCCCATAAAAGAACAAACAAAAAAACACATAGAGGCTGTGAAAGATTCACGCGTCGTCTTTGTCATCTGGAATGTGATGGCGTCCAGCTTCCTGGCACGGCAGCGGGGATAAAACAAACGGATAACAAATGGATGCGGATGAAACAGGATGAAACTAGAAGAGTGTGCCCGGCA
Organism: Gymnoscopelus braueri; assembly: GCF_963280865.1. Lineage (NCBI taxonomy): Eukaryota > Metazoa > Chordata > Actinopteri > Myctophiformes > Myctophidae > Gymnoscopelus > Gymnoscopelus braueri. The sequence goes on along the minus strand of NC_137622.1, from coordinate 6,065,769 downwards.
ATACAGATCCACAAGCTCGAAACACAGCACAAAGCGAGGTGTTTTGAGCTTGTAGATCTGCTACTTTTGCTATTCTTTTTACATTTGAATCCTGAAAAGTTACAGTTTTGGACATATGAGGTTTCCACCCGACAGAGATGTTCCTTTAACTTTACTGTGTATATCTTCAACACCCTATTCTTGGCTTGGTTTACAACACAGCGAACAGAAGGCCTTATCATGTCGGGATAACGGGTGTAATGCGGACGGAAGCTCAGGTTAGTGCAGTAGAAACGACCATTAGGACAGGATGCAGCGCCTATAAGGTCAAATGGCAGAGGTTAGTACCACATCATGGTTGATGTCCATTTTTAATTTGGAGTAGTTTTAGATTCCAGTAAGTCAGTGGAATGGAATTTCGTTCAATGTACAGTATTGTTGAATGACAATAAAGCTATCTATTTATCGATATTAAAACTCCCTGGGATATTAACAAGCATAAAGGTTTAGTACACATGAAAGATTAACCACTTTCAAACTGGCATCTCTATTTTGGGCACTTAAACTGTCAATACTTAGTAAACTTGACCTTTCACGCTGTACTCTCTGTTTTGAACCCCTCCCACTCAGTGACAGTGACACTCAAGACATTGCGACTTGGTCAGTCCTCTGTGCCAGTAGTAGAACATTCTGTTCTATTCCTGGATTAATGACTGGGTTAATCACTCCTGTTTTCCTCCGGGTACTTTTGCACATACTGGTATATAAGCACCAGGACGGTTGCCTGCCTGCAGGTTAGAACCCAAAGTTGGCCATCACCACCACACCCGTTCTCAGGATTACTTTATTATTTTAGAAATCCCCTCTGCTAGTTCTGAACTGGGTAAGACAGCCTTTCGTTTCTATGCCCCTCACATGTGGAACTCTCTACAATCAGTTCTAAAATTGGAGAACTTGATCTCACTTGATCGCTTTAAAATACTTGTGAGAAATAACTGTACTTCATTCTGAAATGTTTATTATCCTGTAATGTATTTGTGTTTAAATTGTATGTGTTGTACACTGTAATCAGGGCGTCATTGGACAAGAGAGCTGGCTCTCAATTGTCCTTCCTGAATAAATAAAGGTGAAAAAAAGAAAAAAGACTGCTGATACGTAGCTCATGATACACTGTAGCTGTTGAATAATTGTATATATATTATTATCTATATACACACAGTGTAGGCTGGCTGACACTGTACATATATCAGCCCCATATCCACTGCCAGTTGTCTGTACATGTAAGTATATCCATTCATTCCTAACAAAATATGTTCATATAACGTAATGATAGATTGATAGCATCACATTTACTAGACCGGTTTCTACTTAGGAACGGAGCAAGTTGGGAATGCATGCCCCACCCAGTTATGCAATACCTGTTGTACCTGTCCGTCTGTCTGCCTGTGTCCCTTTTATGCCCATATATGGATATGTCTGTATCCGTCTGCCCATGTCCCTTGTATGCCCATATATGGGCGGAGATCCCTGACGTCATCAGTATATGCCCATATGTACATATACTGATGCGGAAAATTTTGAGCAAACCTCGGTTAAACCTCTGCGCCATCAGTCCTGTTGAACACAAACTTAAATGAGACATACAGCAAACCTGGGATTAGAGAAGTCGACATCTGTAAAGAAAGGACGTCGGATTGCATACGATTTAACCGGGACATCAATCCTATTTCATGGCGAGATCTGTATGAGAATTCATGCGGTTTCCGACAAGGATAAATTGAGGAAATCAACGGCAGATATAGCAGCACCGATCACGCAACGTTGTGCAGGACAGGCATCCTATCTGCATATACCACTACATAGAGAGGATGTTGTCACGTCTCAGTGAGTTGGTCTGGCAGGACTGGATATGGTTTCCTCCCGGGATTGGCTGGGCTGATCTTCAGGACCATGATGGTAAGGTGTTTCCTAAAGCAGGAGACCTATGGGCCACCATCCCTATCGCTATGTGTTTCCTCGTCAGCAGACACATATTTGAGAGGACGGTTGCTCTTCCACTTGCTACTCTACTTGGGGTGAAGGACAAACAGCGTGTCAGATCAATCCCAAATCCAACACTGGAGTCCTCGTTTTTAAACTCTTCGAAACATCCCTCTCAGAGCTGTTTGGAGAGTCTAAGCAAGCAGACGGGCTGGTCAGCACGACAGATCCAGAGATGGTTCAGGAGACGGAGAAACCAGGACCGACCAAGCAAACTCAAGAAGTTCCTTGAAGCCAGTTGGAGATTTACATTTTACCTTGTTGCTTTCTTTGCTGGCCTGGCAGTACTTATTGATAAACCATGGCTCCATGATATGAAGCTGATGTGGGAAGACTTTCCTAGAATGCCGCTCATTACTTCCCAGTACTGGTATTACATGCTTCAACTGGGATTCTATATGTCACTGGTGTTCAGTGTGGCGTCAGATGTAAAACGCAAAGATTTTAAGGAACAGATAGTTCACCATGTAGCCACTATTGTCCTCATCAGCTTCTCCTGGTTGGTGAACTACCTGCGGGCAGGGACTATAATCATGCTGGTGCACGATGCATCAGACTATCTGATGGAGGCAGCCAAGATGCTTAACTACGCAGGCTGGAGGAACACCTGCAACTTGTTCTTCACCTTGTTCGCAGTTGTCTTCATCACCACACGCCTCGTGATCCTCCCATTCTGGATCATCCACATGACGTTGGTTTATCCCCTGACCCTGTACCCTCCCTTCTTCGGTTTCTACTTCTTCAACGGCCTGCTGGTCCTGCTGCTGTTTCTACACATGTTCTGGTCTGTTCTGATCCTGCACATGGTCATGAAGCTCCTCTCAGGCAACGTTATTGTTGAAGACGAGCGGAGTGATATAGACGAGACAGAGTCTGAAGATGAAGATGAGGATAAGACAGAAACCTCCAAAAATGTCCACTTACAGAATGACCGCTGTGATGCTTTGAAGCACGTCCTCCAATGGGGAGGACATGCCCCCGTACCCCGTAGGTCACATCAATTAAAATGAGGGGAGGGGCTGGGAGACCATGCACAGGCTATAACTGTGTATAAATATACATATTGATGACCTGCCCAGTGCCTTAGCAGCCATGACTTCCCCTCCCAAGTTCTGATTCTCTCCTCTGGCATTCCTTATCGGTCTCACGTCTGACTAATATGCCTTCCCGTTGCTTTCTGTTCTCGGCTATCAAAAGCACAGTTCAAAACGATGTCATCGTTTGCATCATGGGTTGCATGGGCGTTGCTCTTCCTGTAAAATTGTTTTAATACTTCTCAAATTATTGCTGGCCCTAAACTCGACTGATGACACAGAGTCTTCGTCCAGTGCACTGCCTCTCTACACAGAACAACCTCAGTGTTCATTTAACTCAAAATGGACCTTTAACTCTGACGGTGCGTTTTAACAGCGGGCGATTCAGGATAGTATTTTCCGGAAGTGCATTATATGTCTATGAGAGCCGGCAACTACTGGCGATAGGGCGAAGCGGGCGGGGGGGCGATGAAAGATGGATTTTCTTTATCTTTTGGACGATGTCGCCCGGCGATCGCCCGAGAGTCGCCCGCTGTTAAAGCGTACTGTGAGACTGTACAAATGGAACAAAATGGACCCGCAACTCTGAGACTGTACAAATGTACATTTGTGCACTCTACGAGTTAAATGAACACTCATGATTTCACAGTGTGCCAGAGTAATGAAAAACCGAGATGCTAGGTTGCCAATGAACCACACTGAGGTCAGCAATGTTGGGACTTTACCACTCACACTGCCATGAATGAATGATACGTTCTTTCATCATATTACTCGCTTCAATATTCGCTTATGGGAGAATGCCCCCTGGCAAGATCTGTAGATGCTGTAGACCATGCTGAAGCCCGGACGCTCATTCAAACTTCCCTTCTCCCAATTGGCTTGAAATTCTCTCTAGAGAAGTGTTTCCTCGCTAAGCCTCGAAAGCTAACGCTTGTGCTGTAAAAGACGATATTGCAATTATTTCGAGCCGACAAATAAAGCCAAACTAAATTACAAGTATTACTACGTTTGAGCCGCAAAAGCCAAACCGAAGTAAAAACCAGGCCACGTTGAGCTGCACAAGCCACATCGTGCGGCGAAAGGAACAAAATGTCGGACTAAGACAGTCACACTCGCTGCCTGAGAAGCCTGCGTTTGCAGCACGCTAACAGAGCTCTGAAAAATAAAAACAGGAAAGGGGAAAAACGGGCGGCAGTGAATATCCCCTCATTTCAAGGGGCTTTAAAATCCAACTCCAGCGTCTCATCCTCTAATGGTTCTAACTGTGTTATTACTTTTAAATTAAAATAAACTAAACAAAACATGTGGTCACAAATGTGAACAGTGGGATTAAACAGGTTAAACAGTAATTGCCTGTCAATCGCTCTATTCGGGCCGCCCCTGTCAGATGACAGCCCGAGTGAGTGAGAAAATCCCATGTGGGGAAGCCAGAGATGTTTTTTTAATTAATTTTTTTCCCCACAACGACGAGGCTAAAAGGATATCCATCTAATTTCCTTCTGTCAATGCTGGCTGTTGAATAAGGATTTGGGGCCGATTTAAGAGAAGAAGGAGCTTTCAAGGGAAGGATATGTTAGATTGTCTCTCTAGCAGGAGCATGCGAGAGGGACTTAAATAAAGGTCTGAAAACGTTTGGATAGTTCTGCTAATGACAAGCAAATGGAGAAAAATGTAAGTACGGCTTTCAATAAAAAAGGCAATGGTCTTTTGCATTGTGTATCATTCAAAGGATACATATTCAATCAAATCCCCTGCAAAAATCATTTCCCCATTATATTGGCTAATCTACAAGTAAACTCCTTTTCACAGGCTTCTGAAGATGGCCATGTGGATGGCAACCAAGGACCTGTAGACGCAGGTTTCTGTCATAGTGTACTTGTTTTCAAACAGGCAGTGCACAGGAATGTATTTCATGTCCTCGGCCAGTCAGTCAGTCCGTGGAAGTGTATGAGAGTAGCTGGTGTCCCTTGGGAACTGCACCTGTAATAAGACAGCAAACCCAACGGTCTCAAATACCAGGGAGCAGTGAGGGGCTAGTGCCCAGACGTTGGCCTTTGTCTCTCACCCCCCCCCCCCCCCCCCCGCCCATATTCTGACTCCGACTCTCATATCCGCCTTATTACCGGCGGTGGCCGGGAAGACACCTTTTGAAGTTCAACACTAAGTCACAGCCCTCAGCTTTCAAAGGCATCTATCCGCACCCCCCACTGAGCTGCCTGCGCTCCCCCGGGTACAAACCAAAGGGATGAAGTGATTTCACAGCCTTTGACACGGTATGGAGGCCGCAGCACTGGTGTGTGCCCCCCCCCCCACCCAGCCTCCCAGGCTGCGGGGGTCTAGCGGCCGCTGCTATTGCTGTCATTTTGGCTTTCATTACTGCCATGCTTGCTCTTGAGCGATGCAGCCTGGCTGTGGAACAACATGGCAGTACTGTGACACTCCGCTCATCCACCACAAACAAGAGCCTATAGGCCCTCATGACTCTATCAAATCACCTCTTGGTGGGTAATTCCCAAATTATTTAGTTTTTTGTTTGGAAAAAAAGATGTAGCCTCCCAGGTTGGTAAACACGGGGCTAGAGGCCCCTGTCATCGCAGTTGAGGACTTCAACCAATCATCTCTGAAGAAACCACAGAATATTTCAACTGCTACCATCTGGCAAGCGGTTCCACAGCCTCATGGCCTGTACCAGCAGGCTCACACGCACACTTACCTAAAAGGCAGCACACACTAGCTGTGCATACACACACATCATGTAAAACATGCACATTTATTGTGGCAGGATCCACACTCACAACACATTACTCGCTCTAAACGTTGTCTATACGGAGGGTTCCCAAACTTTTCAGGCCGCGACCCCTCCAAATTTATCATATTTGAACTGGGGAACCTCCCCCACCCTGACAAGCAATTGGAATTGTAGGCATTACATTTAGTTTGACTCGGTTCCACAGACAAATATATTGAAAATAGCGAGGCGTTGTGAGCTTGTAGATCGGCTATTTTCACAATGTTTGTCTATTTATGTAAAATTTAACAATTTGACGTTAAAAAGGTATTACAAGTCCTTGAATTGTAACTTAAGAAATGTGCAGGTACCCTGTATACACTTATACTGGATGTTGGTTTGTTTACTGTTGAGTGAGAAAACAATGTTGCACATTATGTTAATCATCCCCCCCCCCAAATAATTTGAGGACCCCCGGTTTGGGAACCACTGGTTTATACTATTTAAATACATCCCACACACAGGCACTCACAAATTTATATTCATGATATTGCACGCACGCACGCACGCACGCACGCACGCACGCACGCACGCACGCACGCACGCACGCACGCATGCACTCACACACACACACACACACACACACACACACACACACACACACACACACACACACACACACACACACACACACACACACACCTGTGTGGAGTGGAGTAGTGTGACCCAAGACTTTTACTCTCTTATACTTGTATAATTGGATGCAACAATAAAGGTCTTGAAGGAATCTTTGCAATAGCATCGGTCCCGGACAGCGGGGCACTCCAGGGACGAGCTGTCAGCCGCTGCCTGTCTGTCCTGATGATTTCTCTCTGGCAGAGCCAACAGGGGATGGGCAGCCAAATCCATCACACTGTGGCCCAAACAGGAATGCTGATGCCTGCATTTTTCTTCCCCCCGTCTTCCCATCCTCCCTTCTCCACATTGGGGATTTATTGTAATACACTGTCAAGCCTGTTGTTAAAAGGCGTCCCATAAAGACACGGGGGAACGGGGGTGGGGGAGCATAAATACACCCCCAGCACCACCAGCGGAGCCGCATCCACCGCCGTCACCCCCTCCCCAACCCCCACCCGAGGGACTTTGGTGCGCTTCTTCCAAATAAGCCTCCTTCTCCTAAGCATCTGCACGATCCTTTAATAAGGGGCGGCTTGGTGGCACACTGTGGGTTCTTTATGCTGACAAACACTGTTTAGAGAGTAAACGCCTTTGATTAATGACGTTCTTTTTTTGGGGAAAGCCAGAGGAATTGGATTGAGAGAAGGCTCTGGCATAGAAAGTGGGGTCAGAAGAATCTTCACTTCTCTCGCAGAGTGATTAAAGAGCTTCTGCTCTTAGTCTCCCTTAGTAGACTACCACTGAGAGAGAGAGAGAGAGAGATATGAGGAGAGAAGCAAATACAAAAAACGTATAACTGAGTGGTGAGGCCCACGTCTTAAGAAAGTTAATATAATGTCAATGTTCAAAGCAAGCCATAACAAGATAACCTAGTGGTGTGCATACAGTAGTTGATCCACATGGCCTTTCATTAAGGGCTTCTGGTACTTTGTGTGTTGGTGTTGTCAATACAATACATTCATATACTGTACACGCGTGTGCGCGAGCGTGTACAGTATATGTCACACTTTTCAACATGATTAGATCTCTATGTATTTGTTGTAGGGTTATCCCCGGTGATGTGCTACCAGCACTAATCTCCGAATGCTATAGTTTATAGAGTCTGGAACAACACATCCTGAAAGCCGAGAAAGAAAGCTGTCATCTGTTCGTCATTTACGTTCACGGAAAATACATTTTGAAAGATATTTAAAACATATTTTTGAATGACCAGAGCTTCCGTTGCTCCAGACTGCATAGCGGAAGCGCTTGAACATTGTGAGAGTCAACAGTCTGGCTGGCGAGACTACAGGTCGGTGGTGAGGTGCTACCAGCACTAACCAGTTAGGTGGGTGGTGAGGTGCTACCAGCACTAACCAGTTAGGTGGGTGGTGAGGTGCTACCAGCACTAACCGAAGGAGAAGTCAGAAGTTGTACTTCATTTAATCCCTAGAGACCTCCAAACTAGCTCCACGTAGTGCAAATAACAGTATAGTCTCTAGTCTGTCAGACACTTCCTCAATCAGAGAAGTCAAATAGTGAGTTAACATGCAGAGAGGGTGCTGAGGCCAGGGCTCTGGGAGCCTGTATGCTAATGGGGACCTTTAGCACCATCCATACTTGGCAAACAGTGGAGCCAGCTTGAGGGGAAACCTCTGCCAGCCTGTTGGGTGGATTCCATTTATCCTACACATAAATACAGGCACACATGCACACGCACGCACGCACGCACACGCGCACGCACGCACGCACGCACGCACGCACGCACGCACACACGCACACAAAAGGCCTCTTCAGGTAGTCCTGTATCCTCTTTGTTGTCTCCCGCCAGCCGTGCTGTTGTTTGAGCTGGAGCCAGCTCCCGCTCCCATCCACCAGCAGATAAATATTACAGACAAATATTTCCCTCCAGTAGCATTTAAACAGCCACCGACGGCGTTCATTTCAATCCATTCGCTGCCACTCAGAGCAAGTTTGTTTTGTTTGCACGCTGTAAGTGTTGCGACCATGGTGTGTGTTCACACAGCTACATCAGGAGACTAAAGACTCAGATTTTAGACTACTAATACACCACCTTACCACCTTTGAATCAACACAACAGCAGCAGACTAAAGCTTTTAAAGTGATACTATACATAATAAAAAACAAATAGAATAATGTAATCCACAGTGACAGGGGGGACACACAGTCACATCGTGGGCACCTAATTTTGTACGGTCACATCTACTCCACACAGGTGTGTGTGTGTGTGTGTGTGTGTGTGTGTGTGTGTGTGTGTGTGTGCGTGTGTGTGTGTGTGTGTGTGTGTGTGTGTGTGTGTGTGTGTGTGTGTGTGTGTGCGCGCGCGCGCGTTTGCGTGTGCGTGTGTGCATGTGCGTCTGTGAGTGACATGGAGGCAGAGAAAAGGCCACCATAATGGCATTTCCTCTTCCCTGCATACAATGTCAACATTACGTCCACATGGGTCCAAAGCGGTCCGGAACACTGCGTCCTAACGTCTTCACAAAAATCTTGAGTACAACACTACAACAGTCCTTTTCACTTCCCCCATGGAACCTGGTGCACGATGCCACATGTTTGTTCTGCCCTCGGTCCACTGTGCGAGCTGCCATTCAACAGAAATACGGCCACATATTTCAGCGTTTCAGCTGTAAAGCAACAAGGATGCCATTTTTCCCCTCACAACGTGAGCATTTGAAAAGAGCTCACATCGCATTGGTTGCTGCTGGAGATAGTAGAAAGTTACAATGTTCTGCACTGTTTGGGGGTTGAAACCCCAGAGGTGCCTCCAAGAGACTCTTTTCTGTTAGTGCCAAATGGTTCCGGCTGGTTCACTAAAAAGGTTGCAACACTATTCAAGATTATTATATAAGAATAATAAGATTATTATTATTATGAACAAGAAGTCGTTTGAGACTTTGACTGCACTTTCTGCTGCAAAGGGTTAAACTATTGTTAATATAGATAGAAGACAGTCCTGGCCGATCTTTCACAGTAATCAGTCATATTCTTGATTATCGTTGCTACCGGGTCCAAAACCGTTTATTTTATTATTACTTTTTAAAAATGATTTAAAATAGTGAAAATAGCTGATCTACAAGCTCACAACGCCTCGCACAGACAATGGAGCACATTTCTTATCATTATTTAGTTTGCCTGTACATACAGTGATGACCTGATGAAGATGTATTGACATCGAAACGTTGTCACGTTATTTGCGTGAGTTCTCTCTTGAGTGACCGCATCCATCATGGCTGCTCACTCACATCAGCCATGAGGGCTCCCGCTTCTCAGCTCGTCTTATCTCAGTCGTGAAATGTCACACAGATGCAAATGACAGATCTCCGTCGAAGGGCATCATATTTCATCAAAGAAAAATGATAAAGATATACCAGCATGTGCAGTGGTAATACAGACTAGTCCATATTATCTGTCAAAATGCACTGCTGCTGTTCATTTGATGTGATGACTGCATGCACCCTTCACAGCAATGCGATAGCTCTGTACGATGGTGTAGGATGGTGAATGTGCATTGTGCCGATATGCAGTCCGTACCGGTTGCAAATGACCGTCCAATCATATCGTTGCGTGACAACATTACCAAACGTATTGGTATCAGAATATACTTAAAGTACCAAAAGTAAAAGTACTAAAATGTTTGAAAATAGCAGATCTACAAGCTCACAACAGATCGGCTATTTTCAAATAGCCTAGGTATAAAATTGTGGTTAATGTATGTTTTATAATGTGATAATGTATATCTGCAAAGTACCTATAGTAACTAAAGTTTTCAAATAATTGTAGAGGAGTAAAAGTACAATATTTGCTTCTGAGATGTAGTGGAGTAGAAGTATTGGAAATTGGAAATACTCCAGTAAAGTAAAAATACCTCAAAATTGTACTTAAGTACAGTACTTGAGTAAATGTACAGTTACTTTACTGACTATAATTATTATCTGGATCTTGTGACCATGTCCATGTCTATGTGGGTCTGCTGTAGCATACATTGCCCAGCTTGGTACATATTAATACACTTGACCTTGACCTGAGGCCTTTTCTACAAATCATTCGTGCCAAGGACCCCCAAAATGATATGTATTTGGCCGCAGACCCCCATCTGAAAATGTTTTGTGCCAGGGACCCCCAGAAGAGAAGACTTGAAAAGATCTATATTTTTCAACACTTTCGAGATTTTCCAAAAATGTTCAAAAATTAAAACAACGGTGGTTTAGAACAGTAGTTCTCAAAAATAGCAGATGTACAAGCTTGTACATCTGCTATTTTTGAGAACTACTGTTCTAAACCACCGTTGTTTTCCGAAAAACTTCTGTTGCTAAGCGAGTCAGCCCAGATCTGTCAGTTTATGGCTAACGTTTGCAGAGTCATCCAACTTGGAATAAAATAAACAAATACATGCAGAGTCATCCAACTTAGAATAAAATCAAATAAATAAAGTGCCTTTGCTGCTGCTAGCAATCAGCGCTTGCTGAGTTGTGTGTTTTGTCGAGCGAACAGCACAGGGTAAGCATCTACATAAGGACCCATCAAATCCCAGTTAGAGGTTATAATTGTGTTGTTTAGGTTTGATGAAAGGCGAGCGTGGCGGCGCATACAGATGCCTGCGTTAGCGCTCGCCGCGTTTCACCTGACCAAGCCTCGTGCTGCTCGGAAGGCAGCTGATGTCTCTGGCAGCCGTGGCCTTATCGGAGATCATTGGAGGGATATGAGGCGACAATGACAATAGCACAGCCCTCTAATGACATCCCAGGCTTGTGCAGCTGTTGCCAATACACAGGGGTGGAAAAAGCACTCAAACGTTTTACTTAAGTAAAAGTATCAATACTGCAATGTAGAAGTACTCGGTTACAAGTGAAAGTCTGGAATTCAAAATGTACTTGAGTAAAAGTGCAAAAGTATTGGTTTAAAAATGTACTTAAAGTACCAAAAATAAAAGTACTAAATGTTTGAATAGCCGATCTACAAGCTCATAATGCGTCGCGATGCGACGCGCTGTGAGCTTGTAGATGGGCTATTTATTTTCAAATAGCCTAGGTATAAAATAGTGGTTATAATGTATGTTTTATAATGTCAGAACATCTTCAAAGTAACTAGTGTCGTGTATTATGAGGCATTAAACTGCAGGTTAGCAGGCTTGTTGGTGGTAATAAAGAAGTGGAGGAGAAGAGAGACGTCAGGTTACCAGGTTCCTTCAGTGTGTTTATTCAGCATCAAACAAACAGCATTCAGAGAAGCAGCCAGGGTCAGAGCCCTGTGCTCCACACAGCCTCACGGCGTGTGAGAGTGTCCTCACTAATAATGTTGCAGTCACTTCTTTATACACTGTATAGCTGACATTAGCATGTGGGGTGGGGGTCAATGATAGCCTCCCCCCCCACCTGTTGACCAAACACATGGTAGACTTACTGTCTCTCTACCTGATTAGCTAAACAATGGAGATGTCACCCCAGGCTGAATAGCAGATGCTAGCCAGGATCTGAGTAAACAATAGGTCACACAGTTAGACTGTCTCTGTCACATTATTACTACTCTTACTTTAGCTTTAGTATCATTTCTTAATATGTTTTAACTTGCACACTGTTCAGATACCACACTAGTAACTAAAGTTTTCAAATAATTGTAGTGGAGTAAAAGTACAATATTGTAAAAGTACAATATTTGCCTCTGAGATGTAGTGGAGTAGAAGTAAAAGTATCGACAATTGGAAATACTCCAGTAAAGTAAAAGTAGGCCTTTCTCAAAATTGTACTTCGGTAGGCTACTACTTTACACCACTGCCAATACACGCCGGCCAAGAGAAATGCCTTCCTATTGTCTCTGTGATATTGTTGTGGATTTGAAGGCGTGTCTGAGAGCTGTATGACACAGACAGTGCCAGTGAGACACAGACGGCACGGCACTATGGTCCAAACATATGGTATTTCTGTGGTTCTCAAACTATTTTCACGTCAAGAACCCCCAAATGGATATGTATTTGGCCGTGGATCCCCATGTGAAAATGTTTTGTGCTAGGGACCCCCAGAAGAGAAGATCTGAGTAAAAAAAAGAATAAAAAATTGTACATCTGCTAATGCGATGCTTTATTATGTGGCAAAAAATACATAATAATAAAATAAAATATTCAAAACGAGCCACTCCTGCTAACTGTAGATGCCAATCTTAGCCAATCAGGATTCAATAAGAAAAATCGGACCGATCCTTGTTGATCACATGACTATACAGAGATAATCTGTAAATTTTTGTGATGTTTGGACAAAATCTATAGGAGTGAGTAATATCAAGAAATGTGTTTTGCAAGAATTTGCCTCCTAGTGTTGGTCATGTGAAAAATGCAGGGCAGAGGTTTTCCTTGGCCTCTAGGGAGTGTGCGTGCAAGGTTTCACGCCTATATATCCAGTTATACAGTAGGTAAAAACACAAATCGGCCTGTTATAGCGCCACCATAAGGCTGATTAAAAAAAATGGAGAGTGGCATTTCTTCCTTGGCCTAGTGGCAATGTGCGTGAAAGGTTTCACGGCAATTGCATGCTGTGTTCATGATTTGGGGCATTTTGTTAAAAACGGACCACTCCTGCATACTTTGGAAGCCAATCTTAGCCAATCAGGATGGAATATGAAAACTCTGAAAGACCCGTTTGGTTTAAGGACTATAGAGATACTGTGTACCGACCTCCAGGGAGTATGTGTGCACAGTTTCACGTCAATCGGGTCGACACTGCTGGAGATTAGCCGTCGACAGATGGACGGACACGTGGACACACGGACAAGGACGGACGGACAGGGTGAAAAATAGTCTATACCACGCCTTCGGCCTGGCAGAGACAAATACAATTATTTTCTTTGAAAACGATTAGGTTGTAAAAACTTAGGACCAAACATCTACTCTTACCCCATCACATAAAAAAAAAAAGTGGAAAAAAAAGGTCTGCATAGCTGAAGGCTCTGGAAGTTGACCGTGCCTCTTCCTTACTTCCTCTCATGCATGTCTTACCAATTATACAGATTAATACTATAATTTTTTGAGCTTTTTACCCATCCCCCCCAATTTAGTCGTTATGCATTGTTTCCTCCCCACACACATCTGTGTGTTGTCACTGCTGTTGTATCCTACTTACTCACTTCCTACTTACTCACTTGCCAGTGCGAAGCCCCCACCGGGAGGACGTAGAGCCTTCTTTCTACTCCTCCCGCCCAACACTGCCTGCGGACAGGTGCCGTCCCAGTCCGTAGGAATACATGCAGTGATATCACCCTCCCCGCCCCGAATACGGGCCAATTGTGTCCGTATAGACGCTCAACAAAGCCGGAAACACCACGTTGGATTCGAACCGACAACCTCTGCGGTGGTGGGCAGGCACTTTACCACCCGAGCTACATCAATTATACTAAATTAAGACTCTGTTCCATTTATTTTAGCACAGTGGTTCTCAACTGTTTTTAATTTCAATTTCAATAATAATTAACCCCATAATTCTGAGAGTTACACACCCGTAATGGGCCATTTGGAACCCCCTCAAGGAACCATGAGAGTACCTGGACCACACTTCGAGACCCACTGGTGTAGCAGTGAGCCAACATGCACAATATCGGTACCCTGACACTGTTTCATTGGTAAGACCTGTGAAGGAAGTAAGGAAGAGACCCAATTTTGTTTACAATATGGCTGCTGTGCATAGAGTCTATTACATGGTGCAATGCTAATGAGGATTAGTCATGTTTTTTAATGCTTAGATTTTCTTTGGTGTTCCTTATTGACAAAGATATGATGTGGATCTCGATGATCCACATGGGAACAGCGTGACTCCCATGTGAATCTCGGACTTCTTGTGAAGTCAGTATTCTGTGTCTGTAATCTGATGTATATTTGCATGACATATCTATATGGCATATCTACATAACTATGTATGGCTCCAAAATAGGGAAAGGCTCCAGGCAAATCGGAGCCCCATTGATTTACATAAAAAAAAACTGGCAGTGTGCATACAAAGGTTGACGGTGAACGGCCTGCAGCGAGATTAGATTCAGACTTTTACCTGTAACAGAATACTTCTACATTGCAGTATTTATACTTTTACTTAAGTAAAAAATTTGAGTACTTTTTCGACCACTGGCGGCCGCGCTGGTAGTTGAAGTTCCGTGGCTGGCGGCGGGGCTCTTGGTTCTGGCCGCCCTCGACACCCTCCTGGTTATCTTTGTCGTCCTCTGGGTCCCGCGGCCTCGTTGGTTGGCCGCCCTGGTCTGGAGCTCTCTGAATCTCGTCGCTCTCGCCTCCCTCGGTCGTCTCCCCTCGTGTTGCGTTGGCGTACTGGGGCCGACGACTGTGCCTCCGGTGCGGCGTCTCTGCCTCCTCCGGGGCGCTGTCTGCACCCTCGCGGCTGCCGTTGTCGTGACCGCCGCTGCCGAATTCACCGTCACCAATGCTCCGGTAGTTGTCCGGAAAGTCTCCGACGTGGGGCGGGCCCCTTTTGCGGGGGTAGCGTCTGTAGCGACTCCTATCGGCGGCGTACTTGCTCCCTTGCACCGGAACACCTCCTGGGCCGGTGACGTTGGCCGCCTCCGCTCCCTTGTCCCCTTCAACCACGTCAAATTCCACGGTCTCTCCGTCTCCGACGCTGGGAAGGTATTTCCTTGGGTTGTTCTTTTTTATATCCGTCTGGTGCACAAAGACGTCCTCTTTTGTGTCATTCCTGTTGATGAAACCGAATCCGTTCTTGACGTTGAACCACTTCACTGTGCCCAAAACGTTTGACGCGATGAGCTTCTTGTTCAGTGGGATCCCCACTTCAGCAGCAGGTGGCTGTGTGTCGACCTCGCTGCTCATGCTTACTGCTTGGTAAATGGCTTGTGTGGGTGGTGGCTCTCTAGTGTGTGTCCTGGTGCTAGATGGTGACCTGGGCCTCCGATGGTGGTGGTGGGGGGGGCTGTACTCTGTTTTCCTCTACCCACTCAATATAAACCTCTGCCTCTGTTTCTCTAATGACGTCTACAGACATTTCCAACGCCTGCACCACCTTATTGACAGCTGCTCTGACAACACATACAGCACAAACCGTTGCCATGCTGCATAACAACGCCAATTTGTCATACTTATCGGCATACGTGTCTATTTCCAATTGATAGTTTCACAACTGCAGACTTTTAAAAAAAAACTTAAAAAAACACTGCAAATGGGCAGCACCAGTCGCATTGTTAGTTTAGTTTTCTTTTCATTTTACCTATATATTGTTTTTATATTAACCCATTAAGACCGGGAACGCATCTGTGTCATTTTAGATTTCTTTGGCTTTCAAAAATAGCATATACAAGCTCATAGCGTGGCACCGAGTGCCGCGCTATTAGCTTGTAGATCTGCTATTTTTGAAAGCCAAAGATCTCTAAAATGACACAGATGCGCTATGAGCTTGTAGATCTGCTATTTTAGAAAAATTTAGAAAAATTGTGCAAATCTGTGCAAGTCAAATGCCTAACAGTTTAAAAAAAATGTGAGTAGGTACTTCTTCCATCACTGCTGCAAAGTCACACCTGCCAAAAAATGACAAATGAAACCAAGACACACACACACACACACACACACACACACACACACACACACACACACACACACACACACACACACACACACACACACACACACACACACACACACACACACACACACACACACACACACTACTTTTTATTAGTGTTTATTTGTTTTGTTTTGTTTTGTAGTCCAATCCTACTGGGCTTTATGCATCAGTAGTGTGTTTGTGTAACTGGGAAAGCCTTGTTAGTGACTGGATATCACTGAATGAGAATGTATTTTATTATGCTGAATATCTTTATGAAATTGCCTTCATCATACACCTGAAGCACTGTGGTGCCGTGCCGCAGGTCACATTGCGAGGGAAAAGTAATGCTCTTTATGCTAACGCATGTGGTGGCATACTGGAAGCACACACGCACGCATTAAAGCCGTGGCCTTGTGAGCGAGAACAGCCAGTGCAACGTGTCCTGAGAGTGGTTCTCTGTGAGAGAGATCCAATCCAAGTATAAATAACACTTAAGTGGTTAATAGATGTGTTGATATGTAATAAAATACAAATTATGGGGTGGACAGCACACACACACACACACACACACACACACACACACACACACACACACACACACACACACACACACACACACACACACACACACACACACACACACACACACACACACACACACACACACACACACACACACACTCTCTCTCTCTCTCTCTCTCTCTCTCTCTCTCTCTCTCTCTCTCTCTCTCTCTCTCTCTCTCTCTCTCTCTCTCTCTCTCTCTCTCTCTCTCTCTCTCTCTCTCTCTCTCTCTCTCTCTCTCTCTCTCTCCCTCCCTCTTGTTGTATTGACTCAGTGACAAGCGATGAGTGTGTTGTGCTCCAGTGACTGCAATGTGTATTAGGCCTGTGCGATGTTTCAGCAGGAGTGAATTACACTGCCATCTACTGGTAACTGTCAGTACTGTCAGATATCCACAGCAGAAGGTCAGTGGAATAGGCTCTATGCACAGCAGCCGTATTAGAAAGACCTAGGGCCTATTCCTTACTTCCTTCACAGGTCTTCCCAATGATACTAATACATTCTGGTCAGACAGAGTCAGGGTGCTGATATTGTGCATGTTGGCTCACTGGAAAATGGCCCCTGTAACTGTCTCTGAGAGTGTACAAATGGAACCAAATGGACCTGTTTGGTTCGATTTGTACACTCAGAGTTATGGGGGTCCTTGAAATTAAAAGAGTTTGAGAACCACTAAATGGAACAGAGCCTTCATTAGTATAATTGGTAAAACCTGTGAAGGAAGTAAGGAAGAGGCTCAATTTCTTTCCAATATGGCTGATGTGCATAATGCCTAGAGTACCGAAGTCCTGCCTTCACTCGCTCATCCCCTGGGTCACGGAAGTCATTTCTCTATGGAGAATAACAATGGGTCATCTTAGAATCGTCTCATATAAAATTGTTGTCCAAAAATAAACAGTTGTCCCGGCGATATTTTCAGGTAGGTGGCTCTGTATCGTTTATGATAGTCAGTCACTCATATTTGATACAGTCTGTTTCTGGCGAAAATGTTGTTAATTTGGCGGCGGTAACATTAGCGTTTTCTCGCCGTGCAGTTGATGCTTCATGTCCCTATGAGTCAAACTGCCATGCTCATTTGTTTATTTTTGGAACACAGTTCTTATATGACGCGATATTAAACACGTCTATGCCATGGGAATTCAAAATGGGGGGACAAACGTGACCCAGGTAGGATGCGTAAATTAACGTCAGACCGAATTCGGTGCTCTATAGGAGTGGTTCTCAACCTTTTCAGGCCAAACCCCCCAAAATTATCATATTTGAACTGGGGACCCCTCAAAATCATCATATTTGAACTGGGGATCCCCCAAAATCATCATATGAACTGCATACCCCTCAAAATCACCATATTTGAACTGGGGATCCGCCAAAATCATCATATTTTAACTGGGGACCCCTCAAAATCATCATATTTGAACTGGGGATCCCCCAAAATCATCATATTTGAACTGGGGATGCCGACTTAATCTTGCTCACGTAGATTCATCAATTATTCGATAGGCAGGTTATTTTTTTCTTTCTTCTATATCAACGAATCAACACGAAACAATTCTCAGATTTTGTACAATAGATTAAATCAAATATTCTGATTTACCAATTAACCCTGTATTTACACTTCATTGCACAGTGGTGCCGTACAAAAATAACCGATCCACAAGCACTGTTATTTTCACATTTCTTTGAATCGTTCATTGACCGTAATTGAGGCTAAAGTTTTCAATTTTGTATCTATAGAGCACATTTAACATAACCAGGTCAACCAAAGGGCTGTACAGGTTAGAGCAAAACAAAACAATGCAATGTAAACAGACATTAGCTAGTGTTGTATGGTTTAGAGACAGTCGCACTGAGGAAAAGACAGGAAGCAGAGCGAGGTAGCAGCAGTGTTGATTTTGTCGACTAAAACTATGACGAAAAATGTTAGTCGACTAAAACTAAGACGAAACATATTGACAATTTTGTCAACAAAAGAAACTAGACTAAAATGTTAGTGACAAACTAGCGGAGAAGAGATCCAGTAGAACTAAAAGACATGTCATTTTATGTTTGGTTGCGCTCGGGTGTTGCGCTCTGAAAATCTTGTAGCAGATCTACAAGCTCACAACGTTTTGAGCCTGTAGACCTGCTATTTTATGCAACCAAGTGTAAAATCAGGCATTACCACCATCACTGCCCGCCAAAATACATTTTAGTCGACTAAATCAACTTTAGATTTAGTCGACTAAAATCGTATGATATATAGTCGACTACAACTAGACTAAAACTAAAACATTTCAGATGACTAAAATATGACTAAAACTAAATGGAATTTTATTCAAAAGACTAAAACTAAATCAAAATGTGCTGTCAGCAGAGACTAACACGGTGTGGTTCTCTCTGGGAGTAACAAGGATGTACAGGATCAGGAACTAATACATCAGAGGGACAGCGCATGTTAGAAGTTTTGGAGATAAAGCCAGAGAGGCCAGACTGAGATGGTTTGGACATGCACAGAGGAGGGATAGTGAGTATAGACCAAGTGTTTGTTTACTAACATTGAGACTGGATGCACAGGTGATTGTTTCACGCAATCAATTCCCAACCTGCTGTTTTGGGGTGCGCTGGTTTCAGCACACCCCAACCCCCTCTTGTGTGTTGGCTAGTGAGGCGCGTCCTAGCGAGACCTGACAGAATGGGTTTCATTGCGCGCATACTGGTTCTTATCAGTGTGACGTCGTCTGTTAAGGGGTCTATATCGGTAGAAGGAGGCTGAGGTTGGAACTGCCAGGCAGGAGGCCTAGAGGAAGACCAAAGAGGAGATTTATGGATGTAGTGAAAGAGGACATGAAGTTAGTTTGGTGTGAAAGAAGAGGAAGCAGCTAGAGGACAGGGTGAGATGGAGGCAGATGATTCGCTGCGACCCCTGAAGGGAACAGCCGAAAGGGAGATTAGCATACAATGAAATACACACAAAAAATAGCAGATCTACAAACTCAAACTATGAGCTTGTAGATCTGCTATTTTTAGAAAAATCGTGACAATTTGTGCAAATCTTTGAATATATATTTTCAAAGAGAACATTTTTAACTCAAATCTTTGCTTCTGGGGGCTTGTCTGATAAAATGAATATAAAATATCTAAATTCTGAATCAATGAACTTAAAAACTGTTGTTGGGTGAAACACAGAAGCCTGAGTAGACGTTGCAATGACACCAAACATGTTTGAAAGTGAAATATCCCTTTAATTAAGATGTAAAATATATAAATTGACGGGGCAGCTCTGAAGGCTCTGGAACAGCTATAGTCTTGGAAGCAAGAGGTCTACCAGCAGCTATACAATTGCTGCTGTTGCTATGTCTCATAATTTATGAGATTGAAATAAGGTTAAAAAGTACTGGAAAGACACACTCGAACCTCTTCAGTTGTGTGTATCTAACTGACAAACACAGCTGAAACGTGAAACTTGAAAACTCTGTACTTGCCATGAAAACATGCGTACATTTTCACATGACTTTCTCCAGGCGTGACATTCCCAGCACCAGGAGGCCGTTGTGTGTACCAAAGCTGACAACAGGGAGCCAATCAAATCCCAAGGTTACGTACCCAAAACAATGCATGTTTGATTAAAAAATGTCGTGGTTGTGAGTAGGAGACGTTGTGAGGGAGCCATCCGTCCCGCATTCAGCTTAAGGCTCCTACGGAGCCAGGTGTGAGTGCGGCTGGGCCCAGGTGTGAGGGAAGGATGACAAGGAAGACATACTGTGCAGTCGTAGCAACGCAGGCAGACAGCCACACAGAAGGAGGTGGAGAGGATGGGGGAGGAGGGTGTTTAACCTCCCATGTAAGCGTGAGATAATGTAAAATAAACTTCATCAAAGTCAGTGGTGGAAAAAGAACTACATTTTTTTACTTAAGTAAAAGTATCAATACTGCCATGTAGAAGTACTCTGTTGCAAGTACAAGTCTGGAATTCTAAATTCACTTCAGTAAAAGTACAAAAGTATTGGTATCAAAATGTACTTAAAGTACCAAAAGTAAAAGTACTAAAATATTTGAAAATAGCAGATCTACAAGCTCACAAGGCGTCGCATCGCGACGCCTTGTGATGTAGATCTGCTATTTTCAAATAGCCTAGGTATAAAATAGGGCTAAATTGGTTAATGTATGTTTTATAATGTAATAATTTATATCTGCAAGGTAACTAGTAACTAAAGTTTTCAAATAATTGTAGTGGAGTAAAAGTACAATATTTGCCTCTGATATGTAGTGGAGTAGAAGTAAAAGTATAGACAATTGGAAATACTCCAGTAAAGTAAAAGTACCTCAAAAATTGTACTTAAGTACAGTACTTGAGTAAATGTACTTAGTTACTTTACACCACTGATCAAAGTTAGTTACTCTGTCGACTCAGAAGTGACAGAGCGATAAAACCTATATGTAAAGTTACTTTGAGTTCTTAGAAATGTGCTATATAAATGCCAGATATTATTATTATTATTAATATTATTATTATTGTTATTATTATTAATATTATTATTTATTCTGATCACACGCATTTGTGATCAGAATAATTAATTAATCATTCACAAATTGACTTGTTGAACGTTGGCTGTATAAGAATTTTGAATGTCTTTTTCTTCCTCTTCTTCTTCTTTCGGTTAATTCCCATCAGGGGTCGTGGCAGGGGGATCAGATCTGTGTCTGCATTTTCCTCAGTGACTCCTGCATGTCCACTCTCACCGCATCCATAAACCTCCTCTTTGGCCTTCCTCTTCTCCTCTTGCCTGTCCATCTCAAACTCACCAGAAAGTTTGGGTTAGTTAGTTGTGATTTTGTATTACTAATTTGATTAATCATCTAAATCTACAAAGTAACCAATGTTTTGAGATAATTGTAGTGGAGTAAAAAGTACAATATTTGCCTCTGAGATGTAGTGGACTAGAAGCATCAAACAATTTAAATACTCAAGTAAAGTAAAAGTACCTAAATTGTACTTGCGCACAGGACTTGCGTTAAAGCTCCTTTAGTTACTTTCCACCACTGCCAATTAGAATAACAGGCTGTGTGTCTTAGAACACACAAGCATCTGCTTTTAGAAGCAGTCAGCTCACTGATCCAAATGAGAGCAAATAACACTTATTTTGGCTTCTGTGCTTCTGACACACACGCACGCACGTGCGAGCGCACATAACACGTTTACACACGCAGGTGGTGAGGAGTTATAGGGACAGATGGAGGACAATCTTGCTGTTGCCTCTTTAGTCGCATTTTCTATTCAAGAAGCAGGTCGTTTGCCGTCTAATGGTGTGTTTTGCATAGCGCAGAGAGCAGCTTGTTGCGGGGGGTCGAAAGGCCGACACGTCCGTGACATGAGGTTAGAGGTCAACAGCAACCCGGAAACTCTTGACATCCACACGTATACTTTAGTGGAAGTTTCAGACGTTTTGGGCGATTTTTTATTTTTTCTCGAAGATGTCCAGGTTAGAGTCGGAGTTAGGGGGCGGGAGCGGGACACAGGAGAGCAAAGACCAATCATAATGACTCGTTTAGTTTATGCTTCACAATGAAACCGCAATTACTCTATTGTTGAGAAACAATAGCAGGGACTCAGCCCAAATCATGCAGCTTGGATTTTTCGAGGGAAAGAACACACGCACGCACGCACGCACGCACGCACGCACGCACGCACACACACACACACACACACACACACACACACACACACACACACACACACACACACACACACACACACATACACACTCAATTAAGAAAAAAAGAAGAGAGTGCAAAGATGTTTTTTCCTGTGAGACAGAAAGGAAAAAAGTGGCTCCTGAGACACAGATGACAACAATAGAAACAAGTTGAATTGGAAAACGACAACCGAAAGACAACAGAACTCAAGATAAGCTCAGTGCATGAATCTACAGTAAATTACTCCTACGGATCATGAGATGAGTTGAGACAATCACATTAGTTTGTTTTGTGTGTGTGTGTGTGTGTGTGTGTGTGTGTGTGTGTGTGTGTGTGTGTGTGTGTGCGTGCGTGCGTGCGTGCGTGCAACCCAAAAAAGTTATCCGATTACAGTAGTCGCTTTACCCCCAACACTGGCCGGGAGTAAGGAAGGCTTTTCATTTGCCTGAAGGAAGTCTGCGCTGGAGGTAAATGACGCCATCGGCGTGTGTCTCTGTGAAGGGGGGCGCCTTTGACTGTCCTTCCCACACTGTAGAGAAGCACAAGTAAACAAATAAATATATGATCAAGACGGCATGAGAGAGTCGTGTGAATCTAGCCAGCTGCTTTCTTTTTTTTTCTCCTTACAACCGTTGATTTGTTGTTGACAGAAGCACACGGTCAGATGCAAATGACACACACACAGGCACACGCACGCACGCACGCACACACGCACGCACGCACGTACGCACGCACGCACGCACGCACACACGCACGCACGTACGCACGCACGCACGCACGCACGCACGCACGCACGCACGCACGCACGCACGCACGCACGCACGCACGCACGCACGCACGCACACAGTCCTGCAACACGCTGTGAGAGATGCTGTGATTGTCACACCCGTGCAGGAGGGAGCGAGGGCGGGGGGGGGGGGGGGTGTCGGGGGGAATTGATGTCTGAACGTACATACACGTCGGGCGGGGCCTCTGAGGAGGAAGAGGAGGACGGAGGGGTGAGAGAGAAGGCGGGCGGGCCTTCAGTGCGTGCATGCGTGCGTGCGTGCGTGCGTGCGTGCGTGCGTGCGTGCGTGCGTGCGTGCGTGCGTGCGTGCGTGCGTGCGTGCGTGCGTGCGTGCGGGACTGACAGATGTCCAGATAACATCACACACTCATCATGTTACATAACAAGGCCCTCTGCTTGTTCTCGGCAGACAGCCTGCAGTCCATCAACCTTGACATTTCACTGCAACCAGAATGTCAACAAGACCAGACAAGTTGTCAGCCATGCTTATCTGCTGCGATAAGAAGGATGGTGAGACAGATTCAGCGATGGCCTAAAAAGGTCAGAGGAGCGCGCTTGTGACCAAAAATGTTGTGGGCGTAAATGTTGTAGTTCCCGTGTGTCTCTATATGACTGTTTTTTTCTTTTTTTTTACAGAACAAAATACATCCAGACATACATCAGAAATCCTCTCCTCAAATATCATACACTTAAATACTGACATATATTCTTCTATTAATTCACAAAAAGATAACAATAGAAAAACAACAGCAACAAACACATTTTTCGATTCACTAGGCCTACTGTTAAAACTCTGGAAGGTGCCATGGTGTTTCTTTTCTTCTAACCTCATCCAGAGTACGAGCCCTTTTAAGACTGGTCAGTATCTGTACCCTTTCACGCATAACGGTCACTACAGTGGACAGCTATTAAAATGTCATTTTCTATTATAAGAATAGGTTTTGATGTCAGAGTTGCATACTAGCCTATACAGGGGACGCTAGAGCATCACCTCAATACTGCCATCCAGTGGCCAGGTGTTGTAACTGCAACATATCATCCAAGATGGCTGACAGAAATGTAAACAAGCCCAACAGCTCAGGAATATCTATCCATTCCTTCTAAAGTAGGAGACCCCTGCAGGTAAAAAAAAATATTATTACATCAAGTAACATCTAATAAGCACTATAGTTGTGAAAAATTCCAAGTATTGATTTTATATTGGGAGGAAATTATGATTGATCATCTGTCCACTAAATTGGACTGCATGCATCACTGGCTCTATTTCAACTACAATTCATACTTTTGCTGCCACAGTTTGCTCTTGAAAATGCTTCATCTGCAGTTACCTTTCTGGATATAAATCAATGTATTCATGTTATTAGAAAGTAACCTGCATTGTTTGTATCAAAAATAATATTTTATGCATATTTTTTTACATTATGGGAGTACATTTGTGTCTATTTATATTTTGTAGAGGTCATGTGCAGCTTATTATAGACCTAGGCCTACAGGATAGTGGAGTAACTATTATATGACTAAAGTGAGGATGATGATAGTGGCCAGTGGTGATCAGTGGCCAGAAAAAGAAGGATAAGCAAATATGATTAGCAGTGACAGTGAAGCTGTATGATGATGATGATAATAATAATAATATAATAATAATAATACGGGTAATAATAATAATAATAATAATAATAATAACCTATTTGAACCTACAAGGGAAATTCAGTTTTGACCCAAGTGGTCAGACTTCAGCAAAAACCTAACTGTGTGATGGGTGATGGTTGATTGAAGTAGTCTCACCTGGCCTGAGTCAAACTAATTGGACTCACAGTGCCCAACTCTGAGTCCAATTAGTCCAATTAGTTTGACTCAGGCCAGGTCAGCCATCCCCCATCCCACACAAACAAAAACAATCCCCATGGAGCTATTTGAATTGATTACAGTTGTAATAAAAACTGTTGCAGTAGGTTATCAGCAGTCATTACTGTTGGAACACATAACATGTTGCCTATCCAATCATTTTGGCATATAATCCTTTTTGCTAAAATGCACAGAGAAAGAAATAGGTGTGTGTGTGTGTGTGTGTGTGTGTGTGTGTGTGTGTGTGTGTGTGTGTGTGTGTGTGTGTGTGTGTGTGTGTGTGTGTGTGTGTGTGTGTTTTGCATCATCAGGCTATTATTGTGGGTAGCCTACTTGTGTTGTTGTGGAGTGGAGCTCTTGCTATAACAAAGTATAGGCATATAGTAGTGTCATTACTGTAACCTGGTATCTGGAATGTGATGCTGTTGCTGCAGGGTGAACTATATAGGTAGCTTATAGTATAATAGATTTCTTAGCCCCCCACCCAAAATCACCACCAACCGCCACCATTATTTTGATGAACATTTTCTACAAAAATAACAGAGGACATTGTGAGTAACTCTCCCAACACTCTCTTTCAGATGTATTTCAGTAATACAGTCTCTTCAGTTTTACTGACCTATATCCTGTACTATATCGCTTCACCAAGTCCATCTTGTATGAACATTGTGAAACACATTGCCGTGTCCAAGGCACCCCTGAGACCAGGTTTGCCCCTGGAAACCACTGGCCCCAGCATACAGACACAAAACAATGCAAACAGATGCCATGATGTTGCATGCACAGGAACATCCAAGTACATCTGCATAAAATGCTTGCAGGCTTTGTGCCCTAGGTGCTTAGTCAATTTAGTTTGACTCAGGCCAGGTGCGACTACTTCAATCTAGCCTGCACTAGTCTGGCCATGCCAGGCTAACTTCAATCAGCCATCACCCATCACACAGTTTGGTTTTCACTAGACAGTAAGCACTCATGTTGGTGTTCAATTTAGAGTTATTTTGGTTTTCACTTGACAGTAGAAACACTATTATTTATGTGTTTTGTGTTTGTTGAGCCGAGGAGTCAAGAGAAAGTTAATAAATAGTATTAGAATATGTTAGAAATGTGAAAAATGTAGTTTTACAGCATTACAAATATATTTGATTTGATATTATTAGATTTTTATAATTGTATTCATTGGTTGTATTTTATCCTTATTCTTTTCAGTTAAAAACACAAATGCATGCTGTCCTCCTGAGTGGACAGGTCAATAACTCCTTAAAAAATTGTTGTTTAAAAAAAATTAAGTGCAGTTGTTATATTTATGTCTAAAGACACATAAAAACACTTAGTAACATTTTTTTTTCTCAGGTTATCATAATTCATGCGTGAAAGGGTTAAAAACAACATTATAGGGGATTGTTTGAACTTGACCTAGTGATATTTTGCATGTTGTTTTCCAAAGTTTTGCCAATACAACACACATAATCCACCAAAATAAATCATGTTTTTCCTTCTCAATTCAATGACTGTGGTTCAGTCAGACAACTCTTAGATTGGATTAGAATATATATTTATTAGCAATATATATTTGCAAGCTTGAGCATGGTATAGAAAACAAGAGGAAGCATAGTTTGGCGTCAGGCCTCTGAATCCATTCATTCCCTGTAAGGATAACATTTTAATGAATGTTACATGCCAATTAGCATTTACAGGGAATGAATTAAACCCCCAAGGGGATCTAGAAACAGAGCCTACAGGTGGATGCCGGGGAGGCGGGTGGGATGACTTCATGGGCAGCAGCAGGTAAGCAGCGGTAGCAGGATCTCAGCAACAGCAGCAGCAGTAGCGACACACGTCAGCTCAGCAAGACAGGGCAGCCAGAGTGAG
The DNA here is from genome assembly GCF_963280865.1 of Gymnoscopelus braueri. NCBI lineage: Eukaryota > Metazoa > Chordata > Actinopteri > Myctophiformes > Myctophidae > Gymnoscopelus > Gymnoscopelus braueri. The sequence continues at coordinate 6,039,029 of NC_137622.1, read as the reverse complement.
CAGGTAACAACGCAGTACCTATAACCACCCGATCAGGAGGAAAGTGCATGTGACTAGTCACCTGATCGGTTGCCCCAATCCCTTGAGTTGCCTGGCCTGAACTAGCTCCGTAAACTGCGCCTCATTTCAGTCAGACAACTCTTAGATTGGATTAGAATATATATTTATTAGCAATATATATTTGCAAGCTTGAGCATGGTATAGAAAACAAGAGGAAGCATAGTTTGGCGTCAGGCCTCTGAATCCATTCATTCCCTGTAAGGATAACATTTTAATGAATGTTACATGCCAATTAGCATTTACAGGGAATGAATTAAACCCCCAAAACAGCAAGAACCCCCAAAACGGCTTGGGAGCACAGGGCCTGACGCCAGACCAACCATCTGTGAGAATGGTGGAGCTCCATGACTTGTTTCTTACTAACATGATAGTGTTCCTCACATTTAATTTTTTAAGTTTTAACTTAAACAATGCAGCATGCAACCATGTGTTCAACAAGCCTGATGAATCCAGGTACCTGTTGATCCTGAATCCAGGAGTCCTAGACGGTATCCTAACACTACAGTGTCCACTGCTGTACCGCACCACGAGTAGGATTCGAAAAGGACATTCTATATTTATTTCTTTTTCAAAGAAATCTGCTATATCGTCGCTGTCCGATGAAAAACACTTAAGTCCATTTTTTATGATTTTCACTTTTTACTATAGATGGAATATAGCCTCTCCCCTCTCTCTACTGGTCTAAGCTGACGTGTAAATGACCAATGAAAAGGTGTTTTTTTTAATAATCTATTTAACACGCATCACCATTGGATGCTCGACATGTCCATCACGCCGCGTATCTAAGGGGTGTGGAGATACGCTGAAACAATAATCACCATTGGAAGTGGGACCTGTCCGTCACACCGCGTATCCAACCGCGTCAAAGGGGTGTAGAGATACGCTCCCAAACAGATCACCATTGGATGTTCGACCTGTCCATCACACCGCACGTATTGTGAACCGCGGGAGAATAGTCAAGTTTTCCCAGCAACAAACATTTCTGCACTATGGGCTATGGACTTTATTGATGTGAGAAGAGAAGATTGACATTATTACACGGTAAGGTATCACCAAACGTCTTGTTTGACAACTGTATGTTAGGTTATACTAACGATCATGTTCACGATTGTCCTTGCCGTCGTGTGAAATGTTACTTAGGCACTTCTAAGTTAAATCATTGTTCAAAGCAGATCTCTGAAAGTTTCCTTAACAGCGTCGGATACTGACTTTGCATCGATCAAACATGGTTCTTCTCCGTCAACCTCAACTAGCGTTACATATCAAATCATTTGCAATTGTTATAGCCTTAAATCAAGACTATGGTAGATGTATTTGATCGAGTCTGACTTTTACTTTCGTATCTACGAGAGTCTTAGCGACCACCCCCATTTTTTTGCCCTGAAATTTCACCATTAAAGACCATATTTCTCCAAACATGTACACATATCAAATATTAAGGTGCTTACCCGCTTGCCCCAAATGTTAACTAGGTATTTGTGCAATGTATTAGTCCATATTTTTCAATAAATAAGTGTTTTAATCCCGTCTGTTGCCGAATTCTGTCGGAGGTTGGGTGGTAGTGACGGGGCGCATCTGGTGAAAACCGGAATTACACTTAATGTAAACGAGGAGGAAAAATGGCGTTCGGCCACAGATGGGATTAAAACACTACTTTATTGAAAGATATGGACTAATACATTGTACAAACACGCCAGACACCTAGTTAACATTTGGGGCAAGCGGGTAAGTACTTTATATTTTGCATTTGTACATGTTTTGAGAAATACAGACTTTACTGGTGAAATTCCAGGTCAAACTGGAAGGGGGGGGGGGGGTCGCTAAGACTAAGTCTTGATCAGGCTACCATTTTTATTACATACATTAAGCTGCCAGCACAACAACGTACCATTAGTGCCCCCCCCCCCCCCCCCCCCCCCCCCCCCCATAACGCTGTATTCTCCTTTTCAGTATTACTTTTCAGAATGATGTATTCAATGGAGGAGCTGTGTGCTCTGGTTAACGTGAAGTGTGTCAGAGGCAGACATGATGAAGCAGAGGCTGTGATAGAGAGCAGTGAAAGCAGTGAGGAAGGTTTGTGGAATTTAAAAATAGAAACAAGTCAGCTACAGTTTATTGACATGTTCAGTGTAATATTAAACTGTTTTTTCCATATTTTTTCTCCAAGATGACCAGGTTGATTCAGGCTGTTCTGGTATGTGATGAATCAAAGTATTTTTTTAATCATGAATAACAACAATTAGCTGATGTCTTCTGTGTACTAATATTTTAATCTGTATCTTTCCAAGATTCACTTGAATGTGACCAAATATATTATGACGGTGCTGGGTCAGCTGATGTGATTACATCTGGAAATGAAGGTAGTTAGTGTGTTTTTGTGCATTACAATGTACATAGACTGAGACCCACATCATGTGTGTTTTTGTATTGTTGCACCTGCTGTACTAGTTGAAAAATGTGTTATTAACCCTAACAGAAATTGTCAATCTGTATCTGCTGTAGTATCTTCACAATAATGTCAAAGTATTTTATTCATGTGAGAACAACCACTTATTTATTTGTCTTGTTTTTCATCAGGAGAAGAATCAGTTGGAGGATCAGTGAAGGACTCATCAATTGAGGAGATGGAAGGTTTGAGAGAGAGACACACACACACACACACACACACACACACACACACACACACACACACACACACACACACACACACACACACACACACACACACACACACACACACACACACACACACACACACACACACACAGATCCACTGGTAGAGGAGAAGTAATGTTTGTGGTTAAACAAGGATTAAGAGCAAAAGATGCAAACTCTTGGCAATGTCATCTTCAACATTGCATTGACTGTACATTGTGTTTATTTTGTTTTACCAGATGCGCTTGATTCATCATGGACACTTACATTAGAGCTGGATAATTCTCCTGGTGCTGCTGAATTCAGAGGTATTATTATTAATAGCTGTATAGAGCCTTTCATACAAAAATGCTGCTGCAGGTGCTTCTCAGAATGGAGCAAGTAATTATAAACGGCACTAAATAACAAACAGTGATGCACATGTGATGCTTTGCAATATTGTGACTGCTGCATATTTGCTATTTGACATTCAGTCTCTCACACTCACGGACAGAAACACGCATGACGAGAGAGAGACCCTCACACTGACAGTGTGATATGGTCATATTTTGTTTTTTTTTCTGCAGGAGAAGGAGTTGATGTTGAGGATGACCACTCAAATGGGGAGGAAGAAGGTTTGTGGAAAAATAACAAATGCCTGGAAAACTAGGCTTAGGTCAGCCAGAGGAAAGGGTGCAAAATCTTGCGACACTGAATTAACAGGTGTGTCAACGTTGCATTCAGTTTGTGTTTGTCTTTCTTTCCCAGATGCACTGGATCTAACCTGGAAACGTAAAAGTCACCAAAATGGTGATCCTCCTGGTGCTGCTGAATCCAACTATGAAGGTATTCTTATTAATCGCTGTATAGAGCCTTTCATGCTAAAGAAATGCAGCTGTAGTTGCTTCTCATATCAGCAAGTTGTTGAAACGGCACAAAATAACACAAACAGTGATGCACACAGGTGATGTGGTGAATGCTGCATGTTTTCTAGTTGAAATTCTCCCTCCCAGACAGAAACATGCATGACAAGAGAGAGACCCTCACACTGTCAACATTTCATATTTTTTTCTGCAGGAGAAGGAGTTGAGCATGACTTAAATGTGGAGGGTGAAGGAGTTGAGGATGACCACTCAAGTGGGGAGGAAGAAGGTTTGTGGAAAACTAAGAAATGCCTGGAAAACTAGGCTTAGGTCAGCCAGAGCAAAGGGTGCAAAATCTAGCAACACTGAATTAACAGATATGTCAACGTTGCATTCAGTTTGTTTGTCTTTCTTTCCCAGATGCACTGGATCTAACCTGGACACCTAATAGTGACAAAAATGGTGATTCTCCTGATGCTGCTGAATCCGGATATGAAGGTATTATTATTGTGGGATCGCTAAAGCGATCACACTAATGTTATTGCCACTATTTATTATTATATCTTCCCACCGTTTTTTGACGGCTAACTAGTCCTTCATACTTTTAGCTACAAACTCCATTCCAACTCTACAACGTTCGGCCTACTTAGGACATATCGGCTACCATTTGAATTTTTTTAATCATTTGTACTTTTAGAGATATTTCACTTTTTACTTCTAAAAAACTCCCATTCATTTCAATGGAGAAATTCATACTTTTAGCTAGAAACTCTGTTCCAACTCTATAACGTTCAGCCTACTTAGGACATATTGGCTACCATTAGAATTTTTGAAATAATTTGTACTTTTAGAGATATTTCACTTTTTACTTCTAAAAAACTCCCATTCATTTCAATGGAGAAATTCATACTTTTAGCTAGAAACTCCGTTCCAACTCTATAACGTTCAGCCTACTTAGGACATATTGGCTACAATTAGAATTTTTTTAATCATTTGTACTTTTAGAGATATTTCACTTTTTACTTCTAAAAAACTCCCATTCATTTCAATGGAGAAATTCATACTTTTAGCTAGAAACTCTGTTCCAACTCTATAACGTTCAGCCTACTTAGGACATATTGGCTACCATTAGAATTTTTGAAATAAGTTGTACTTTTAGAGATATTTCACTTTTTACTGCTAAAAAACTCCCATTCATTTCAATGGAGAAATGCCATTTAGGCACAGTGGAGCCTAGCAACTGCTTATTATACCCTAACAACACCATATTAGAGCCTAGCAACCACCTATTATGCCCTAGCAACCGTGTATTATGCCCTAGCAACCGTGTATTAGACCCTAGCAACCACCGTTTTACCCTAGCAACCACCAGTTTCACCCTAGCAACCGCATATTAGACCATATAAACTGCATATTAGACCCTAGCAACCACCTATTAGACCCTAGCAACCGCCTATTAGACCCTAGCAACCGCCTATTAGATAACTGTTTCACTGTTTTACCCTAAAAACTACATTTTACACTATTCAACACTGCCAACACTATCAAAACTTTTAACACTAATACTTTAACACCTTTCAAACCTTTCACACCTTTCACACCTTTCACACCTTTCACACCTTTCACACCTTTCAAACCTTTAGAACCTTTCAAACCTTTAGAACCTTTACAACCTTTACAACCTTTCAAACCTTTAGAACCTTTCAAACCTTTAGAACATTTCAAACCTTTAGAACCATTCAAACCATTCAAACCATTCAAACCATTCAAACCTTTAGAACCTTTCCAACCTTTAGAACCTTTCAAACCTTTCAAACCTTTCAAACCTTTCAAACCTTTCAAACCCTTCAAACCTATAACACTACTAACACTATCAATACCAGCAACATTCTTAGCGATCCCACACTGTTTCTTCAGGAACAGTACTTTCTAGTTATTAATCGCTGTATAGAACCTTTCATGCAAAACTAATTCAGCTGTAGGTGCTTCTCATATCGGCAAGTAATTAAAATGGCAAATAACAGTGATTCACACAGATGATGTGGTGAATGCTGCATGTTTGCTAGTTGGAATTCAGTCTCTCTCTGACAGAAACATGCATGACGAGAGAGAGAGACCCTCACACGACAATGTGAGAGATTTTCATAATTATTTTCTGTTCTTCAGGAGGAGAAGGAGTTGAACATGACTCAAATGTGGAGGGTGAAGAAGGAGTTGAGGATGACTCAAGTGGGGAGGATGAAGGTTTGTGGAAAACTAGGCTTAAGTCAGCGAGAGCAAAGGATGCAAAATCCTAGCGACACTCAATTATGTCAACATTGCCTTCAGTTTGTGTTCCTCTTTCTTTCCCAGATCCACGTGATCGAACCTGGACACCTGAACGTGACCATAACAGTGATTCTCCTGGTGAATCTGAATCTGGAAATGAAGGTATTATAATTATTAATATGGACACATTGATGCACACGTGCGTAATGTAGTATCGTGCATGCTGCGTGTTTGCTATTTAACTTTTCGTTCAACTACACATCCATACACACGTACACATACAGTCACAGGTGTGCACGCGAGGGGGCTCTAGACACAAGCACACACATACCAATCTGGGAACCCAAATGAGAATGAAAAACAGCGCCCTCTGCTGTTTGTACTATCTAACTTGCTTTGACGACGTAGCACCCGTGCGCAAGGAAACCGGGGTTTTGGTCTGCCTTCAGCCTTTCACTTCCGGTGGTGCCACTATGTTTTCATTCCCACTAACAATATTTCTACACGGAACACTAACACCACTTCTCCCAGAGAACATGGATCGTTTTGGTTATAAGCCCATTTGTTTCTATGATGAAAGAGTAAGTTAAAATGTGAATATCTTTCCGTGGTTTTGTCTGCTCCGCGGACGCTATTGTTAAATTAGTTTGGGTTTGTTTCGAGGGGGAAAGATCGACAGACACGTGAATCCCGCCCACTACATTTGATTGGGTAAAGCGCGGCCTGCTTCCTGATCTGAAGGCACGCCCACTTGTAGCCCAGTGCGTACATGTTATGACGAGCCTTCACGACAGATTCCAACGCAGAGCAGAATCTGTTCTTGAGAGATTACACACATACATACAGGGAGGGAGGGAGAGAGAGACTCACACACACACTAAGAGTCCGAATGACAATAATTATTTTCTCTTTTTTTTTTGTAACCAGATTTAGGAGTTGAGGTGGAAGAGGACTCCTCTCGTGGTGATGCTGGTCTGGGTAGGCCGAGGAAGAGGAGAAATCCAGAGACCTGGAAGAACAACATCCAGAAGAGGCGGAGAATGAGTGGCAAGTCATATCTCGGGAGGAAGAATCGAGAGTCTGTGTTAAAGGAGGAAAGAAAAATGGGTGTGTCATGCCAGTCTGCAGCCTGCCACAAGTCCACTAAACTGCACTGCAGAGAAGCAGAAGAGTCTAAGCGAGAAGAGATCTTCAAGTACTTCTGGGAGAAATTAGACTGGCGTGAGAGGAAGATTTATGTTAGATCGTTGGTAGAGGTGAGCAGTGTAAAGCGACGGCGGACAGGAGCAGAGAAATCCAGGAGGTCAGCATCCATTTTCTGTCACCTTGTCGTAGATGGTAGAAGACTCAGAGTGTGCCAACGCATGTTCCTGTCAACCCTAGGCTTGAAGCAATGGTCTTTTTTGAAGTGGATAGGAAGAAGAGGGAAAAGCCCTTCAGAGGAAGATAAGAAGAAGAGGGTGACTGTAAGAAGAGAGGAGGTGGACTTCTTGAAGACCTTTCTTCTCGACCTTCCAAAAGTTCCCTCGCACTACTGCAGGTCCTCATCCTCTAAGATGTACCTGGAGCCTGTGTTCAAGTCCATCAATCACCTCCATGCAGAGTACACTCGTTCCAGTGCAGAAGATGGCATTCAGGCTCTGTCAAGGCAAGTGTTCACCAGAACGTTTAAGGACTTAAATCTGTCCCCTTTTCACCCAAAGAAAGACCAGTGCGATAAATGCTGTGCGTTCAAGGCTGGGAACATTGATGCTGCCACATGGAAGGAGCACTGCATCAAAAAAGACACTGCACGAGCCATGAAGCAGAAGGACAAAGAAGAGGCAGGCGAGAAGACCTTGGTGACATGCATGGATCTACAGGGGCTCCTGCTCTGCCCCAAGCTACAAGCCTCATCCCTCTATTTCAAGACCAAGCTCTGTGTCCATAACTTCACCATTTATGAGATGACTTCACATGATGCATCAAATTACTTATGGCACGAGGGTGAAGCTGGTATCTCTGCCAACGAGTTTGCATCATGCATTGTGCACTTTCTCAAAGAACATCCCTCTTATGAAGAGTACATCCTGTGGAGTGATGGCTGCGGCTACCAGAATCGAAACCTGCTCCTGAGCAATGCCCTCCTCAAGTTTGCGACTGAGACACAGAAGACTGTGACACAGAAGTACCTAGAAAGAGGTCACACACAAATGGAGTGCGACTCTGTGCATAGTGTGATCGAGAGAAGACTGAGGAACAGAGACATCTGCGTTCCAGCCGAGTATGTTGCTGCCATCCGGGGAGCTCGCTCCAATCCCAGGCCATACCATGTGAAGTATGTGGACCACACTTTCTTCACAAACTTCAGCCATGTGAACCTCTGCAAATCCATCCGCCCAGGAAAGGTCGCTGGGGATCCCACCGTGCATGACCTCCGAGCAATCAGGTATTTGAATACATAATGACATAGCTGTGGAAACCATAACAATAAACATTATTCTATGTTCAAAGATGCAATACTGTGTAATCAGTTAAAACTTGACTTTTCTCCCCTGTCACTGTCCCTCTCTTCATGACTTCTATTCATCCTAGGTACAACGTGGATGGCAGTATGGAGTACAAGATCAACCACTCGGACGCCTGGAAGCCCTACGAGTCCCCATCTCTGAGAAAGAAGAGCAACATCACCAAAGTGGCCCCACTGTACACTTCCAGGCACACCATTAAGGCGCTGAAGTTCAAACACCTGCAAGAAATGAAGCTGGTGTTGCCCAAAGATTTCCACGGCTTCTACGACGCCCTCCGCCATGAGGAGTGATGACCACCACCTGGAATCGCACACTCTTCTCTCCCGCTCTCGGTTTCTCTATATAATCGCCTATCACCATTTGGAATCACAAAATTGATTTAATTACATTCTTGCTCTAAGGTGGGATCGTTACCACCGTTCCACTGGGTTCCTCCCTGCCTGGACACAGAGGGGTTTATGTTGAAAAGTGTTGGTATTAATCTCAATGTGTCTCTCTGTCCCTCTCCCTCGTTCTGTCTTATGCCATCACTACCTGGAGTCCAGCACACACACTTAAATTGACATGATGGTTTTACAGTGGTTAAAAAATGTCATTTGTGTAGTGTTACTGTGCATCTGTACTGTAGAAGAGTTTGTCCATTTAGGGCAGTGCAATGTCTATTCAGTTTACTTATTTATTTGCCCATTTCAAATATGATAACAAGCAGTGTGTGTTGGCTAATGTTTAATCTAGCAGAACAGTCAGTTGTTGGATTTCTAGCCGGTGTTGCCTAAAGATTTCCACGGCTTCTATGATGCCCTCCGCCATCAGGAGTGATGACCACCACATGGAATCGCACACTCTTCTCTCCCTCTCTCGGTTTCTCTCTCCCTCTATGATCACCTATCACCATTTGGAATCACAAACTTGATTTAATGATATTCTTGCTCTAAGGTGGGATCGATATCACCGTTTCACTGGGTTCCTCCCTGCCTGGACACAGAGGGGTTTATGTTGAAAAGTGTTGGTATTAATCTCTGTCTCTCTGTCCCTCTCCCTTGATGTCTTATGCCATCACTACCTGGAATCCAGCACACACTTAAATTGACATGATGGTTTTACAGTGGTTAAAAAATGTTGTGTCGTGTTACTGTTCGTCTGCACTGTAGAAGATTTTGTCCATTTAGGGCAGTGCAATGTCTATTCAGTTTACATATTTATTTGCTTATTTATTTGCCCATTTCAAATATGATTACAAGCAGTGTGTTGCCTAAAGATTCCCACGGCTTCTACACTGCCCTCCTCCATCAGGAGTGATGACCACCACCTGGACTCGCACACTCTTCTCTCTCTATGACATCACCTGGATGTCATAGCCGGATCGTTACCACCGTTCCAATGGGTTCTCATGTTCCTCCCTGCCTGATCACAGAGGGGTTTTATGTTAAAGTGTTGATATTAAGAATTGATACTATAGAAATGTTTGACCATTTTAGGGCAGTGCACTTTGTATTCAGTTATTTATTTATGTATTTGCCTTATTTATGTATGCCTATTTCAAATATGATCTAATGTTTAAGGTTTTAATTCATGATCTAATGTTTAAGGTTTTAATTCATGTAAAAATGAGTTGTTGGATTTCTGGATGAACGTACCACTAACTGGAGTCAGTGTCAAATAAATTATAACATTTGGGGGTTAACAATTCTGGGCATTGTATTTACTACCATTTTACTATTGGCGCAATAGTTTTCCTTCCAGCCTAAAGTTCACTCACTGTATTCCTTAATTTGGTCATCACTGTCTGCCAACATGTACTATGTAAAGCTGCCTATAGAGTATTATTGTTTCTAAAGCACCTTATTTAGATTGGGTATAGCAGGGTGTGCTGGTTATTAAACACTATTAGGAATTGATTTAATTATTTATTTGCAAGATTTTCAATAACACAGGCAGTACAGTCAAAGGGTAATGCTATTGGTATAAGCCCTAGGGCAGGGGTCTTCAACAGGGGGTCTGGGACCCCTCAGATTTACTACAGGGGGTCCGCCAAATCTTTGTGTGATATGATTTTTTTTTTACCTTTACCACTTGAACCCTAGCATCCCTTTTGAGGAGAACTAGCCAAAAAATAGCAGATCTACAAGCTCACAATGCCTCGCCGTTGTGAGCTTGTAGATCGGCTATTTTTGGCAAAGAGGTAGGTGTCAAGGGGAAAAAGAACAGTAAACGTAAACAAAAAAAGTTGAATCTAAAACACAATTTTGTACAATATAGAGGGGGTCCCTGCTTCATCTCTCTCAGCTAGGGGGTCCTTGGGCTGAAAACGTTGAAGACCCCTGCCCTAGGGCTTGTTTCCACTGTAATCTGTTGTATTCAATTCATTACAACACAGCTGTTTGTATTTAGATTGTTTTGGCCAAAAGGTTTTTTGTAATCATCCATTTCACCTTTAGAAATTCAGAAGGATAGCTTTGGATGTAGCCTAAGTTTTGAACCAAGGGAATCACCGTTTTGTCAATATGAGCTGATAAGACAGCTGACAGTTTTCGTTGCATGGCAACCATTGCAACAGGTCGCATTACGTCAGTCCAACGGCTTGACGGCATGCTATAACTTCCAGCGTTTTAGTTGATTGCCACTGGTAAAATAAAATCAATCAAGATGTAGTCCTTATGGCAACGACATGAGCTCTGATCTATTGACAGTTAGCCTGGTGACGCGAGGTAAACTGACAACTGACTGCACTACCTCGTCACATCGGAGTTTCCGTTGCATGGCAACCAGCATGACAACAGGTAACGTTACAACAGTCGATTGACGGCACCGGCCAGCATGGTCACACTGTAACTTGTAGCTTGTTTGTTGACTGTCAGAGTTAAAATTCCAAGTCCCAAGATGTTGTGCTTACTGTATGGCAACGCCATGACAAGATGTAAGGCTTTCATGTTAGATTCATTAGAGGAAACTCCGATGTACGACGTAGGGAAACTACGGTCAGATCATTGACGTGCGTGTGTCATCTGAGTCGGTCATAAAAGTAGAAGAGGTTCACGTATCTCCACGTATCTCATAAGAAAACCCTGTAAGTCCATTGAAAACCTTAAACTGTTGACTAATGATTTTGTACAGCTATATTTTTATTCGTGGTGCTAAATGTGTCTAACAAAAGTATTTTAGGTTCATTTGGCCTGTTAGTTTCTGAAAAAAACAGTTTTTACATGCTCCTGAAAAATTATGTTTTTGGAGATAAGTGTTTTTCATCGGACAGCGACGATATATAATATATATATATATATCGTATATATATAAATGAGGTCATCCTATGATGAATGATAACTATTGTTTATCATCCATAATAAATAAAGTGTACTGACTATGTGTGTAAAGACGTGCTATCTTTACTTAACATCTGAATCAGTACCCAACGATACCTGAGCAGCAATTACTAATAGACTGAGCTTGATATGATTAGCCTGACTACATAGCCATAGAAAAACTTTTTAGCGCTATAGGAATAAACCAACATTTTTTAGCACCATGACATCACCACTAAACTAAATCCCCAGCAATCCACCCGAGTTGTAATTAAAGCGTCAATAATACGCAAGCAGCATTTATTGAATTAGCGATAGAACAGCGTGAGCACTCATACTCATGAGCTTTTAGCCTGCAGAATGTAATCCTTAACCAATATCTACGTAAGCTCCTGAGGACCATTGCCCCAGAGATTTAAGAAAAGCATAGACAAGCAGCGCTGTAGATGTAGCTGCATCAATACGGAGGTTGGAGAAAGCCCACAGCTTGAGCCGATCTCTTGCAGCTTGCAGAGAACCAGTTCAAGTTTAGGCCTACAGATGGAGAGACAAACACAATGTTATTGCAATTCTGGATTAGCCCGGCCATCCTATGACCAGTTTAACCCATTTTGGGTTCATGTTGCCATTTACCGTATAGCAACATGCATTTGTATTTTTTGAATAACTATTTGAAATTTTCCAGAACTTAGTCAAAATTTAGAAGGCGATTTTAGAATCGGCCTCGGTCTAAATTGGTTAAGCGCCCTGTGGCGCATATTAGCAATTAGCCTCATAGCAGTTGATGCAGAAAGAATACGGTATACAACTTAAATTATAGCTTGCAGAGCTTGACGCAGATTGTTAGACATGTGAATAATATTAACTAACGCTGATATCCCTCTCCATCCATAGCCTAATAGATTTAGCACGAAATGCCATCTGTTGCAAGTCTGGATCGGCCCAATAGAGCCAGACGCCAGAGGTTGGCAGAATTGATTTAGCAGAGTTTAGCAGCAAGGCTAGGCAGCTCAGTAGATGATGCAGCATAGTGCTGAGAACATTGAGAAGCCCACATCTCAAGCAGCTCTCTCACGCTGCATTGAGAGCTCACAGTGCCGCCAAGAGCGTAGGTAGCTCAACCTGGAATCTAGAACCAGAAGCAGAATTATTCTTGCAATTACCATGATGAGCCACCCTGGACGAGATGACGCCGTTATAGACCGCTGGGACAGGAATTTACTTCCTGAAGCCACTCACACATCCACGGTGAAGCGTGCGTGCTTCACTGTGGATGAGTGGGGACGCATGCTGCACGTCAATGCACGAGTGTGGCCTCAATCCTGACACAGTCAGTCGCACACCGCAAGCTGCTGGTTGCCCTGCAACACTCGTCACCAGTGATGAACACGCCGTGATGTGGTGCTAAATATGCCGTGAGCATCCCACTCTGGCGGATACCGCAGCGCCTCTTATATGGGGACAAATACTTCCGGTCACCCAGCTTTTGATAAGCATGAGACAAGCCAAGCCCATCAACATAGTGTAACTATTGATAACAGGAGCAGCCAGGATCGGAGTCCCTCTTTTATCCGTCCTGCGAGATATGTCGCGGCGAAATATGTATATTTTATTTAATCGATGTGCACCAGCCAATCATGGACAAATGACTGATATCTTGACTCTACTGAAGCCCCACTATCTATCCTGTTGCAATAACTTTACTTCTGTAATCTTGATGCTCATAACATGACAACATCACTTGGCAGCCAACTTTTTTATATACCATGTACCTCCCACATGGAAGCAAGCATGCAGTGTTTAGCTTGTGCTACGACAATCCAGAGCTATCTACATAAGTAAGCATGCTGAGTTTAGCTTGTGCTACAACCAATTTGATAGCTTTACGCATGGGAAGCAAAACATGCTGAGTTTAGCTTGTGCTACCAACAATCCAAGCTTCCACATGAGAAGCAAACATGCTGAATTAGCTTTTGCTACGAACAATCTAAGCTTCCGCGTGGGAAGCAAACCATGCTATGCTAGCCTGTGTTACAAACAATCCAGAGCTATCCACGTAGCGAGCCTGCTGAGATAGCTTGTGCTAAGACAATTCGAGCTTCCACGTGGGAAGCAAACCATGCTATGCTAGCCTGTGCTACAAACAATCCAGAGCTATCCACGTAGCGAGCCTGCTGAGATAGCTTGTGCTAAGACAATTCGAGCTTCCACGTGGGAAGCAAACCATGCTATGCTAGCCTGTGCTACGAACAATCCAGAGCTATCCACGTAGCAAGGCATGCTGAGATAGCTTGTGCTAACAATTCGGCCTCCACGTTGGCAAAACATGCTGTGCTAGCCTGTGCTACAACACTCTAATCTTCCACATAGAAGCAAACATGCTGAGCTAGCCTGTGCTACAAACAATCTAAAGCTTCCACATAAGCAAACATGCTGTGCTAACCTGTGCTACGACAATCTAAAGCTTCCACAAAGAAGCAAACGTACTGTGTTAGCCTGTGCTACAACGTCTCTACCATCTCTTATCCGAGTGTATGCAGCAAAATGAGAATCCCTTTAGCTCATCCTGATCCTTAACAAGTGTAATTTAGCAATACAAGAGCATAAGCAACGATAGAATGCAACCAATAACGTCTAATCTGCACTGCAAGTTCATTTGTTTATTTCATCGTAATATGAACGGCCTACTTCACCTCCACCACATATTAGAGCAATTGAACTGCTACATGAATTGACAACGTCTGGTGCCATTTTCCTACTCTGCAAATAGATGCCAGACATAGCTACACGAGAGATAAACTATAGCCACCATCAGCACCATAAATAAAATTAACGCGATATAATGCCAGTCTGCACAACTACAGACTGCTTTAAGCATAGAATGATCTATGCACATCCTTACAACATGCTCGCAGCCTTCTGATAAAGATACTGCTAAATGATGATTGGAATCCGAACGGACCCGTAACCTATGATATTTAACACCAACTAGACTTGCACATTTATTAATCCTACGCTGTGATACTTAGTATTATTGCTGTTTAACACGTATTTGCAAGTCACAAGCAAGTTCATAACGTATAATAATTTTATCAATATAATGCTTTAGTTGCTGTGGCTTACTGAGATTACTTAACATCTTATGCCATCCAGCCTGATTGAAATTTATTTTACCACGCAGACTACATAAAATAATAAATATAGCTTATGCCACGATTGGCACGTGAATAAAATCTCTGCCTGTATCATAACCACTGATCTGACGCCGGAGGCTTGAGCAGAGACTACAATTCCCAGGTTACACCAGAAAAGTCAACCAATCATAGAGTCAGACCGCATGACTACGGAACAAAACGTATCCCTTTATCCCATAACGTAATAGTTCATCCGTTCCAGCCCTACGCCAAAACAGAACCTCCTATAGATAACTGCTAAATCAATTTCAATGAATTCTAGCAGCATTAACAACTACTTCTTGAACGCTACTCACAAGTTAGCTTCCCATCTCTCCTTCGCATGGGTAGAGAAGTGTTCGGTCATCAACTATAAGCCTCAAACAACATCCGGTGGACGATCTCTTCAGAATAAGAGTACCATCTAAAGCCACTGAACTAACCATGATACATTAAACTATAAATTAAGCAAGATGCAGCCAACTGAGCATATCCGTGTTTTAACCAGTACATAAAGATATTAATCTGAACATTAGAGCCAGAACAAGCAGCAAATCACAAAGTGAAGCCATGCCCTCTCTCTACCAAGCAGTAGCACTTACCAGCCATATCAGCGCGCACAGATCGGTGACGTCATCTCTTGAGAGAGACGTAAACAACCAGGTCTAGAAACCCAATCTTGAGATAAAGTGAACTACTTTGAACAAATACACGCTAAACTGGGGACCATAACAGAACCCCAAGCCCATCGTTGCTTACGATAAGAAAACATAGCAACTTAAGCAACACTGTTGGTGAATTACCGTCAACCCAGTGCCATAGAGAGAGTTCTGACACTAGCGTCGACTCCCATTGTAAGAATGGAATGCGGAAGTGCTCCGTCTAACTCAATGAGGCAGTCCCATTGTTTGGAACTATAGCCCGGAATGCGGAAGTGCTCCGTCTAACTCAATGTTTGGAACTACAGCCCAAGGGGCCCGTTTTGCGGCGGAATCAAGCGTGTCGTTACTCTATTTCTACACTCTAGTTGACCATACTGATATCGATCAATGACGAACGCTACTGCTTTTGAGCTGAGCGTTTAGCAAGAGATTTTAGCCATAATTTAATTTAGTTTTTTACTTAAGTAAGAATGTAATACCACGATTAGAACCAGTAGCACGCAGCTGAGTAGCTATGATTACAACCATCAACCAAGGAACAACGACGCCGTATGACCACCTACATGAACAATATAAGAGACTATTCATGGTCAGCAGCATACGTAGGTACCCAGCTGTTTTTGGACTACCAGAGTCGATCTCTTTGGCCGGGGGAACCCGGGATGCCCCCAGGGGGAGGGACGCGATCCCGGTGTCCGGAGGAGGAGGACATGGTGAGGAGTACGAACGACCAGAAGATGAGTTTATATGACTTCATGGGCAGCAGCAGGTAAGCAGCGGTAGCAGGATCTCAGCAACAGCAGCAGCAGTAGCGACACACGTCAGCTCAGCAAGACAGGGCAGCCAGAGTGAGCAGGTAACAACGCAGTACCTATAACCACCCGATCAGGAGGAAAGTGCATGTGACTAGTCACCTGATCGGTTGCCCCAATCCCTTGAGTTGCCTGGCCTGAACTAGCTCCGTAAACTGCGCCTCATTTATACTAGGCAGCTCCCAGGTTTTAATGTGTGTGCATGGGAATGTGTGTGCATGGGAAGCAGGGCGTTGCTGCACAGGTGCAGGGTAAATTAAGGTTAAAAAAAAAACATGATTTTTTTTTAGAGACTTATGATGAGAGTTACATATGAACTTGTATGACTATATACATTATGAATATACCTTTCTCCCACTCTTGCTGTATTCTCCCAGGTTTTGGCGTGGACCAGCATGCAAGTATGTCACAGATGCAAGAGAGGAAGGACATTCATGGAACATGGATTGAAAGATAGCCCCTTACCTTTTTGAATGCATGTGATGGACGATTTTATATCTTATAAAAGGGACACATTTTCTATGACAGCCTGACAACACTGTACTTGTCATATAGCAACACAAAGTAATACAAAACAACAAAATAATAATAATAATCCCTACAAATTAAATAACTACAATTCGGCAATTCTGTTGCTGTTAGCCACAGGTTTTCTTAGTCAAGATTAGTGTAGGTTATTTAGGTTGAGGGTAGAATAATTGTGCCAATAATGTATTATAAAATCATGCCGAAGCAGCTTTCTGATTGTATGGGCTTGATACATGCTCCCATTGCATAAAGTATACAGGCAATGACCATAGATATCTTTAAAAACAAGCTCAAGACTCACTTTTTCACTCTCGCTTTTAGTTGATTCCATTTTATTCTTGCAATTGTTCTCATATAGGTTTAACTTGATCTTGCTACCGTTTGTATTGTTCTTGATCATGTTTTTGATCTTGACAAACAATGACAAAAGGATATTATTATTGTTTTATACCAGAGATTAATCATCACACTGGCCTCTTTCATGTGAGGTAGATAGAAAGGATGCAATTGTACTGTGAATGTGGGTGTTTGTTTAAATTCCCTTCTGGTTTGTGTGTTTTGTGGTGATTGTAATGCTTATCAATTGTCCCTGCTCTGTCCTTGTCCCCCTGCTGTCATGACGCTGCCCTTTTGATTTGTGTGTGTGTGTGTGTGTGTGTGTGTGTGTGTGTGTGTGTGTGTGTGTGTGTGTGTGTGTGTGTGTGTGTGGGGGGTGGGGGTGGTGTGTGTGTGTGTGTGTGTGTGTGTGTGTGTGTGTGTGTGTGTGTGTGTGTGTGTGTGTGTGTGTGTGTGTGTGTGTGTGTGTGTGTGTCTGTGTGTGTGTGTGTGTGTGTGTGTGTGTGTGTGTGTGTGTGCACACACACACACACACGTGCACATGCAGTTGTCCTGCATTCTAAGCACCTCCCCACCACAGTGTGGTTAAGGTATAAACTTACGGTCCAATCAATGCCCTAATTAACAGGCGGGGTCTCCGCCCACTGTTATCTCCCCTCCTGATAATTCATTGGCTGCCTTATCAGCTCTAAGCATCCCTGGCCTCTCAGCGGCTCTGGTCACTGATGGCAGACAGCCAAGGGTACGAGCCACCACGTTCCCTAAGATTTGACTCTCTTTGTTCTATGTGCTCCTAGCCTCGATCTCCAGGCTTTTATTGCTTAGTTTTGCTAAAAAATAAAAGCCTGGCCCATCCATAGCCTGTACTGGGTATGAGGAAGTGTTTCATTTCCCAACCAACCAGAGTGCAGTGGGCGTCGCTCGTAATGTTGTGTTAACGGGGCGGGGGTTGACGGACAGATCGGTGAACCAATGGGATCATGCGCAGTCTCTCGCCGGCTCTATACACCCGCCCCTTTATACACGAAATCAGGAGGGTTGCAGCAGGCTAATGTGCTCCAGACTGATTGGCTCCCCAAAATGAGGTGACCTGACGGGTACTCTGGCACCTCAAGCATATGGGTCAAAGATGAGAAGTCCAAATTTGTTGTCCGGAGGTCATCAAAAAACATACATATTGCATAAATATAATATTGAATAACTCAACTCATACCCATCTTTTGACCCAGAAATATTTGTACTGCAAACTATTAATTTGATGTTTGTTCTTCAGCTTTAAAGTGTCAAAATGTCATTCAGTATAACTGTCCGGGCTAAAATACTATAGAGACACACGGGGACTACAAATTTCACGCCCACTTTTGAGACAGCGCCGCTACTCGAGGTCCGTTAGAACGATGAACTGCAGCTGCCAATGCATTTCCTATGAGAGGATATGAAAGTTAGCCTACTTTTAAAATTATCCTGCATTAACTGAAGACGATATTGATTTAAATAAAAATATGTTTCCAAATGTATGGAGTGTCTTTGTCAACATATCTTCTTGTTTTCTTAATAGTTGATGTGTTTCACATTTAATTTGCCACTTTAACGAGTTACCCATAATGTTAACACAGCAGAGGGTAGACAGCAGACAGACAAGTTGTCGCATTTCAGTGACATCACTGTCTTTACGAGCGCCGAGCGCCGACCAGTGGCGTACCCACTGTAGAGGCAGGAGAGGCGGTCGCCTGCCCAACTAAGATCTCGCCTCCCCTAAAAAATAAAAAAAACCCCGAAAATGTGTCATTGCGTGCTTAATGTCCTCAAAGTCACGCATCCAACAAGCTTTGAACTGAGCAGATTGGACCTTCTGTTCCAGAGATAATGACCAAAACCTATTGAAAACGGCCACTTTCGGCAGTTTTCTGGGTATTGAAAACCTCAAGGGATGTGTCCGTGACGTATATACCATGCGACCACTTAAACTCTGGATCTCCGAAGCTAGCGGTTTTGACATACTGATGGAGTATATTATAGTATATTGTGGGTAGTAAATCGAGATGAAAGATATGGGACATTAAAAAGGACAAATTAAACAAATGGGACAGATTATTAGAACACAAAAACAATCGCTACAGCCTCAGTAGTTAACCAGTGAAATGACGGTATTTTACAATGCCTCTCATAGAGATTGCATTGAGAGCTGCAGTTCATCGTTCTAACGGACCCCGAGTGTCAAAAGTGGGCGTGGATTTGTAGGCCTTCCGCTTCCGGCCGTGTGTCTCTATTGACACGTATTTTTCAAATGTTGAAATCCATCCTAAAAAAATACGTGAACATGTATGGCTGTTATGGATATTAAGTATGTTAACAATATAATGAGCTTCCCATGTGGCAAAAACACAGACTTTAACTAGACGTATCTTGATAGGTACAGTTGCCCAAATGATAATTATTAGAACCATTTTGTGGCTAGCAACTTAACAACTGTCAACCTGGCGTCCCTATTTTGGACATGTCATTATGAGTGAAAATACGGAAAATATCCTATTTACAACAAGCTCACAACGGTCACATAGTGACATGTGAGCTTGTAGATAATCTATTTAGCTATATACAGTAGTAGGCTACTATGGTGGTTCTCAAAGTAAGGTCTGGGGGCTTAAAGGGCTGTCAGTGGGCCCCCAGCAAAATGAGTTAAAATAGCATTAAAATGAGTTTGACCACCTTAACCCTATTTTATAGTTGCCCTATTTATCTATTTACATTATTTATGTATAACTGAATAGGTATTGGTATGAAAGTGTTAATGCATCACATTGAAGATTATTTAGGCTAGTGTTTATTTTATCCATAGTGTTTAAAACTGAGGTACCATGGCTAGATTTTAAGTAAGGAAACCCCCTGCAAAGCCCACATACCTACAAATGCTCACATATTAGGTTTAGTTCTACTTTAATTGGTTTCTCATAAGAATAAGCTATATTAGTGGATTTCATACATTGTGATTGCCTCCTAAAAACAGAGTTAAGCCTTTTTGAGAATAGTAATAGTAATTTCTTTAGCTACTGATGATTTTATTTTAATATAAATTAGCATGCTGAATATATACCATATTATGGTTATAGGCTAACATTCATCCTAGTTAGTACAGTAATGTGTTAATTTCCTCCTTATTGATCTGTACCCAATATTACAGTTACTGTAAGAGGTGTAAGGTAAACCTTATTGGACACTTGTATTGCAATACCGGTATTTTTATCAGTCGATTTGAGTATGCAATTGATCGTTAATCAGATATCAGCCAACATGATAATATTGTGCATCACTAATTTGAGTAGTAGGCTAGTATGAAAGTAGTTGAATTTGCTTTTCAAATAAATGTGAGACAAGATGGTTAATGCTATTCCCTTTTCCCCAGGGCCAAGCTCAGACCAGCACTTCTGGCATGTCAACACCAATGCAGTATGACCACATCGAGCTCACATTGGATGGCCAGGTGATCACAGATGAGAGTGAGTACATCTCCATGGCACTAGGACTCCTATTGTGTGTATATTTTGTGTTCAGAATCCAGTACCCTAAAGGACTGAACAAAACACTGACCTTTTTGGAGTTGTGTTGTTCTGAAATTGAAGGATGCAGGCAAACTTCCTGTCACAGTAAAAAAGAATGTACAACTCCATCTGTGAGTAGCTTGTAGGAGTTAGTATTCTCTCTAGATTTTGTCCTGACATTTCAGCAATGATGTTCAAGGTAGCGACATTGGCCCCGATTCATAACGAGGGTCGTAAATATGGGGTAAATAAAGTTCGTAAAGGCCGGTCGTATTTTGGTAGTCACAAACGGACGTGCAATTCCCAAAGGGGTTCGTATATCCCTGAGATGTGCGTACTACCAGTGCGCATGACCAGGTGTGATGATTACTCTGGAAGGCTGCGTCCAACAGCATCCAACTTTAACGTCACCGTGCTGAACCATGCTAAACAGCGTTGCCATGTCCGCTTATTATAAGCGAATTTGGGCTTATTTTTCTGTAAAGTTGCTTGTAAATATTGGTAGCTGTGGGGACCGTGGTTTTTTGGGCTTGTTTCTAAAGTGTAGTTGGTTATTTGGGCTTGCTTCACAATTGTTCAATTGTTTTAACCGGTGGTTCTCAAATATTTTTATGACATGGACCCCCAAGTTAATATGTAGGCTAATTTATCCCTATAAGCCCCATCTGAAAATGTTTTGTGCCAGCTGGAGGCAGATTTGTGTTGTTAGAATGTTTAAAAAATCTTCCAAATATTGCACATTTTATTACAAGATTTGTTTTAAATATAGCAGATCTACAAGCTCACAACGGTTTAATTAAAGTGCTTATAATGGCCTAAGTGCCAGTTGCTTCTTTTGGGCTTGTTTTCCTAGACCTGGTTGCTTATTTCTCTCACAACATCTGGCAACGCTGATGAAAGTTTGAAGTTCAACTCCGCCTCGTCTAAAGATAACAGATGCGGCTTCGCATCGCCTTGACAAATTACTGTTCTGTCTGGAAGCGGATCACGTAATAAATGCTCTCATGTGTAATGAGAATAAATAAGTTTACAAGGTTTAACCCCATTACCAAATAAAAGGCTAATAAAACGTGGAAAGGATATATATAAGCCTTTTGAACATTGCAGACTTTTACCAAGGTAAAAAGATGATGAAATCCAGCATACAAGTGGAACGCTGCTATCTGATTATGGACCAGAGCTTATTGATTACTTATTGATTAAATTAGTGCATTTTTGATGAATATATCACTGTCCTACGTCGGAATGGGGAATATTAGATCTGTTGTGTGTGGTGTTCATGTGATCAAAATACAGTAGAGTAGCCTACAGTAGACTATTAGCCTACAAATTAATACTGCAGCACGGACAGAGGTGCGTCAGTCCCTCCGCAGTTTCATTAAGGCATCATAGCCTATTTTCATTATTACGTGACACTTTGGCTGAGATGGCCCGCTGGCAAACACACTGAAAGACGGGGACCTAATAATTCAACTCTAAATGCAACTGCCTAGAAAATAAATAAAAAGCGGTGGAATCTACATCATGTCTATATGATGCATACTGTAGGCTACAAGCAATATATAGTTTGACATTTATTTTTTTATTTTTTATATATATGTGTTGACAAATGTTGGGCATATATATATTTTATTTGAGGTTTGCCACTGTTGTAATTGATTTTGGCATGAAGAATAAAGCATTCTAAAGACATACGCACATTTCAGCCCTGGTAAGACAGCCTCAGGGCTGACCTGAGAACGTGCGCACCTGACGCACAAAACACAGACCAAAAAACTTTTATGAATCCGACTGCAGGTGTAGGATTTGTCCTAAATGCCGGTAGGTACAAAATATGGTCGTAAATCCCTTTATGAATCGGGGCCATTGAGTGTATATTTAGTAATGATATAGAGGATATTTGTATCATAGTTTTATCAATACATTATTTATTTGCTAAAATAAATAAAACTTTTGAAAAGGTTATGTATTGTGTTTCTCAGTATGCTTCTAGTACAGGATTCCGAATCTTTTAAGCCCTATTTGGTAAGAAATTATCAATATATTTGAGTGGAAGTGTGAAGCATAATAAGTAATCTATGGTGGTAGCTGGCACTACTGTAAACAATAGTGCTATTTGGAACCTCTAGTGGTGCTATATAGAACCTTTGTGGTTCTATATAGCACCCTTTGACGAAGGTGCTATAGCACCTTTAAAAACTGGTGCTATTTAGCACCATTTGACAAATGGTGCTCAATAGCACCTTAATAACAGGTGCTATATGGCACCATTTGACAAAGGTGCTATATAGTACCTTTACAGATTGGTGCTATATAGCACCAAAAACGGTTCCCCTATGATTACGAGCCAAAGAACCGATTTTGGTGCTATATAGCACCGTTTGTTTTTAGTGTGATAGAGTTCAAGTACTTGATGACATGGGTGTTAGTGTCCGATTGTGCCTGTGTGTGAGCTGAGGAGCACAGCATTTCCAAGTCCACAATAACTTTAAAAACTGCAATTACGCCTCCCTTTATCACATCACTGCTTCAGTTCATCTCTCCTGTACGACCCTCCCTTTAAACACACACACACACACACACAAAACGAGTTCTGTGTTCCCTTGCTCCCGCTCATTTGATTTAAAAAAAGACAGAGATGCTATATATATTTTAATAACTCTGCAATTCATTTCAGCCCATTTGAGGGAGAGAGAGAGAGAGAGAGAGAGAGAGAGAAAGAGAGAGAGAGAGAGAGAGAGAGAGAGAGAGAGAGAGAGAGAGAGAGAGAGAGAGAGAGAGAGAGAGAGAGAGAGAGAGACTGCCTATCATTGTTTAATTGTGTCACAAAGTGGAACAGAGTGCCAATGTGACCTTGTGCTGTTTCAAATCATTCCTACTTTTGAAAATGAACCACGGTTTACAGTGTCACACGTCTTACTATGAAACCTTCTTTTTATATCACCCACATAGTATGCTATCTAGAACAGGTTTACAGGGTGAGTGTCACAACTTATTCTGAAAAGTTTGCATTTTATTTTATTTTTATCACCCATTAGAATACAGGATGTTATCCAGGCACGGAGATCCCGGGGGGGACGGAGGGGTTTTGTCCCCCCCTAGCTTCAGATTGCCCCCGCCCCCCCCTCAAGTCATTTAGAATAATAAAAGTAAATGTTAAAATAATATTTCTTTGATAATAAATCAGTAAAATCAGGCAAAAATAATAAAAAAAATAACATAACCCTAACCTAACCCTAACCCCGAAATAAAGTAACCAAAACCCCCCCCCCCCAAAAAAAAGACCAAAAAAAGAAAAATCTGGAAAATTAATAATGAATGAAAAAAGTAATAAAAAAAACACGCCCCCCTCACGTATAGATGGGTTTCCTGTTTGTAAACATGAGAGGATGATGCGCGCGCAGTGGAGGGTTGAGCAGTAGAGGGCGCTATTACCCGCAGCAGCTCTAGTCAAATGTACATTCATTACCCAAATGGGTAGCACTTTATAATAACTATACACTATAAAGCATTAGTTAAGCATTAGTAAATGCTTAATTCCTCATGAACTCATCATTAGTAAAGCATTATTCATACATTACTAAGCATTAGTAAACACAGTTATAAATGTTGCAACTATACACTATTAAGTATTAGTTAAGCACTAGTAAAACACTTAATCCATCATTAATTCATCATTTGTATAGCATTATTCATACATTACTAAGCATTAGTAAACACAGTTATAAACTTTTCAACTAAACACGATTTACAATTAGTTAAGCATTATTAAGTATTTACGTCATCATGAATTCATCATTTACATAGCAAGTAAGTACTTTATTCATCATGAATTCATCATTTATATAGCATTAATAATACATTAATAAGCGTTTGTAAACACAGTTATAAACGTTTTATTGCCCATTGATAACCTAATCTTTAATGTGCTTAATGATTGTATTCTCATACTTTGTAAATGATAGATTCCAACATTTATAAATAGGTATTATATCAATTTACAAACCAGTTATTTATGAGTTGTTAATGGTTCATACGATCATTTAGAAAGTCTAAGTAAACACCATATACAAACCACTTGGTTGTATATTTATGCGGACATTTGTACATGGTTAGTGAGTGTGTTAATACATGTCTTATAAACACTTATTCATACTCAATGAATGATTTATTAAAGTAGTTACTACTTGTTAGTTAAGTATTTTGTGTGAGCCCATCTAAAGTGAGGACTATCTATGCCTTATAAAGCATTTATAAATGAGATAGTGTGAGCCCATCTAAAGTGAGGACTATCTATGCCTTATAAAGCATTTATAAATGAGATAGAAGCAGTGATATAGAGAGTGCCAATATTTATTGCAACAATTGAGACAGAACATGGCCCATGCAGTGTAAAAATAAAATTAACATTCTTGTGCTGTATGAAGATAAACAAACAATATGCAATGCTATAAACATGTACACATGGCTGATAAATTAAATAAACATTTTGCTTCATGAAAATAAACAATAAACAATCTGCTATGCTATAAACATGTAAACATGGCTGATAAATTAAATAAACATTGTTCTTTATGAAAATTAAACAATAAACAATCTGCTATGCTATAAACATGTAAACATGGCTGATAAATTAAGTAAACATTATTGTACTTTATGAAAATAAACCACACAGAATCTGCTATGCTATAAACATGTAAACATGGCTGAAAAATGTAATAAACATTCTTGTACTGTATGTATGAAAAAATAAATCTGGGTTCTGCCTTCACTATGGGTATAGCCACCCTTGCAGAGCTAGGCAGACAGTTAACATCAGAAGGTAAAAACAACAAAAAAAGGCTTGTTTTGGGTTTCTTCTTTAAATTATCTTCTTTGTTTTTTCTTATTTGTAGAACAGCAATGACATGAAATACACATAGAATGGATTTGTTAAATAGTTTTTTCCACAGTAAATATTTTAACTTTTTAACAATGCTTTTAAAGAAATGAATTAACTTGCAAACATGAATTAAGCAGCTAAACATTCACACAGTTGCAATGATATGAAATTAACATGTACATAAACACATCCCTGATTTTGCTGGAAATAATAATATGCAAATCTCTCCCAATATGCACAAATAAATCACTTGAGTGAAAATAAAAACACAACATTGCTCCCTATAATGGCATTACAGCTCAGAGCAGAATAGCCTATAAGCTAACATGATACACAGCAGCCTGCAGCCTAATGGCTAACAGGCTAACAGGCTAGGCCATATGACTGGTACTGATTAGCAACAAACATGACGTTTTTACCACAAACAGAATACACAGTTGGGCTGTGAAAAAGGTTCTAGCAATCATGTTTCATCATTACTGAGACAATACATCACAAGGCCAGTATAACAGACACAGCTGCACATAGCTTTGCTCTATGCTAAACAGGAAGTGAATGCATACTGCAGGTGTTGCCAGATTTTGCAAAAAAAACAAGCGGCCAGGTCTTTGAAAACAAGCCCAAAAAAGCAAGCAACTTGGCTCAGTTTTACCACTTTACATCGGCAATTTGAAAATAGCAGATCAACAAGCTCACAATGTGTCACATCAAGACACGTTGTGAGCTTGTAGATCAGTTATTTTCAAAAACATATTGGGGAAAAAAGTAAAATATTTTCATGAAAAAATTTGGGAACCACTGGTTTAAAAAAAACCATTAGAAAGCAAGCCCAATTAAGCAACTACACTTAAAAAAAAGCCCCAAATTGTTTATTACATTGTATAACATTGTCCACCTACCTGCCCACTGTGGGCGTGGCCAGGTAGGGAATATCAATGAGTTTCCTGTTTACCAGTGTTGCCATGTCTGCTTATAATAAACAATTTGGGGCTTTTTTAAAAAGTGTAGTTGCTTCATTGGGCTTACTTTCGAATGTTTTTTTTAAACCAGTGGTTCCCAAAAATGTTCAGGGAAAGGATTTTTTAAAAACTTTTTTCCTAATATTTTTTTGAAAATAACCGATCTACAAGCTCACAACGTGTCTTGATGTGACACATTGTGATCTTGTTGATCTGCTATTTTCAAATTGCCGATGTAAAGTGGTAAAACTGAGCCAAGTTGCTTGCTTTTTTGGGCTTGTTTTCAAAGACCTGGCCGCTTGTTTTTTTTTGCAAAATCTGGCAACACCTGCAGTATGCATTCACTTCCTGTTTAGCATAGAGCAAAGCTATGTGCAGCTGTGTCTGTAAGTACTGGCCTTGTGATGTATTGTCTCAGTAATGATGAAACATGATTGCTAGAACCTTTTTCACAGCCCAACTGTGTATTCTGTCTGTGGTAAAAACGTCATGTTTGTTGCTAATCAGTACCAGTCATATGGCCTAGCCTGTTAGCCTGTTAGCCATTAGGCTGCAGGCTGCTGTGTATCATGTTAGCTTAGGCTATTCTGCTCTGAGCTAATGCTGTAATGCCATTATAGGGAGCAATGTTGTGTTTTTATTTTCACTCAAGTGATTTATTTGTGCATATTGGGAGAGATTTGCATATTATTATTTCCAGCACAACCAAGGATGTGTTTATGTACATGTTAATTTCATATCATTGCAACTGTGTGAATGTTTAGCTGCTTAATCCATGTTTGCAAGTTAATTCATTTCTTTAAAAGCATTGTTAAAAAGTTAAAATATTTACTGTGGAAAACATTATTCAGTATACATTTTAACAAATCCATTCACTGTGTTTTCCATGTCATTGCTGTTCTACAAATAAGAAAAACCAAAGAAGATAATTTAAATAAGAAACCCAAAACAAGACTTTGCCTCCAAACAGATTTTTATTTTTTTTACTTCCTGAACTGTCTGCCTAGCTCTGCAAGGGTGGCTATATGCATAGTGAAGGCAGAACACAGAATGTTTTTCTATTCATACAGTACAAGAATGTTAATTACATTTTTCAGCCATGTTTACATGTTCATAGTATAGCAGATTTTTGTATTGTTTATTTTCATAAAGTTAGTAAAATGTTTATTTAATTTATCAGCCATGTTTACATGTTTGTAGCATAGCAGATTGTTTATCGTTTATTTTCATAAAGTACAATGTTTATTTAATTTATCAGCCATGTTTACATGTTTGTAGCATAGCAGATTGTTTATTGTTTATTTTCATGAAGTAAAATGTTTATTTAATTTATCAGCCATGTGTACATGTTTATAGCATTGCATATTGTTTGTTTATTTTCATACAGCACAAGAATGTTAATTTTATTTTTACACTGCACGGGCCATGTTCAATTGTTGCAATAAATATTGGCACTTTCTATATCACTACTTCAGTCAGACAACTCTTAGATTGGATTAGAATATATATTTATTAGCAATATATATTTGCAAGCTTGAGCATGGTATAGAAACAAGAGGAAGCATAGTTTGGCGTCAGGCCTCTGAATCCATTCATTCCCTGTAAGGATAACATTTTAATGAATGTTACATGCCAATTAGCATTTACAGGGAATGAATTAAACCCCCATGGGGATCTAGAAACAGAGCCTACAGGTGGATGCCGGGGAGGCGGGTGGGATGACTTTCATGGGCAGCAGCAGGTAAGCAGCGAGCAGCGGTAGCAGATCTCAGCAATAGCAGCAGCAGCAGCAGCAGTGACACACGTCAGCTTAGCAAGACAGGGAAGCCAGAGTGAGCAGGTAACAGAGCAGTACCTATAACCACCCGATCAGGAGGAAAAGTGCATGTGACCTAGTCACCTGATCGGTTGCCCCAATCCCTTGAGTTGCCTGGCCTGAACTAGCTCCATAAACTGCGCCTCATTTCAGTCAGACAACTCTTAGATTGGATTAGAATATATATTTATTAGCAATATATATTTGCAAGCTTGAGCATGGTATAGAAACAAGAGGAAGCATAGTTTGGCGTCAGGCCTCTGAATCCATTCATTCCCTGTAAGGATAACATTTTAATGAATGTTACATGCCAATTAGCATTTACAGGGAATGAATTAAACCCCCAAAACAGCAAGAACCCCCAAAACTGCTTGGGAGCACAGAGCCTGACGCCGGACCAACCATCTGTGAGAATGGTGGAGCTCCATAACTTGATTCTTACTAACATGGTAGTGTTCCTCAACATTAAATTTTTTAGGTTTACTTAAACAAATGCTGCATGCATCCATGTGTTCAACAAGCCTGATGAATCCAGGTACCTGCTGATCCCTGAATTCAGGAGTCCTAGACGATATCCTAATATGGAGTCCACAGCTGTGCCGCACCAAATCGGATTCGAAGAGGACATCCTATATTTATTTCTTTTTCAAAGAAATCTGCTATATATATATACACATATATATATAAATGAGTCATCCTATGATGAATGATAACTATTGTTTATCATCCATAATAAATAAAGTGTACTGACTATGTGTGTAAAGACGTGCTATCTTTACTTAACATCTGAATCAGTACTATATATATATATAATATATTAGCCTGACTGTATAGTCATAAATAGCCCAACATTTTTAAAACCCAACATATTAAATAGCCCAACATTTTAACGCCATGAAGTCACCAATAACTAAATCCCCAGCAATCCACCCGAGTTGTAATTAAAGCGAGCAGCATTTATTGAATTAGCGATAGACCAGCGAGAGCGCTCATACTCATGAGCTTTTAGCCTGCAGAATGTCATCCTTATTAACCAATATCTACGTAAGCTCCTGAGGACCATTGCCCTATAGATTTAAGAGAAGCGGAAGGACAAGCAGCGCTGCAGGTGTTGCTACACCAATACGGAGGATGGAGAAAGCCCACAGCTTGAGCAGATCTCGCAGCTTTGCAGTGAACCAGTTCAAGTTTAGGCCTACAGATGGAGAGACAAACACAATGTTATTGCAATTCTGGATTAGCCCGGCCATCCTATGACCAATTTAACCCATTTTGGGTTCATGTTGCCATTTACCGTATAGCAACATGCATTTTATATATATATATATATATATTTTTTTTTTTTTTTTAACTATTTGAAGTTTCCAGAACTTAGTCAGATTTAGAAGGAGATTTTAGAATCGGCCTCGGTCTAAATTGGTTAAACGCCATGTGGCGCATATTAGCAACATAGCAGTTGATGCAGAAAAATACGGTATACAAGCTTAAATTATAGCTTGCAGAGCTTGACGCAGATTATTAGACATGTGAATAATATTAACTAACGCCGATATCCCTCTCCATCCATAGCCTAATATATTTAGCACGAAATGCCATCTGTTGCAAGTCTGGATCGGCCCAACAGAGCCAGACGGTTGGCAGAATTGATTTAGCAGAGTTTTAACAGCAAGCTAGGCAGCTCAGTAGATGATGCAGCATAGGTGCCGAGAAGACATTGAGAAGCCCACATCTCAAGCGCTCTCTCACGCTGCCTTGAGAGCCTTGTGCTAGCCCGCACAGTAGATGATGCAGCATAGTGTTGAGAACATTGAGAAGCCCACATCTCAAGCAGCTCTCTCACGCTGCCTTGAGAGCTCACAGTGCCGCCAAGAGCGTAGGTAGCTCAACCTGGAATCTAGAACCAGAAGCAGAATTATCCTTGCAATTACCATGGTAAGCCACCCTGGACGAGATGACGCCGTTATAAACCGCTGGGACAGGAATTTACTTCCTGAAGCCACTCACACATCCCCGGTGAAGCGTGCGTGCTTCACTTGTGGATGTGTGGGGACGCATGCTGCACGTCAATGTGCGAGAGTGGCCTCAAATCCTGACACAGTCAGTCGCACACCGCAAACTGCTGGTTGCGCTGCAACACTCGACACCAGTGATGAACACACCGTGATGTGGTGCTAAATATGCCGTGAGCATCCCACTCGGCGGCAGCCTTTTATACGGGGACAAATACTTCCAGTCACCCAGCTTTTGATAAGCATGAGACAAGCAAAGAGCCCATCAACATAGTGTAACTATTGATAACAGGAGCAGCCAGCATCGGAGTCCCTCTTTTATCCGTCCAGCGAGATATGTCGCGGCAAAATATTATTATATTTTTAATTTTATTTAATTGGTGCACACCAGCCAACATGGACAAATGACTGATATCTTGACTCTACTGAAGCCCCACTATCTATCCTGTTGCAAACTTTACTTCTGAACTCTTGATGCTCCTAACATGACAACATCACTTGGCAACCAACTTTTCTATATACCATGACCCTCCCATATGGAAGCAAGCATGCCGTGTTTAGCTTGTGCTACGACAATCCAGAGCTATCTACATAAGCATGCAGAGTTAGCTTGTGCTACAACCAATTTGATAGCTTTACGCATGGGAAGCAAAACATGCTGTGTTTAGCTTGTGCTACCAACAATCCAAGCTTCCACATGAGAAGCAAACATGCTGAATTAGCTTGTGCTACGAACAATCCAAGCTTCCACGTGGGAAGCAAACCATGCTATGCTAGCCTGTGCTACAAACGATCCAGAGCTATCCACGTAGCAAGGCATGCTGAGATAGCTTGTGCTAAGACAATTCAAGCTTCCACGTAGGAAGCAAACCATGCTATGCTAGCCTGTGCTACAAACAATCCAGAGCTATCCACGTAGCAAGGCATGCTGAGATAGCTTTTGCTAACAATTCGGCCTCCACGTAGGCAAACATGCTGTGCTAGCCTGTGCTATAACAAATCTAAAGCTTCCACATAAGAAGCAAACATGCTGACTAGCCTGTGCTACAACAATCTAAAGCTTCCGTACAAGAAGCAACATGCTGTGCTAGCCTGTGCTACGACAATCTAAAGCTTCCACAAGAAGCAAACGTACTGTGTTAGCCTGTGCTACAACAACTCTACCATGCCATTTTTCCTACTCTGCAATTAGATACCAGTTATAGCTATACAAGAGGTAAATAACTATAGCCACCATCGGCACATGGAGATAAATCATCCCTACCCCTATTATCTGTCCATAAATAAATAATACGATATAATGCCAGTCTGCACAACTACAGACTGCTTTAAGCATAGAATGAGCTATGCACATCCTTACAACATACTCGCAGCCTTCTGATTAAAATACTGCTAAATGATGATTGAATCCGAACGGACCCGTAACCTATAATATTTAACACCAACTAGACTTGCACATTTATTAATCCTACACTGATACTTGCATGCATTATTGCTGCTTTACTCACATTTGCAAATCGCAAGTAAGTTCATAACATTAATACTTTTATAAATATAATACTTTAATTGCTGTGGCTTACTATAATTACTTACCATCTTATGCCATTCAGCCTGATTGAAATGTATTTTACCACGCAGACTACATAAAATGATAAATATAGAGACTACAATTCCCAGTTTACACCAGAAAATCAACCAATCATAGAGTAGACAGCTGAACACGGAACAAAGCTTACCCTTTTATCCCATAACGTAATAGTTCATTCATTCCAGCCCAGCGCCGAAACAGAACATCCTATAGATTCATGGTAAATCATTATCAATGAGTTCTAGCAGCTGAACATTAACATTTAAGCTGCAGTGCGAACCTACTCTTGAACACTATCTCACAAGTTAGTTTCTCATCTCTCATCCGCCTGGGTAGAGATGTGTTCGGTCATCAACTATAAGCCTCAAATACAACATCTGGTGGACAAGCTCTTCAGAATAAGAGTACCGTCTAAAGAAGCCACTGAACTATCCATAAATATATTAAACTATAAATTAAGCAAGATGCAGCCAACTGAGCACATCCGTGTTTTAACCAGTACATAAGATATTAATCTGAACATTAGAGCCAGAACAAGCAAAGCAACTCACAAAAGTGACGCCATGCCTTTTCTATCTCTCTCCCTCTCTCCCTGCACCGCGAACGCCATCCATTCCTCTGTGATCGACAGATTGGTGTTGCCATCTCTTGAGAGAGAAGCAAGCAGCCAGGTCTAGAAACCCAAATCTTGAGATAAAGTGAACTCCATTGAACAAATACACGCTAAACTGGGGACCATAACAGAACCCCGAGCCCATCGTTACTTACGATAAGAAACATAGCAATTTAAGCAACACTGTTGGTGAACTACCGTTAAACCAGTGCCATAAAGAGAGTTCTGACACTAGCGTCGACTCCCATTGTAAGAATGGAATGCGGAAGTGCTCCGTCTAACTCAATGAGGCAGTCCCATTGTTTGGAACTATAACCGGAATGCGGAAGTGCTCCGTCTAACTCAATGTTTGGAACTAAGCCCAAGGAGCCCGCTTTGCGGTGGAATCAAGCGTGTCGTTACTCTATTTCTACACTCTAGTTGACCATACTGATATCGATCAATGACGAACGCTACTGCTTTTGAGCTGAGCGTTTAGCAAGAAATTTAGCCATAATTTAATTTAGTTTTTTTACTTAAGTAAAGAAAGTAATACCACGATTAGTAGCACGCAGCTGAGTAGCTATGATTACAACCATCAAC
Source organism: Gymnoscopelus braueri (assembly GCF_963280865.1). NCBI lineage: Eukaryota > Metazoa > Chordata > Actinopteri > Myctophiformes > Myctophidae > Gymnoscopelus > Gymnoscopelus braueri. The sequence goes on along the minus strand of NC_137622.1, from coordinate 6,005,896 downwards.
CAAGGAACAACGACGCCGTATGACCACCTACATGAACAATATGAGACTATTCATGGTCAGCAGCATACATATGTACCCAGCTGTTTTTTGGACTACCAGCCGGGAACTAGGCGCCGCTGATCGGACGCAGAGTCGATCTCTTTGGCCGGGGGACCCGGGATGCCCCCAGGGGGAAGGGTCGCGATCCCGGTGTCCGGAATTTCCTCCGCACCCCGTTCGCTCCCCGTGTCCGTGGAGGAGGAGGACATGGCGAGGAGTACGAACGACCAGGAGATGATGAGTATATGACTTTCATGGGCAGCAGCAGGTAAGCAGCGAGCAGCGGTAGCAGATCTCAGCAATAGCAGCAGCAGCAGCAGCAGTGACACACGTCAGCTTAGCAAGACAGGGAAGCCAGAGTGAGCAGGTAACAGAGCAGTACCTATAACCACCCGATCAGGAGGAAAAGTGCATGTGACCTAGTCACCTGATCGGTTGCCCCAATCCCTTGAGTTGCCTGGCCTGAACTAGCTCCATAAACTGCGCCTCATTTCTATCTCATTTATAAATGCTTTATAAGGCATAGATAGTCCTCACTTTAGATGGGCTCACGCTATCTCATTTATAAATGCTTTATAAGGCATAGATAGTCCTCACTTTAGATGGGCTCACGCAAAATACGTAACTAACAAGTAGTAACTACCTTAATAAATCATTCATTGAGTATGAATAAGTGTTTATAAGACATTTATTAACACACTCACTAACCATGTACAAATGTCCGCATAAATATACATCCAATGATCCAAGTGGTTTGTATATGGTGTTTACTTAGACTTTCTAAATGATCGTATGAACCATTAACAACTCATAAATAACTGGTTTGTAAATTGATATAATACCTATTAATAAATGTTGAATCTATCATTTACAAAGTGTGAGAATACAATCATTAAGCACATTAAAGATTAGGTTATCAATGGGCAATAAAACGCTTATGACTGTGTTTACAAACGCTTATTAATGTATTATTAATGCTATATAAATGATGAATTCATCATGAATTAAGTACTTAATTGCTATATAAATGATGATTTTTTTATGAATTAAGTACTTATTAATGCTTAACTAATTGAAAATTGTGTATAGTTGAAAGGTTTATAACTGTGTTTACTAATGCTTAGTAATGTATGAATAATGCTATACAAATGATGAATTAATGATGAATTAAATGTTTTTTACTAATGCTTAACTAATACTTAATAGTGTATAGTTTCAACATTTATAACTGTGTTTACTAATGCTTAGTAATGTAGGAATAATGCTTTACTAATGATGAGTTCATGATAAATTAAGCATTTACTAATGCTTAACTAATGCTTTATAGTGTATAGTTAATATAAAGTGCTACCAAATGGGTAGTCGGAAGTTGGATCTGTTTGTATATAATAGCAGCATTATGCCTATTATGCCTAAAATAGCAGCATTATGCCTATCTAAATCCCGAAAATAACAACAGAATGAATGGCGCTTCCGGTTCGTTCTACCACCCGCATGCGCAGATTGCGCACTCTGCTCTGTGATGACGTCGCGCGGAAACCCATCTATAGGAGGGCAGGATGAGTCACCAGAACCAAGGACGGGTGTTTTTGATGAATCTAACATGTGGAGTTTGAAGTTATAATGGGTTTATAATGGAAGGGGACGTGTCTAATAAAATGAATATTCAATATCTAAATACTGAATCAACAACTTAAAAACTGTCTGGGGGGCTGTAAAATAGTTATTTCTGATGAGGGCTAGGTAGACAGAATGACAAACCAAATGTTTTAATAATCCGGATTTATTTTCCAATAAGTGCACAAAAATAATGTTCAAAAATAGTTTTAAAAAAAATTAATAAAAGAAAATACCAAAACAATAAACCTACATGCTTTCAATCAAGCAACAGTCTAGAGAATGCACTGACTCTGACAGACTGAGTTTTAAGGGCAGAGCTTCTCTGCAGCATTATGCCCATGACCTCCCTCTCCTGTGCCTGAGACAAGACTGACTCATATAATCTACCTGCATGGCCTCTACCTAGTGGCCTCAACCAACTGTCTTAAAGGACAGGTTACCTCACCACATTCACCTACAGTACTAGTGAAATCAACAAATAAAACATTTCCCAAACTTTACAGAAATCATTATCAGCCAAAAGGTCCAGATCCCGCTGTCTCTCAAAAGGTAAGTATGTTTTAGCAACACAACTCTTTTCAGTCATAATATATCTTACACAGAAAAAACCCACACTCCCCCATGTCAAATGGTATGCCCCAATTACCATACCCTCTATATAAGGAGCACTGTGATCATGTGGTGCTCTTTTCTGATCCTCAAACCAGGAAGAGGACATGGCAAGTATGTGTGTTTGTTTGGTAATGAAGATGAGCTTGAAACTGTTGAGATAAATAAAGTGGTTATGTTTCAACCAACCAATTGCATCTGTGTTGTTTGTAAAAATGAAATTAATATGAAATTAATATTGATAAGACAATGTAAGGGAGATCTGTTACAAAGGTCATGGTGAATATATTGCAATAGTCACATATGGGAATAGTGAATATGCTGCAGAATGAAGTGAGTATTATGATAAGAATGCATAATGAAATCATGAAAAAATATAATGGAGCATGTGAGGCTATAAAGGTAAAGTGGGAAAGGCAGTATCTTTCTTTACCACCGGGGCTCACAAAAGCCTGAGTAGATGATAACATGACCAAAATATTTTTTGGAAGGGAAACATCCCTTTAACATAATCAATAACAAATATTTTCAGAAATCTTATAGGGCGCCACTGCTATGCCCTATAAGTGAGAGTATTTGCACATTTATAAAGTTACAATTTAATGACTTGTAATACTAAATTGGCCAAATGGCCAAAATACGTAAGAAAGAGGCAAACATTGTGAAAATAGCCAATCTACAAGCTTATGTATACGTATACTAGGCTGTGTATGCTGTGACAGGATACTGTATACATATACTAGGCTGTGTATGTTATGACAGGATTCAGTATATGTATACTAGGCTGTGTATGTTGTGACAGGATACAGTATACATATACTAGGCTGTATGTTGTAACATAATACAGTATACTGTACGTGAACTAGGCTGTATGTTGTGACAGGATACAGTATACGTATTTCTTTCTTTTTTTCTTTCAGATACTCAAGGCTGGCAGAGGTGTTGCGGGGGGGACACCCCCCTCCTCTTCATTATAAGCCTTGACATTAAGACATCAGTGGAGGAGGGGAGCAATAACTGGGCTTCAGTACTACAACTAGGAGGTCTAGATGGCTCCCTGATGTATTTATTTTTATAAACACACACACACAAACACACACACACACACACACACACACACACACACACACACACACACACACACACACACACACACACACACACACACACACACACACTGTACATATGACGATGCAGATGACATCTGCATCATAAATGCCCAGAAGACTGAGGTTCTCACCTACAGTGTAACACCCTCCCAGACCATCCACCTCTAATAAAGTACTGTTGAAGCTAACCAGATGTATGGAGGATGGAGATGGCGAGAGTCGCCGCTGCAGGCTCATCCGAGGATGCCCTGCCCTAGAGAACGAGACCTGGAGATCTCTCTCTATCCATGGGTTTGTCTGCATGGGGGATTCCTCCGAAGACTTGGTCCGCACGGTCGAACGGCCGAAGACCTCGTCCTTCTTGGGGGTTTCCCCTGAAGACGGCTGATGAAGACTACTCAAAGTAGGAACCTCTTTAGGACTGTCACGATTATGACATTTTACTTGACGATTAATTGTCGCTCAAATAATTGCGACTAACGATTTAAATGCATATCTGTCGTACATTGAACTTTGTAACATTAATTTAAAAAAAATATTTTTAGACTTCGTAAACAAAAGGTGCACACTGCACAGGGCAGATATGACAAATAACTTGCATAATTCATATTATATTAAAAAAAAACATGAATAGTGGAAATAGCAGTCTGCTAATTCCACTTTTTTAATTTTTTAAAAAAACATAAAAAATGTTCAACATGGAAATGATTATGACGATTATCCGAAAAAGTATTGCGATTATCTCAAATACTTGCGATTAGGCGATTATGTAATAATTGTGACATACCTATTTTTTCCTTTTCCTTTGCTGGATGATGCTGCTGCTGCAGCAGTTTGTGTTTTATGATGTTTTTGGTGTATGCTGTTCGTGTCATGTGCTGATGTGGTTCAAGATGTAGCTCTGTTGCTGTCATGTTGGGGCCCGGTGTGGCAGTGAAACATGTTCAGTGACTGTTTGTTTGTGGCTCTGGAATTGAAGGCTGATGTGAATCTAGACTATGTCGGCTGTGTTGTGGCTGTTATTGGAAGTGTGTGTGTGTGTGTGTGTGTGACGGAGAGAATTAGCATGATACACTTTTTAGACATAGGCCTCTGTAAATCTGGACCTGGTCATTTGAAAGGTCACTTTTTGGGAGGTACTAGAAGGTCACTTTTTGGGGGGGAAGGGGGGGGCTGTGTAAATCCGGGCCTGGACTTGGTCATTTGACCTTTAACACTAGTCACTGCAGCTACATTTTAATCAAGACGATCTACTTTTTCATTTAAAAGTTTAATTGGAAGAAGAACAATTTCACAGAACAATTTCACAAAATGGTCAACTTAGCTTCTTCATCAGCCACTTCGTTTTGAACAGTGCAAGGTCATTGACTCGAATCCAACGCTTATTGCCTTTATTTACGGGTATTGTAGAGCCTTTACCTTTAAGCCTACTGCGAGGGGCAACTGGGTTGAGTTTAGTTAGACGCGTGCATGAAATTCAATGTCCAGAGCTGTTGTATATTTTCGGATATGTCAATCCATTTATTGCCCATAAATCATAGATACACAATACTCAGACAGAAGCATTGAATGCCGACCTGTACAGCACATGAAACACGGTCAAAAACTGTGTGGCTTTTCCCCATTGCCACCTGGCCACAATCACCCACCAAGTAGGTATAAATGGGTAACCACCCCCTGTGGTGGTTGCCATGGCTACTGACAATGCCACACCTCTCCTGTGGTGGTTGTCATGGTGATTAATAATGCCACACCTCTGCAACATGAGGTAGATATTAGGGCCACACACTGATTTAAGAAGACATCAGTGTCATTATCACCAAGGCCACATCATTCATTTACATATAACAAACAAAATAAATATAAAGGCATTTTGGCTCCAACACACCGGCCCCTAATTGAGGATGGCAGGAGGCCAGGAACAATTCAAAATAAAACATAATGGAGCCATAAATTCATATAAATACAATGCAAGAGCAAAATTCCTCTAAGTTAGAGGTTTCAAATGGCAGCTTTGTGAAACAAGCAACATTGTTTTTTTAGTCTTCAGTGCAGAATGCACCAGTCCTTTCCTTGCTAAATACGATGTCCCCAGGGACAAGACTGTCTCTCCTTACTTCACCTCTGCCGCTCCTGTAGCAAAAGGCAAGTGCTCTCATCAGCTAGTGCTTCCACAAAAGGTCCAAGATGTATTTGATTTTTCTTCATCTCCTTTTGAGAAGACCCTCTATGGTGCCTGCTGAAGACACAGTTGGACAGGATCTTTTGGGTTGCTGCATTGGCACCAGTGATCCAGTCATTACTCCTTAATCTGGAGATGGGACTGTCCTTCTTCACTTCACCTGGTAACAGCAAAGCAGGTTCATCAGAGAACCTTTGCCGTTGTGTGAAGCGATAGATGGCAGTTTCAGCTCTCCACAGATCGTCTGGTGTAAAATTCTGGTTTCCCAATGCAGGTTTAATGCGCTGTATTTCCTTTTTGTATTTTCTGTGGAATGTATCATTCCTCCCAAACTTTCTTTTCCATCCAATTGGCAACTCCTCCAACTTTGTTATGGAGGTCCTATTGACAGCAGCAGCAGGGTAGCCACTCTCACTCCGCTGCTCACTGTGGCCTGAAAGGGAACCATTAATGACCCACCCCAATAGGGTCTTAATGGCATATGGCCCATTGCCATGACTGTTGACAACTTCCCATGGCTCAAGCAATTTAGAGGCGTTGGTACCTATCAACAACTCTACATGAGCCTGAATACGAGGAACTGCAATACCATCCAGGTATGGCCACTTAGCAAGCTCCTCTTCTTTGATGATGTTGTTTGTGGTTACGGGCATCCTCTTCTGGGTGTAGACCTTGGGCAGGTCATAAAACAGTTTCCCAGAGAGGCTTGAGATCTCCAAATCAGACAGCATATAGCTGGACACAGATGTCTTTGGGCCCATGGTTAGCAAGCTGATTTGGGCTTTCCTTCCTTTCAGGTTCAGCCTTCTCCTCAGGTTTTCTGAGCAAAATGTGTCAGTGCTTCCTGGATCTAAAAATGCATAAGTTTGGATTATTTTGTCTCCCTTGCTGGACTTCACCTGTACCGGCAAGATGGACAGAATTCCCTCACTGTTACCGGCCCCTGTTTGACCACATGTATGCAAAGACACCCGTGCATTACTCACAGATGCGTTCCTTGGCTGGTTTGAGTCAGAGTAGCTTGCTCTGTCCTCCTGGTTAATGTGTAGAACACTGGGGTGGTTTTGGTTGCACAGCTTGCAAGTCAAGCGCTTCTCGCAAGTCCTGCTCATATGCCCAATGCGAAGGCAGCCAAAACAGATTCCTTTTGTCTTAATAAAAGTAATCTTGTCCCTGTGTGTCATTTCCTCCAACTGAGGACATTGGTCCAGTGTGTGAGGTTGTGAGCAGCATACACAAATGTTGGTGTTGTGAGTGGATGTATTACTTTTCTGTGTAGTTTGGTCTTCCAGTGTAGGGGTTTCCATGGTAACAGTGGTGGCAAAACCACTGATTCTCCTTTGAATCTGGGTGTGGTTTGTGATTTCATTCTGTTCATAGTTCTATTTCCTGTAGTCAGTGGTGCATCTTGAATGTCTCCAAAGACTGGATCAGAGAGGATTTTGACTTGTCGCTCAATGAATGTGACGATGTCAATAAACTGTGGCCTGCGGTTGTGTCTGTCCATAATCTCCAACGCAGAGCCTCTCCATCTTTCTCTTAGCTTGTATGGAAGCTTCAAAATCAATGTCTTCATGTTTGCAGACATATTCAGTTCTCCCATGTACTGTACGTTCTCCATAGCATTGCAACACTCTCGGAGGAAAAGTGCATAGGCTTGAAGAGATTTGACATCCTCAGACTTCAGTTGCGGCCAACTGAGCACCTTCTCCATATATGCTGCAGTTATCTTGTACTCATCTCCAAAGTGTTGTTCTAGAAGATACTTTGCCATTTCATAGCCTCTGTCTGGAGCCATGTGTTGGCAACTACGCACCAGGGCTTGTGGCTGACCACTGGTGTACTTTTCCAGGAAGTACAAACAATCTCCTCTGTTGCTTGCATTCTTCTCCACACAATGTACAAAGGCTCTCACAAAGGTTCTGTACTGCAGAGGATCCCCATCAAAACATGGAATCTCTCTTGGTGGCAGTAAGTGAGAGGTCTGTAGCTGTACAAGTATAGCCGTTATTTCATTCTGCCTCTGCAGTAGGTTGCGTACCGCTGATGTTTCATCAATGCTTTGAGGAGTGGTGTCAGTTATTCTTGTTTGCTGCACAGGAGGGTTCAGGTGAGTTGTATTATGACTGTTTTCCTTTGCTGCATTCCAGGATACGTGTTGTCGTCGTTGTAAAGATGGTGGTGGTTGTTCTTGCCAAGATGGTGGTTGTGTTTGACTGAGTGGTGGCTGTAACAGCATAGATTGTTGTCTTTGCCACCATGGGGGTTGTTGAATGGGTGCTGGTGGTTGTACTTGCCAGGGTGAAGGAATGGGTGTTTGTTGCTGTTTGCATATAGGGTGGTTGCCATAGTGATGGTTGTTGCACATATGATTGCTGTGCAGACGGTTGCTGTGGTACTGGTGGTTGTTGCTGTGGTAGTGGTGGTTGTTGCTGTGGAGGTTGTTGCTGTGGTAGTTGTTGCTGTGAGGATGCTTTGTATTCTTTGGCATGGGGATTGAGAGTGACTGTGGGTTCCTTTGACCTTGTTCCTTTCCTATAGTATGAGTCCATTCCATCTGAATGTGTGAATGAACGAGCTTGGTGACTGGGGGATTGTAATATTGCTAGTTTTGCATTGGTAGCTGCCAGTTCTGCATCAAGCTCCATTGTTTCCTTTTTCTTTTTCAACATTTCTTCCTGTTCCTCCAGAGCGTGCTTCTCCTTTAATGCAGCAGCCCGAATTACAAGTGCAGCTCTCTCTGCCTCTGCCTGTATGCGAGCTGAAGATGTTGAAGATCTGCTGGACCTGCTGGTCCCAGACCTTGTGTGGCTTTTGCGAGCAGATTTTCTACTTTCCACATTTGAAATGCTGTCATTTGGATGTATCAGATTGTCCACATCATCCTCCTCCCCCTCCTCATCAACAACACTTTGCACAATTTTGGGATTTTTTGTCCATGCATTCACCTCATCAATAAATTCATTGACATTGATCAATTTGGCCTTGAACCAAATGTCGTGCTTTTCCTTTTCTTCAGGAGGCAATAATGGCAACAGAGCCTCCTGAGCCTCTGTTGCTTCCTTGCATATATGGAGATATTTCATAAATATTCTTTGCACCTCCTGTTTGCATCCAGTTTTCTTTAACTCCAAAATCGTTTTTTGCAAGTTAGCTGCCTTGTTTAATTTAGATTTTCTCTCCTTTTGTAATGTGTCGAGTTTATCCATTAGTGCTCTTGGGGTCATTATGCTTTTGCGTTTTGTGACCATTTGTGATTCGGCTTCAACATTGTGCATGATTTGACCTGTGTCCACCTCGGACTGTTTCTCAGCCACTGCGGGCTGTGACTGCTCCTCAGTCTGTTCAACCAATGCAGTTTCATTAGAATGCGTTTCAGCCGTGGCGGGCTGTTCAACCATACCGTTCTCTGCTTGATTCAGATCAGCCATAATACCAACGGTTCAAACATAAAAACAGTACCTTCGGTTAAATTACTCAACAACAAACCCACAGTTAATCACAGTTTAAAACCAAAACCTTAATAGAGACACAGACACCCACGAACGGGTTGCAATCATAAACCACCAATGCATTGGATTTGTCCCTTTTTCATATGTTTCTCAAATGACTGTGTGCACACAATTGTTTTTATATGGCCATATAAGGTACCCTGGTAGCGCGCTACATACCCTTTCGTTGTCCGTGCACTGCCGGGTCCGTTTGTCTTTGTTCTTTACTTCAAAAAGACTTCGAAAAGACTTCAAACAGCGCTCATTGTCCGAGCGCTATTCAATCAACTCCTTGCGTGCAGGACAGCTCATTGTCCGTCCAACCGAACGGTGCGGGTCGCCGCGATCAACTCCTTTCGGTGCAGGCCGCTCGTCCGAGCGCTGCTCGATCAACTCCTTGCGTGCAGAGCAGCTCCTTGTCCGTCCTGACGATCGATCAACTCCTTTCGGTGCAGGCCGCTCGTCCGAGCGCTGCTCGATCAACTCCTTGCGTGCAGAGCAGCTCCTTGTCCGTCCAATACGGACGATCAACTCCAAACGTGCAGAGCAGCTCCTTGTCCGTCAATACGGACGATCAACTCCAAACGTGCAGGGCAGCTCCTTGTCCAAACGCCGCGAGCAGCACCGGGTCCTCCTGGTCCACACGCTGCGAGGGCGGCTGTGCGATTCACCGAACGCCGTGCTCAAGCACCGGCGTGTCCTCGTCCTAATTGTCCTCGTTCCGCGCAATTCCAAGCGAAACGGTGAACCAAACAATTGTCAATAAATAGTGTCTTTCAGCGATCTCAGAAATCAAACGCTGTCTCACTGATCAGCTGTTGAATCTTGAGCGCGATGATCCTCGTCTTCCTTTAAATAACAAAGGTTTCAATTGTCCACTTCAAAAGAAGAGCCTAAGTTTTTGACTTAATGTAGAGCCTTTACCTTTAAGCCTACTGCGAGGGGCAACTGGGTTGAGTTTAGTTAGACGCGTGCATGAAATTCAATGTCCAGAGCTGTTGTATATTTTCGGATATGTCAATCCATTTATTGCCCATAAATCATAGATACACAATACTCAGACAGAAGCATTGAATGCCGACCTGTACAGCACATGAAACACGGTCAAAAACTGTGTGGCTTTTCCCCATTACCACCTGGCCACAATCACCCACCAAGTAGGTATAAATGGGTAACCACCCCCTGTGGTGGTTGCCATGGCTACTGACAATGCCACACCTCTCCTGTGGTGGTTGTCATGGTGATTAATAATGCCACACCTCTGCAACATGAGGTAGATATTAGGGCCACACACTGATTTAAGAAGACATCAGTGTCATTATCACCAAGGCCACATCATTCATTTACATATAACAAACAAAATAAATATAAAGGCATTTTGGCTCCAACAGGTATGATGCAGCTCAAGTGGGACACAAACACACCACACGTGTGAGGAAAAATGCCCAGCGGCTACTGGTTTCAGATTGTACCACAACAGCTCCATTGAAAGCTTCCTGTCAAGCTGTCTTAGAAAAGCCTACAGCGGGTGCCGGTTAGAACTCCCCTCGCTCCAGGAAGTTAGGAATGGTATAATTTACTATATAATTTATTTAGGCATTTAGCAGACGCTCTTAATCCAGCGACGGGACGCGCACGTGTCTGTTGGAACTGTTGCAGGTACCAACAGTCACTTTCCATCCCTGATATACTATCTGTGCACAGAGCATAACCCACACTGCATATATCCACCGACAGGTATGGTACAATATAACTTATACAATTGGGGTGGTTGTATTTTGTCTCCCTGCTCTTCTAGTGAGACATTTAGATCGTGTCAAAGGTCATGTCTCACCTACAAACAGGATCTGACATGAAATGTTGACCTGATGGTCAATATTCATTTCATGCCCTGAGCAAGCGGGCGGGCTCTATTAGCTCAATGGTAAAAATGGCAGCACTTGCGCAGGAAACCGGGTTCAAATCCGGGGTCGAAGAGGAAAGTTACATAGTGCAGCTTTCATGTGATATTTTTGGTGATTAATGAAGATGCTTTATAATGTTTTGGTCCCCACGCCTTGGGGTGTTTTTTGTTGTCGCTGTATATTTGCCCTCTGCATTTTACCCATCCTAGGAGCAGTGACCAGCCGTTGGTGTGAAGCGCTCAGGGTCAGTTAGGGGTTAAATGTCAGTTTGACACTTCGACACATTGCCGAGGGCTGGAATCGAACCTGGGACCTTTGCCTTCCCAGACGGGCTCTCTTAACCATTCAGCTCTGTGTAATGATTAGTGTTATAAAGCTTTAGATATTTGTATGAGCCTGTATTTGCAATTGTAATGATTTTGTATTATAAGTGTAGGCCTATAGCAGTAGTGGCTCAGAGCCTCGGCCTGATGACCAAAATCGTAATATCTCCCCCGGCCCCTTTAGCCAGTGATGTAAAGTATCTTAGTACATTTACTCAAGAAGTACTGTACTTAAGTACAGTACTCTTTCTCTCTCTCTCTCTCTCTCTCTCTCTCTCGCTCTCACTCTCGCTCTCTCTCTCTCTGACAATGGATTCAAAGTTATACTTTGAAAAGCTTCCCTGCACTGGTTCTCGTTGCAGGCCAGTAAATTATGCACGGGGCTAAAGTGCTGTGGGTTCATGGTGATTTATGACCATTGGTTTGAGATCTCACTGCTATACCTACTTACCGGTGTTAATCTCACACTATTAAACCTGGTTATATGCCCCACTCTGCTCATTAGCATAACCCCCCCCCATGTCTTATCCTACTGTGTTTTTTACCAGGACTCTCATGTGTCCAAATGGTACCGTGCCTTTAATGAATGAATAAGAGATGGTTACTATAAGAAGCGTCTGGTGTGGACCTGCTGGGCACCGCAGCCGTCCTGGTAATTACATTCCCGTCAGAGTCATCATTTGACCCCCATTAAAATAGATTGCTTCCAAATCACAACGTTCTGCTCTAGTCTGATTGCCATGGTGAACATTTCTCTCTCTCTCTCTCTCTCTCTCTCTCTCTCTCTCTCTCTTTCTCACCACTGACCAACCACTGACGGAAAGTAACTAAGTAGCCTACATTTACTTAGATACTGTACTTTTGAGGTATTTGTACTATGCTTGAGTATTTCCAATTTCCAATTTAACTTCTACTCCACTACATCTCGGATCCAAATATTGTACTTTTACTCCACTACATTTATTTGAAAACTATAGTTACTATACTTTGTAGATTTTGATTATTACTACAAAACATACATTAGCCACTTCAGCCCTAGATACATTTTGGCCATTTGAAAATAGCCGATCTACAAGCTGCGTCGCATCTGAGCTTGTAGATCGGCTTTAAAAAAAAAAAAATATGCATTTGAAAACTTGTGAAATGGGACATTTTGTTCTACTTTGGTACTTTAAGTAAATTTCGATTCCAATACTTTTGTACTTTTAATCAAGTAAATCTTGAATTCCGGACTTTTAACTGTATCAGAGTATTTCTACATTGCAGTATTGATACTTTCACTTATGTAAAACATGTGAGTACTTTTTCCACCACTGCATAAGGTTACGTACAAGCCAATTTGTTCTGGGTATAGCCTCGATCTCCAGGCTTTTATTTTCCTTTGCATTTTGCTCAAAAATAAAGGTGACGGGTAAGGGGGTAGCGAGGAGGGGGGGGGGGGGGGGTGGGTCCACAGAAAAGAGGGGACATTTATGAGCAACATATTCCTTGCGCTGAGTCAATTTGCACTCTATTAGCGCTGAACTCAATGAGGCAGGATTTAAGTCTCTGAACAAAGTACTTAGTGGCTGGTTCTCCAGATGCGTCATTCACCCGAGTTCAACAATCCAAATCAATAGCTTCTGAGATGTGTGACGAATTAATTGCTGGACAAAGGCGAAAAATGAGACAACAGGTGTGTGTGTGTGTGTGCGCGCGTGGGGGGGGGTTGTTTCCATCAGTGGTGTAAAGTAACTAAGTACATTTACTCAAGTACTGTACTAAAGCACAAATTTGAGGAATTTTTACTTTACTGGAGTATTTCCAATTGTCTATACTTCTACTCCACTACATCTCAGAGGCAAATATTGTACTTTTACTCCACTACATTTATTTGAAAATGCGTCGCGTTGTGAGCTTGTATATCTGCTCATTTCAAATAATTTAGTACTTTGGTACATTTTGATGCCAATACTTTTGTACTTTTACTCAAGTAAATTTTGAATTCTGGACTTTTACTTGTAACAGAGTATTTCTATATTGCAGTATTGGTACTTTTACTTAAGTAAAGAATTTGAGCACTTTTCCACCACTGCCTGTTGTTTAATTCATAGCCACGGAACCACTGGCCGTAATCAGGCTTATGGACATGAAAGCCAGAGGGGAAAACATTTTTTTTTTTTAAAGCTTTGGGAAATGTTAGGACTACAGGACGATACACATACAAACGCTTTGCTAGATCTCTCATGTTGCCACTAGTAGTATATTCGATCGAAAAGGTTCCTATTCCCTATGGATTTGTAACTTGCTCACACAGCTGGCAATAGGATCACCAGCTCAGTGGCCTTGTGATTAGGGTGTCCACCCTGAGACTGGGAGGTCAAGGTTTGATCCCCAGCTGGGTCATACCCAGTGGTGGAAAAAGTACTCAAATTCTTTACTTAAGTAAAAGTACCAATACTTGCAATATAGAAATACTCTGTTACGAGTAAAAGTCCAGAATTCAAAATTGACTCGAGTAAAAGTACCAAAGTATTGGCATCAAAATGGACTTCAAGTACCAAAAGTGCAAGTACTAAAATATTTGACAATAGCAGATCTACAAGCTCACAACGTGTCGCGATGCGACGCGTTGTGAGCTTGTAGATCTGCTATTTTCAAATAGCCTAGGTATAAAATAGGGCTAAAGTGGTTAATATATGTTTTATAATGTAATCATTTATATCTGAAAACTAAAGTTTTCAAATAATTGTAGTGGAGTAAAAGTACAATTATTTGCCTCTGAGATGAAGTGGAGTAGAAGTAAAAGAATAGACAATTGGAAATATTCCAGTAAAGCAAAAGTACCTCACAATTGTACTTAAGTACAGTACTTGAGTAAATGTACTCAGTTGCTTTCCACCAATGGTCATACCAAAGACTGTTAAAATGGGACCCAATGGCTGGGTTGGGGGTAACTCCCTGATAGCATCATGTCCAGGGGATGTCATTGTACATCAAGCTGCCTCACGCTACAGTAACCGGAGATAGGCTCCTGCACTATGGGAACCAAGGCTATAGGACAACTACCCCAATGCCAGAATGTTGGGGTATGTCTAATATTGTTTATTATTATACGACCAGGTGTTTATTTCCTTCTTTTCTTTTGTGCGCCTGTATTATATGGTTTTGTACGAGACATTAGTCCTGCAGAAAAGTTTAGCAATTTTCCATGGCAGCTGACTAGATGCCAGTGCAGAAAACATTTGAATTACGGAAGTTTATGTTCATGTTTATGCCTCCGTCAGTATGCTTGATGAAGCTGAGAAAACAGCCCAGAACATGAACATATGGGTATGTTTACACCTTGATATCAGGACTGAATTGTATCACAACGTGAACATATGGGTGTCCTGTTTACACCTTGATATCAGGACAGATTATTGTCAGGTGAAATTAACGTCAAGTTTGTTCAACAGTTTTCAGCCTCAATTGTCTTACATTGTAGACAATATGAGAACACCTTCATCTACATGTTAGGGTAAAAACAAGAGTGGTGGGTTATGTTAAGGGAGAAAGGATCGCTTTAAGGCTATTCTATTAATAAACTCGAAGATTTTTAAGGTGTAAGCCCATGTTATATTTTGTTGTTGCTGCATTTATTTGTATTGTAGTCAGAGTTATTCTGCACTTAACTGTACATTGTTAATGTTGCAGAGATTGATTGAGTGATTGATTGATTGATTGACTGACTGCTTTACTATTCAAAACATTCACCCCGATGGTGGATGAAAGCATGCAAGGCACCAACCTAATGAGCTGTTAGGGGTTCAGTCAGTGTCTTGCTCAAGGACACTTTGACAGTAACACTGTGGGAGCCTGGGATCGAACTGGAACAGCCCCCCCCCCCAGTAGCAGGTCATGTGAGTAAAACTACCACTATTTGGGAGATTGCGTGTCAGAAGGGAGAAAGAAAGTTTGTGAACAATCATTGGTTAGAGGAGATAATTAAAGTCATTAACCCATTAAGACCGGGTACGCATCTGTGTCATTTTAGATTTCTTTGGCTATTCAAAAATAGCAGATATACAAGCTCGTAGCGCGGCATCGAGTGCCGCACTACAAGCTTGTAGATCTGCAATTTCTTTTTTTTATCATGAACATTTGTGCAAATCTTTGAATATATATATATATTTTTGTGCAAATCTTTGAATATATATATATATTTTTAAAGCGAACATTTGTAACTCAAATCTTTGCTTCTGGGGATTCTACAAATGTGTTATAAATCCTAACAGTTTTTTGAAAAAACGTATGTTGCTATAATCAGTGGTTCTTTAACATTTTCATGTCAAGGACCCCCAAAATGATATGTATTTGGCTGCGGACCCCCATCTCAAAATATTTTGTTCCAGGTACGCCCCAGAAGCAAAGATTTTAGTTAAACATGTTCGCTTTAAAAAAAAAAATATATATATATATATATATATATATACA
Source organism: Gymnoscopelus braueri (assembly GCF_963280865.1). NCBI lineage: Eukaryota > Metazoa > Chordata > Actinopteri > Myctophiformes > Myctophidae > Gymnoscopelus > Gymnoscopelus braueri. Next base: position 5,990,164 of record NC_137622.1, on the reverse strand, counting down.
AATATTTGCACAAATTGACACGATTCTATTTGGCTAAAATAGCCAAATACATCTTAAAATTACACAGATGTTCCCGGTCGTAATGGGTTAAAGTAGCCCATATGGTGAAATGAGCATCATTCCCGTATGGTCGTGTCAGAATGATGGCTCATGCAGATGCGTGGATCTGTTATATTTATCATTTTCTCCATGTCAGCCGGTTGCAGGTGGGTAAATAGCAAATGCAGGAGGGCGTAGGTGACATCAGCGCCAAACGACAGCTTTACAGATTTTATGTTTCATATTTTATGGCACAGACATGCACAGAGAGAACATATTACTCCAGTTCTAGCTTCACTACACTGGCTCCTGGTTGTTTTTAGGATTGATTTTTAAATTATTTTACTAGTTTATAAAGCTCTAAATGGTCTGGCACCTTCCTTACCTCTATGACTGCCTGCCTAGATTTGTTCCAAACCGCCCCCTCAGGTCTTCAAGTGTTGACCTGCTCGAGGTGCCTACAATGACATATAAAAAACATGGTGACGCAGCATTCTGCTTCTACGGACCGACAGCGTGGAATAAACTCCCATTACACCTAAGACAGGCAGCCTCTGTGGATAGCTTTAAAGCACAGCTTACCTATTTCTTCACTCTTGCTTTTGGTTTATTTTTAAATCTCTGTGTTGTTATTCATATCCTCACTGTTTTGCTATGATGTTAATGTTTCATGCTTTCTTTTTTGCTTTATTGTTAAATTAGTTGTACTTTTTCTGTAATTGTGTTCTTGCTCTGCAAAGCACTTTGAGCTGCATTTCATGTCATGAAATTGGTGCTATACAAATAAAGTTCATTATTATTATTATCTCTCTCTCTCTCAAGCACAGATACATGTAAGCACGTACACAGTCACTTGATATGTTGATATAATGGCACCCCATGAGCCAGGATGAAGTTCTATAACAGAAACAGTACTGTCCATTGTTTTGAAACAACAGCTAATGTCACACGTATCTCAACCGAGAATGATGTTGCTTTTTGCTATTTTTCTGAAGATAAGTAAAGTAAATAATAAATAAAGTTCCAGCTGAGACGGGGAATTCATTGAATGCCATTTGGTCCTTTTATCTTGTAGGCTACAATGTTTCTGTAAAGCCTGGCCTGTTCAGTCGAACACAGTGTTAGAAATACTGGCACTTTTCATTAATATTTGTTTATGTTGGAGGAAGTGTTATGCAGAAGGCACGCAAGCACGCACGCAAGCACGCAAGCACGCACGCACGCACGCACGCACGCACGCACGCACGCACGCACGCACGCACGCACGCACGCACGCACGCACGCACGCACGCACGCACGCACGCACGCACGCACCGGCCAAAACGTTTTGGCCGGACTTTACACTCGATTTTATTACCAGGAAGTCAGAAAGCTTGCTTAGTCGTGCACATTTACAAGCCAACAACTCAACGTGGGGCACGTAGGTGTCGAACTCTAGGAAATTCTAGTTTTATACACTCGCAGATTTATATTCAGTAATTCAGGATTATGCAGTGTAATTGAAGCACATCCTTGTTATCCAACCTAACTAGTTTATCCCTGCCCCCCCCCCACTCCAGACAACAACAAATACGTTTAATTGACTGTTGACGAGAATCCATTAGATTTGGGTAATATCATAAGTGTTTAAGACCATGACAGAGTAATCACTGCTACACACTCTTTCCATTCCCCCAGCCACAGCCACTGCGACGCATTAGCATTAAAACAATTTGAATGGAAATGTAGTGTCGCCGTGTCCAAAATGAATGGGTTTAATCAAGCATGTCCACGAGGCATTCATTCAGTCACGCGCACCACAATGAACTTTAAGGGAGAGTGGTGAGTGGAGGGGACGGGGGGACGGGGGGTACGGGGACGACGACAACAAGAAGCAGAGAAGGACAGAAATAGTTCCATTTATTAGTGTCCAACGCGTTGACCTTGGCCTTGTTGTAAAAGCCATTCTGGTGTGTGGAGATGGAGAAATAAAATGCTATCAAGCTGCATGTATTAGTGAGCCAAGACAATATGAAGCACACGCAGGCGCACGTGCCCATGCACACACACACGCACACACACACGCACGCACACACACACACACACACACACACACACACACACACACACGTGTACTCTCTACCCTATGGTACTGTCAATGGAAAATATTACTCTGTGACCCAGCCACTAGCGGCAGTAATGTCAGACTTTGGTTCTCTATAAAGGTGCTTTTAAAGGTCAAAGGTCTCTTTCTCTCTCTCTCAGATCCCACAGAGCACAGCTAGGGATATCACGACCAGGGTTGCATTGCTCATGGGACGGCCTTGCACGCCGTGCAATTTGAACAGGAGCACGCGCAGGCACATGCATAGATTTAAAACAACTTTAAATTCACACCTCAAACAAAGTTAACAAAGGCTGCCGACCGCCCGTTTGTCACACCAGCATGAATTAACATAGGATTAACATAGGAATGAGCCTAGATGCATATCAATTGTCCATTGTGTGACCTGTAGTGTTAGGTGTTAAGCGACGTGCGCGTTCCGTCATTAAAATAGAGTGCAACCACATACCAAATCAGCAATGCAACACTGATCGTGCCTTTAACCCATTATGACCGGGAACGCATCAGTGTCATTTTTACATTTCTTTGGCTATTCAAAAAAGTAGCAGATCTACAAGCTCATGAGTACCAATACCAATACTTTTGTACTTTTACTCAAGTAAATTTGTAATTCCGGACTTTTACTTGTAACAGAGTACTTTAAGACCCATTAAGACCTGGAACGCATCTGTGTCACTTTAGATTTATTTGGCTATTCAAAAATAGCAGATATACAAGCTCATTTTTTTTTTTTTTTTTTAAACTGTTAGGATTTAGAAAACATTTTCGCCTCAGGTCTTAATGGGTGGTGTAAAGTAACTAAGTACATTTACTCAAGTACTGTACTTAAGTAAAATTTTGAAGTATTTGTACTTTACTTGAGTGTTTCCAATTTCCATTACTTTTACTTCTACTCCACTACATCTCAGAAGCAAATATTGTACTTCTACAATTATTTGAAAACGCGACGCGTTGTGAGCTTGTAGATCTGCTATTTTCAAATATTTCTGTACTTTTACTTTTGGTACTTTAAGTACATTTTGATGCCAATACTTATGTACTTTTACTCAAGTAAATTTAGAATTTTGGACTTTTACTTGTAACAGAATATTTTTATATTGCAGTATTGGTACTTTTACTTAAGTAAAGAATTTGAGTACTTTTTCCACCACTGGATCCCATAGGAGGAAGTGAATAATCAGGAAAGGGAAGTCTGGAGCTCTCTGCTGAAACTTTTGCCCCCGCAACCCGACTCTGGATAAGATGGATGGATGTAGTGTAGAAGTAAAAGTAATAAGTATACATTGGAAATAGTAAAGTACCTATACATTTGACTGAAGTCCAGTACTTGAGTAAATGTACTCATTACTTTTCGACACTGCCTGTCTGCATCATGTCTTCATAGAACATGGCACAACTGGGACGGATTCATGAACCTTTTGGTTGACTGTGTGCGTGCGTGCATGTGTGCCTGCAATGTGTGCGTGCCTGCGCGCGCGTGAGTGTGAATGCGTGTGTTAGTGTGTGCATGTGTGCTCGTATACCAACCCGATCTCCAGAGATTACCGTAACATTGCACGGAACGAGCGCACTTCATTCCGTGGATAGCCGCCTCGGAACTCCCGAATTGCGTGCATATGTACGGCGCTCCCTTTGTGACAAAACCATTTCGGAGGCGCGCAGTCACAGGCGAACTGTCACCCCGTGAAGGACCACCGAGGGAGCTAAGGCGACCGAGTTGCCGTCCTGAACGGTGGGACGTTCGCCTGTGCCTACTCAGCGCCGTTTGAGTTATGTACCGATAGGCACAGAATTGTAATTTTTTTTGTGGGGACTGCTCTGCTTCCGGGTTTTTCCGGGTTGCGACTGGTTACGCCCACCGTGGGACTCGCCGTACATATGCACGCAATTCGGGAGTTCCGAGGCGGCTATCCACGGAATGAAGTGCACTCGTTCCGTGCAATGTTACGGTAATCTCTGCAGATCAGGCTGCGTATACAGTATATAATTGATATGAGCAGCACAAGATATTTTGGGCTGCTGACAATCAATGCACTTTTGAAGAAACTAGTTTTGAAGTGGCAACCCAGAAATGTGTGGGGAGGGTTAATAGGTAATAACAAGCAATTTGCGAGGAAAACAAGGGGGGTGTTGCAGTACTTTTACATCTTCTATAATACAGATAAGGGGTGTGTGTGTGTGTGTGAGAGAGAGAGAGAGAGAGTACAGGTCAAGCTGGAACATGATGAAACAACCACAGGGACCAGGTGTACACACTGACACACTTCACGACAACATTCCTACATGAAAGGAGTGGTGTGTGCGCGTGTGCAGGGTCTATGCTTTGCTGGTGGTTGCCAGACTACTAAACAGACTGAGTTGCTTCATTAGAAGGTGGTCCTCAAACATTTTCATATCAGGGACCCCCAAATCGATATGTATATGCCCGCGGACCCCCGTCTGAAATGGTTTTATGCCAGGGACCACCAGATTTGTCAATATTTTTGTGACAGCCATATTGTTGTTATTGATTAGAAATGGAGGGGTGGAGTCTCCATTTATGTGTGTTGTTTGATTTTTTTTGTTGCACTTTCTTGAATTGTAATTCTCTCCCACTTTTTGTTGTCCTGGCCTGGATCCAATTAAAAACATTTGTTTCAGTTTTTTCCTCCAAGCCAGCTTACTAGTCCATGTTTGAACTTTTAAGGGTTTTCACTGATTTTGTGCCGAGATGTCCTTTTTGTTAGCAGACTGAATCAGTGGCAAACCTATGTTTTCAGTGTTCTAGGTTGGTAGGGCTATTTACCCACTGGGCCAGTGGTTCTCTCATGAACTGTTGGTCCAAGATACACCCTCAAGGATGAATATTGTACACACACACTTTAAAATGGTATGTTCTGGGACAGCAAAGATGGCTATTTAGCTGACTCGAAGAAACAAAAAAGTAAATAGAGGGAACTGGGAATGTAGACCTAGTGCAGGTATACTGGAAGGAGGCGTTTAACTTCTTCTGACCTCAGGGGGGGCGTATTGTGCTCTCTCCTGCCAGGAGGAAGAACTGTGCCTTTAAAAAAACAAAAAAGATGTTTTCAACAGAGAGGAATTTATTTTTAGTTTTTTTTACAATAAGTTGTGTTTAATGAGGATTAGTTGTTTCAAAAACATTTTTCCAATACTTTTATTTTTATTTTTATAGCAGAGCTTTTAGAGCGGCTATATATATATATATATATACTGGGTATATGTATATAATATATATACAACGCGCCGCGATGCGACGCGTTGTGAGCTTGTAGATCAGCTATTTTCAAATAGCCTAGGTATAAAATAGGGCTGAAGTTGTTGTTTTATAAAGTAATAATTTATATCTGCAAAGTAACAAGTAACTAAAGTTTTCAAATAATTGTAGTGGAGTAAAAGTACAATATTTTCCTCTGGGATGTAGTGGAAGTAAAGTAAAAGTATTGGAAATTGGAAATATTCCAGTAAAGTAAAAAATATATTAAGTACAGTACTTGAGTACATGTACTTAGTTACTTTACACCACTGTCACACAATTCAGTCCCATGATTCTAGAGTCGTCATTGGTGTGTGCACAGTAACCAATAGAGCCACCAGGGCGGCACCCCACTCACACGGTTTCCTCACACGGCGGCAGCGTCAAGAATAGAAACCGCTGGTATAGTGTCGTATGTCCCTGACCCCGTTTAGGGGAAGCACCACTGTAGAGAGAGACAAATCATCACCCTTAAAGCTTTAGAAGTCCCTCAGAGTCCTGCTCCACCCTGTGTCCACCCTGAGAGAGAGAGAGAGAGAGAGAGAGAGAGAGAGGAAACAAACAAACATACACCCTTGCATGCACACACACCATCAGGGGTCTCAACACACACACACCGTCAGGGGGGCTCAACACACACTACAGCTCCCCAAAGATAGTCAGAAGCTCAGAATAACTTCCCCAGAGAGAGAGGGAGAGAGGCAAGACAGAAATATACTGGCCCAAGTCGTTAGCCAAGGCAGGCTGGCGGTTATTTTTTTCCATTTGATTGATTGAATACTTTATTAGTCCGAAATGTGAACAGCACGTGGTACAGTGAAACATTACAGTAAAAAGGACAACAGAAAAAAAGTCCTGGGTTCTTGTTTCCATTGATGTCCTGTATTAAATTCATCAACCTCGCATAAAGAAATACACAATAATACAAAATAGATTTACATTTACCTCACCTTTTGGTCTCCTGATACGGAAGGTGTTTTTCCGGACCAATTTTGAAAGAAACTAGTGTTACACAACCTTTAATGGATGGTTGCAGGGCATTCCACATTTTAGTGGCAGAGCAGTAGAATGAGAGCTTTCCCATGTTTGTTCTAAATTTGGGTGGGACCAGATCATGGTCGCTCCCTCTAGTGTTGTGGCTGAGGGTGTCACTCACTTTCAGTGGTGGAAAAAGTACTTTTTTTTTTTTACTTAAGTAAAAGTAGCAATACTGCAATATAAAAATACTCCGTTACAAGTAATAGCCTACTCTGGAATTCAAAATGTGCTTGAGTAAAATTACAAAAGTATTGGCATGAAAATGTACTTAACGTACCAAAAGTAAAAGCCCCCCACCCATGCAGCGGCATTTGCCTATAGCGCTCCCCGGGGGGGGGGGGGGGGGGGGCTTTGCAAGCGCACCTGGATCAGCATAAGAAAAGAAAGCAAAGAGAAAATGGAAAAAAAAACTCCTGACATGAAGAAAACAGAGAAGAAAAAGGAGAACGCCGGGTCCATTTAGTCTGCCAGCCTCCAAGTAGGCGACGGGTTCAAACCCTAAAAACAGAACACGCTGACACAAGGAAAACGAGGAATCATCTGCATACAGTCGCTGTCGGGGCCGGAAACCCTCTATATCCATCTTTCAGTGGTGTAAAGTAACAAGTAAATTTACTCCAGTAATGTACTCAAGTACAATGTTGACGTACTTTTACTTTACCGGAGTATTTCCAATTGTCAATACTTTTACTTCTACTCCATTACATCTCAGAGGCACATATTGCACTTTTACTCCACTACAATTATTTGAACACTTATAGTTACTTTGCAGATATAAATAATTACATTCTGAAACATACATGAATCACCTTAGCCCTATTTTATACCTAGGCTATTTGAAAATAGCAGATATGCAAGCTCACAACGTGTCGCATCGCGACGCGTTGTGAGCTTGTAGATCTGCTTCCCCCCCCCCCAACGCGTGCGTGCACACACACACACACACACACACACACACACACACACACACACACACACACACACACTAGTAAAGGCCCGTTCAAAGTCCCTAGATAGGTCTGAAACGTACGTCAGGGGGTGAGGGATTCCGTCCGTTCTTTACGGACGCATGCATAGTCGCTGACGTTAAATCCGTAGGAATTATGACGTTGAGGCGTCGTACACATATTAATCCACTAGATGGCAGCTGCGAGCTTTTACATGTTGCGAAAAGTGTTGCCATGTCCGCTTATTATAAGCGACTTTGCGCTTCTTTTTCTGTAAAGTTGCTTGTAAACAAACATTGGTGGTTGCGGTTTTATTTGGGCTTGTTTCTAAAGTGTAGTTGCTTATTTGGGCCAATTATTATTTAAACCAGTGATTCTCAAATAGATATTGTAGATCTGCTATTTTCATGTGATGTGGCCTAGTCGATTCTTTTGGGCTTGTTTTCATAGACCTGGTTGCTTATTTCTCTCACAAAACCTGGCAACAGCGCTAAACTGGAGCTAGCATTGTAGCATCTAGCCAAAACAACGCAATAAAAGACACAAACTAGTCCACAAACTAGACAAAAACAATGATTGTCTACAAAACGTGAGTTTCGACCCCTACTGCACTGTGCTATACTATTTGTGTGTGTGTGTTTAGGGAATGGCTGGCTGGGTTCATTTTGTCACAGTAATTAAGTACATTTACTCAAGTACTTCCACCACCAACGTGGGTCTTTTTTTGGAGAAAGAGGGCCCAAGGAAAACTTTTTTTCCCTTATACTGCCAACGGGTGCTACTGGTACTACAGCCAACGTACAAACGAACGTACGTCGGGCCTGACGGTGAATGTTGATCGCACGGAAGGAAATCCTGTAGCCGTAAGTGACGGAGGGGGAGACAAAAACGACAACGCAAGGAGCGCTGGCGCTCGTTACGTCTCCTTACGTCCGACTATGAATGATACTTAACAGTACTCCAAATGTGTACTCCAATCTGTATACAGTGCTTGAGCAAATGTACTTTAGTTTACTTTCAGTGGTGGAAAAAGTGCACATATTTTTTACTTGAGTAAAAACTGCAATGTAGAAATAAGTCCAGAATTCAAAATGTAGTTGAGTAAAAGTACAAAAGTATTGGTATCAAAATGTACTCAAGGTACCAAAAGTAGAAAGTTACTCATTATACAGAATGTTTTATATATTTTTTAGATTAAAATAATTTGAAAATAGCTGATCTGCAAGCTCACAATGCATCACAATGCAACGCATTGTGACCTTATAGATCGGCTATTTTCAAATGGCCGAAATGAATATAGGTTGAAGTGGTTAATGTATGTTTTGTAATAATAATCAAAATCTACAAAGTAACTAGTAACAACATTTTTTTTTTGTAGTGGAGTAGAAGTACAATATTTGCCTCTGATATGTAGTGGAGTAGAAGTAAAAGTATAGACAATTGGAAATACTTCAAGTAAAAGTACCTCAAAATTGTACTTAAGTACAGCACTTGCGTAAATGTGAGTAAATGTACTAGTTACTTTCCACCACTGTTTACTTTCCACCAGGGATATGAAGTGAGCCCAGATGCTGACCTTCAGGGGCTCCGTGTTCATAATGGAAGAGAGAGAGAGCGCCCCCCGGGGGTCGTTCACCGTCACGGCACCACAGCCCTGCTTCCTGGCAAGTCACAGAGGGACACCATGCACTTGTTCCATCACCTGGGCCTTGCTGCCGGGGACAGCGGCCTGCTGTGTGTGTGTGTGTGTGTGCGTGCGTGCGTGCATGTGTGTGTGTGCGTGCACGGGCCAAATGTCCTCACAAGCAGTGGTGGAAAAAAGTACTCGAATTCTTTACTTAAGTAAAAGTATCAAAACTGCAATGTAGCAATACTCTGTTACAAGTAAGTCAGCAATTCAGAATTTACTTTTACTAGTAAAAATACAAAAGTATTGGTATCAAAATGTACTTAAAGTACCAAAAGTAGAAAGTACTCATTATGCAGAGTACTCACAATGCGTCGCATCGCGACTCATTGTGAGCTTGTAGATCCGCTATTTTCAAATGGCCGAAATATATATAGGGCTAAAGTGGTTAATGCATGTTTTGTAATAATAATCTAAATCTACAAAGTAACTAGTAACTAAAGTTTTCAAATAATTGTAGTGGAGTAAAAGTACAACATTTGACTTTGTAGTGTAGTGGAGTATAGAAGTAAAAGTACTAAAAATAGGAAATGCCCCAGTGAAGTAAAAATACCTCAACATTGTACTTAAGTACAGTACTTGAGTAAATGTACTTACTTACTTAGTTACTTTACACCACTGCTCACAAGTATAGTAGAACTTGAGAAATTGACTTTGTGAGACATTGTGTCCTGGTCCTCACAAGAGAAATGTTTTGAGATGATATGATCTGGGGAGTTACACTGTAGGTTCACAATTAAGAAAATATTTGGGTTGGGCTTGGGATTAGGACTAGACATTTAGAGGTTAGGTTTAGGGGTTAGAGTTAATTATGCCTGATTTGTATTCAGGGGTGCACGTCATTCTTTTGGTCTAGTTCTCATGGGAGCAGATGGAAATGTTACTTGGTGTTCACCAAATACATGTTGCAGCGACCCGTCTTGCGGGATGGATTAAAGAGGGATACATGGTTAACTTATATAGCAAAACAAAATGGATTCATAAATATGAATTAACAAATTATGGTGTGTGTTAGTCTGTAGAATCAGTAGTGTAGGTGAGTGGATGTGTGCAATGTATGGTGTGAGGGTGTTGGATGCAAAACCAAAGGAACAAATGCAAAATCAAACGACTGCTCTTTAAGCAAAAAAGGTAGCAGATTAAACTTTTTCTTAGATTTCATAGCTAGCTGGATTCATGTTAATGTGTATTTTCAGACAGTTAACCTTTGAAACCCTCAATATTTAGTCAACTTAACCGCTATAGCTCTGTACTTGGTCTGCTCTTTTAACCTCTACGCTGACTCTCCGAAAATAGCCGCTCTACAAGCTCACAACACCTCGCATGACTTGAGGGATTCATATCTGGTTTCAAACTCCCGAATTAGATCTCTCAGTACATGCCATCACTGTCAAGCAGAAGTGTCAACTGTCCAATAGCTACCATGAGCTCATCTTTGCATTCACCAATACTAAACTTATCTTGCTGGAACTTGAGCAAGAGGAACTGTAAGATCTTCCCAGTATCAAGCATGTTGGTTAGAAAACAGTGAAAACGATCTGTGCAGACATGTTTTAGGTCACTGTCATCACTTGTAGCCAGTTGAATTTTAATGGCAGGTAATAGTCTCTATATTTTCAAGTCTCTATGAAATGAATACGAAGGACCCCAGCGGAAACAAGTCCGTAAGGGCTTTTTTGGACGGACCTTTTAGTCAAAAGTATTATTAATGTAATTGTGATTCTTTTTGCCTAATACAATTTTCAATCAATCAATCCATGCAGACTATCTAATGTTGTGAAACTTTCCTAGTTTTACAAAAACAATGCCATTCTCATCACGTTTTTGTAGTTGTGCTGTTCTTTTTGCTCCCCCCTTCTGTAAATAAAAGCTTAGCAACTTGACAACGGAACAATTAAAAGACTCACAGTATGGCACCATGCAATCAGCTGACTTGACGCAGTTCTCCAGGGTGCGGGCTGTACACAGAATGTGCACAAGGGAATCCCAGACGACCACCTTCTGACTTAATTTAGGAATGACGCCGTTGTATACTCCCACGTTGACAGATGCTCCGTCTGTGCACACCCAGACCAACTTCGTCTTCCACTCATCCGCTAAACCACATAAATTTGTCCATCCACTTTGTCCTGTGCTGATCGCTTCACCCCCAGATTAATTAATCCAAGGAAATTTGGGCTAAACTCTGTTACTAGACACCGACACAATGTACACCGTTCTTTTTTTTTTTTGTCTTCTGTTCCGTCAAAGAGCAGACCCCAACATTCAGCTGCTTTAAAAAAAAAACACGCAGTTCCGAGCTGATTATCTGTGCAATGGTCTGCATGATGCGGGACCCCCCTTCTCGTGAATGATAGGCAGTCCCGACATTAACTCCCAGCCTCTTGAATGGCGGAATGTCCTCTTCACATGAACCCATGCATGTTTCGCTTTGTGAAAGGCCAACAGAAATATATTACACAGTGCTTGATGCTGTTCTTCATTAATTTTGTCCTGCCACCTGTCAAGAGGGCGACTCTGTTCCTGGCTGCTCCTGTTATCAATACTTTGAACTTATCAAAAGCTGGATGACTGAAATTATTTGTCCCTGTATAAAAGCAGCTGCTTTTATCTGCTAGATTGGGATGTTCACAGCATCTTATGCACCACATCACGGTGCGTCCTGCAGCCTCTTTGCACCGGTTGTGCGGTTCAGGTGGTGGTTCAATCTGCCGTCTCTTTGGAGGTGGTGATATAAAATAGTTAAATTTAATGGGGCTTTGCTTCTTGGACATTTTGACGAGTGACTGCTTTAATGCAGCAGGCAGCAGCGAATGTGTCAGGATTCAGAGGCCACACTCACACATTTGCGTGCAGCATGCGTCCGCCCCACACACACCCATTTATTTCCCGACAACATTTGAGAGAGAGAGACTACAAAAAACATGCATATCCATATACAGCATATCCATATCTACCAAAAAGATTTAAAAAATATTTATATTTCCTGTGTGTGTGTGTGTGTGTGTGTGTGTGTGTGTGTGTGTGTGTGTGTGTGTGTGTGTGCGTGTGCGAGCGTGCGTGTGCTCGCGCGTGCATGTGGAAAAGCAGTTCAATCAAGAAGTTAAAAAAACCCAAAGTGGACTAAAAACAAAGAAAGTCTAGCTGTCCATTAGTTAAAGGCCATTTTATTAAAACAAAGACAGTTACTCTGTGGATTAACGTTCTTATTATCATATATATTTTTTATTAAAAAAAAATTGGTATTATTATGGGTCTAGTCTATGTCCTCCCGGTGGGGGCTCCTCACTGGCAGGTGAGTCAGTGGGATACAACAGCAGTGACAACACGGAAATGAGTATGGGGAGGAATCAATTGGCATAATTGACTACTAAATTGGGGAGAAAACGGTGTAAAAAAGAATAAAATAATAATCCCGTAGTTCTTCTTCTACGACTGATTGAGAGTCACTTGCCCTTTCCAACCAGCAGGGGGCTTAGACAGGCTGAGAGCCAACGCAACTCGTCTGTCAAGTCCAGTGGTGGAAAAAGTACTCAAATGCTTTACTTAAGTAAAAGTACCAATACTGCAATATAGAAATACTAACCCCTTGTATTTATATCATTTTCCCCAAAAAATATTAAAAATAAATGAAAAACGTTATCGAAAAAACACGGCCCCCTCGCGTTTTAGGAGTGCAGGGTGAGTCACCAGAACCAATAAAATTACCCAAAGTGTTTTTGAAAGTGAAATATCCCTTTAACCACTTAGACATTAGCCCAAAATAGCCAGTCTACAATTGTGAGCTTGTAGATCGGCTATTTTTGGTGAAGAGATTTGGTGTGGACAGAAACAGTGGTCAAAGTAAAGTCGTAACTCAAGTGCGGTTCTCTAAGACTAAAGGGGTTGAAGCATGGGTCTATACTGATGCAGTGTTTACAACACATTCCTAAACGGAACTACAGTCTACTGGCTCCCTATGAAGTTTTTTGTGATAAAAGAAAGAAAAAGGTGTCAGTAAATCAAATCTGCATGGGGGAAATTTAAATGGAAGTGTGAAAATCAATAACCTCGGTTCAGCGGTTTCATTTCCATGCGTACGGAGCTCGGCATCCTTGTGGGAAAAAAATAAACACTGTTTGAAAGACATCTAGACATTAAAGTCATACTGTGTAACCTTTTCAATTAAACAATAGTATTCTTTTTAATATGATCTATAACTGGTATATTCTCGCGCAATAACCATTCCACATCAATGTGTTTTCGACGACTTCGCTAAAGTTATTGAACGCTATATTTTATTTGTGAGTGTCTGCCCTCGACAACAGGACGTTTAGGCACCGGAAATATATGTATTTATGTATTTTTACCGTTAACTCTTTACCTGCCATGGATGCGTTAACGCGTCAAATTCTGCCAATGCACAGCACGCCAACGACGGGTTTGGACAGTTTTGTGTTTTCAGTGGTTTTCCACCAGATGGCGCTGTTATCTACCCTATGAATGATGCTTTTACTGCCTGATGACAACAGATATAATAGCAGATCTACAAGCTTGCTGCGAGCTTGTGCATCTGCTATTTTTGATCTGCTATTTTGTTCATCTCTAACAAATGCAATGGAAAGAAACACCTGTGAGCCTGACGCACTGAGCTGTAACAGAGGCATCCAAACACACAAAGGCCTACACACACACACACACACACGCACACGCACACACACACGCACACAGGGAAGAGCTGTAGGGGGTACTATGGGGGTCGGCGACCCCTTAGTTCTGGCGCTATGGGGGCTGGGGGGCTGGGAGCTCCACATACACGCGCGAGCACGCACCGTCAGCTGCGGTCTTTAACACCTTAAAGTTTAAACAATAGCCTCTCAAGGTTCGTGCCGTCAGCGGCGAGCCGTTCTCAATAGCGTCTACCTGGCTGCTTTGCATAAGATTAGGCTACTCGAGAAAAGCCATGGACTTGAATTGAATGTGTACATTCCTCTCACAATGAGAGACAACAGTCTCTGCACTGCAGAGTGTGAAGGGGATCGCTTAGAAGAGGACCCAGTTCTCTGAGACAAGACAAAGACAAGTTTTCTGATTATTTTAAGTACTTATGTGTGGGTGAGTCTATGTAAAGGGCTTTTATATAAAACTAAAAGGAAAATAAAATAATTAATTAATTGAAACAAAAATAAAAACAACAAATTAACAATGCAACTAAATAATAAGATATAATTACATTAAAAATCACATGTTGAATACAGTATTTCAACTAGCACTGAGCTGATTGGCTATGTGCACATGCGTGCACGTGCGCGTGCACGTGACGTCAGGAAATATAGCCCCCCTAGTTCAAAAATCCACAGCTCATCACTGCATGTATACATAATGTTACTGTTGAAACCGCTTATCTCCATATTCGAACTGCTTGTATTTTTTCGTAAATTAACTCATAAACTGACAGACTTATTTCTAGCTGTGTTTGCCCACTGCCAGCGATTTTTTTTTTTTTACCCTTTCAACTGGTCACAGAAAATTCATATCCATTATGATCGCTCGTCCGGCCATTTGTAAACACACACGGTATCAGTGTGCGTTGCCCAGAGAACGAACATTCCAACCGCGACGGCCCCTTGCCTTGTAACAGCATGTTGAAAATCCCATGTCTCGGAAATCTTTGGATGATGTTATTTCCGGACCCTTGTGAGTAGAAAGTTTGGACGTATTTCTCGTAAATTCTAGTCGTTGGCAGTCAATGAGTCAACACCCTACTTGATCATACTACAGTGTCACACAAAAGCATCAAAAGTAGCAGACCTACAAGCTCGAAACAAAGCGGCGCGCTTCGAGCTTGTAGATCTGCTACTTTTGCTATTTTTGGATTTGAATCCTGAAAAGGAACAGTTTTGGACGTAAGAGGTTTCCACCCTACAGAGTCGATATGAAATCTCCACGTTTCATCCTTTTTTCCCCCGTAAATTAATGCCCATTTTCACCATTTCTATTTTATTGTTTGTTAAAATAAAACACTAAAAACTGAACATTTTGGATGTACAATTAAGGTTTCCACCCAACAATGACGATATACACACACACACACACACACACACACACACACACACACACACACACACACACACACACACACACACACACACACACACACACACACACACACACACACACGCAGGGCCTGAATCCTCCCCTGTTAGTTCTCCCCGATATAAAAATCCATTAGCAGTGGAGCCTTCTCTCTCTCTCTCTCTCTCTCTCTCTCTCCCCCAGTTCTTTGTTTTACTGGGAGCCGGTTGAAGTCAAGTTAAAATGGGAGCGGTGTGTTCAAACTCGGGCACGGCCGTGACAAAGGGGAACGGGGCAAAGCACATCACCGGGTGGGTGTCAGAGAGCTTGGAAGTGACACCAGGGTCCCCTTTGATGGCATTTAAAGTAGCCCCTGTAAAAGGCCTTGAAAAGGCAGCGAGGAGGGAGGGAGGACACTCCATAGAAGACAAAATGTTTGAAAATAGCAGATCTACAAGCTCACAACGCGTCACATCGCGACGTGTTGTGTGTGTTGTATAAAATTGGGCTAAAGTGGTTGATGTTTTATTATATAATAATGTATATCTGCAAAGTAACTAGTAACTAAAGCTGTCAAATAATGGTAGTGGAGTAAAAGTACAATATTTGCCTCTGAGATGTAGTAGAGTAGAAGTAAAAGTACTGAAAATTGGAAATACTCCACTAAAGTATAAAATACCTCAAAAGTGTACTTGAGTAAATGTACTTAGTTACTTTACACCACTGGCAAGGTGGCATTAGCATTGAAATGGATGTCAAGGGCGAGTGCAGGTCGGGTGAGCCATGGAAGAGAGAATAAAAAGGGTCCCTGAGCACGATGGCACTGTAGAGCGTAATGGCCTTAGGGACGCCGTGAATCCTGTTTCAACTCTGATCTGAGAATATCGCTAAGTGGACACAAAGGTCACAGTCTTTTGGTACTTCGAAAAAACCCCTATAAAGATATTACTATTATTATTAAAGGTGAGAAAGGCAGGCTCAATGCACAGCAGCCATATTGGAAAGAAATTGGGCCTCTTCCTTACTTCCTTCACAGGTGTTACCAATGATACTAATGAAGGCTTTGTTCCATTTTATGTACCCCCCATAACTCCCCCCATAACTCTGAGAGTGTACAAATGGAACCAAATGGTTATATAACACGTTATCTTTTCTATAAATATGTTGGATTTGTGTCCATGTCTAGTCAGACATTTAACCACTTAAACCCTCAACTTCGACTCTGTACTTGGACTGCCCTTTTTGTCTCTATACCATACCTCTTCGCTGAAAATAGCAGATCTACGAGCTCACAACGTGTCGCAGCGAGCTTGTAGAGCTTGTGAGCTTGTGGATCGGCTATTTTCAGTAATGTTCCCACCAGAGGAGGGATGCTTCATGTACGCTTCAAGAGTTTCGTGTTTGAAAAGAATAAAGGTTTCTATCACACAACATTTTGGGTCCCAGGAGCAGCTGAAAACGTTTGAGAACCAGTGCTTTATGAGGTAACGGACCGAAAACACTGTAGTATAACATAAAAGTGTCATTGACTTGTGCTCGGACAATGTTCGCCCGGAAAAAAGTGAAACCAGCGCTTGACTTTTCCTCCCCGATAATCAGCTGACTAATGAGGATCGCGGTCGCTAATCGCTCAACTTCGTCCCGAGAGCTTGGCTTCCGCCTTCCCCAAAATAAATGTACTCCCGGGCAAAACTGGCGGTTACTGCGCGGGGCGCGTTGCAACGGGGGTAGATGTAATAATCGTTTGGCTCTGGGGGGGGGACTTGTGTCCACGCGGCGCTCCGCTGCGCCGTTCCGCGTGGCTGCTAATCGCCGTGCTGATGGAGAGCTCATGTTCTTTTTTTTTTCTTTTTTTGAAGAAAGTGCGGCTCCGTTGTTTGGCTCCGAGATAATCAGACATTAGTAATCATTATGGGGGAGGCAGGGCGGGGTGGGGGGTGCGGGGGGGTCTCCTCTGTGTGCCCTGAGCAGGTGTGGCGGTCACGGTTGAGCGGAGCTTCAGTAAACACAGTCACACAAGACAGAGAGAGATGGAGGACTCGCCCCGCGGGCTGCTGTTGGGCCCTTCACACTGGACTAGTCTGGCCTCTAACAGCGTTCGTGCGCATGTAGTCGTGTGTGTGCGTGTGTGCGTGCGTGCGTGCCAGTGTCTGTGTCTGTGTGTGAGTGTGTGTGTGTGTGTGTTTGTATTACTGTACGTGTGAGGACCAAAACGTCCCTCAAAGTTTAGTAGAATATGAGAAATTTACATTTTGAGGACCATTTTGAGGACCATTTTTTAAAATATATGATATATTTTACAATTTCTCTTACAGTGCACCATATATGTGTGCATGCAGGTTAGTGTGATGGGTTTGATGGTGTGATTCCAGTTTTCCATGGCAGAATATAGTATAGCTTTCAACCCTGAGGTTATCAAAAGTCTCAGCAGTTGTACTTGACCCTGCCCAGACACATACCAAGTACTTCTCTGCCAACGCTGTCTTGTTCTGTCAAGGTGTCTGCCTCTCCAAAGTTTGTTAAATATTGTAATGGGTCAGAAGCCATGGCTGTATGTTTGGACCCCACCTTGCTCATGCAGTCTTCTCCAGTCAGGATATGTGCCTTGATCACTGTCTTGGCTAGTGGTGCTCCAAGATGAGAGAATGCTTGATGCAGTGGAAGCATGCGCCGTTTCTCACCAGTGCCATACTGCTGCCAGATCTCCTTCACCCCCAGTGCTTGGAAGTATGGGGTGTAGTATAGCAGTAATGCAAAGGTGTCTGTATCATTGGAGACTATTACAACTCTCTTGCAGCCCACTCCACATGCACACCAATCTGGTGTCAGCCTCCTCAATCCAGTTCAAGAGATCTGGGATCTCTTCACCACCAGCCGCCTTTGCTGGGAGCACCTCATCTTCAGAGACAACAGAGCTGACAATGATGGTAGCACTGCCACAGGCTTGAATACTCACCATATTCCGAACTAGCAGCTGGAGATTCCGCTTGTTCTCCTCAGACGCCCAGAACTTGTCAAGTTGCTGAGGGATAGGTGTCTCTCTGTTCATGCCAATGACGTCGATTCCTGTTCTTGAGTCTGTGCGCCGCATGCGCTCCCCTTCCTTTAGAGACATCTCAATGTAGGAATCGATTATGAGATAGATGAACCCTGGCTCTTGGCAGAGGGATAATGTTGAGCTGATGATGGTTGATGACAGCACCTAAAGTAGGGAATCGTGCTAGTGGAATCTGCCATATTTTCGACATGAAGTCTACCACAACATGAGTGGCTAGAGTAGACTTTGGACTCCATTGGGTGAGGTCAAGTTCAGGCTCAATCTCACTGACAAGTTTTGACTTGAGCTTGAAGGTCACCATCAAACAGGGGAGATGCTGAGAGCACATCATGAGTAAGTATCTGCCGGATGTTCATGTACCGCTCCTTAGCAATGTCCATACTCCTATGTGCCTCGGCCATGTCTTTGGATGAGACTAACTTCTGCTCCTTCAGAATGGTTGTTGGTGTCTTCTGCGGTTGCTCGTTGAACTGAGGTAGCTTCCGCTTTGATATGGTTGTGCTCATTTTCTTGGTCTTCTCAACTAACCTCTCCTGTCTGTATGAGCCGTAGACACGCTCCCCATTTTTGAGACAGTTGAGCAAGCATGGAGCAACCCCTCGGTCAACAGCTTGTTTTGTGAGCAGATTGTGCAGTGGCACAGGCACATTGACCATCATTGAGTATGGATTCTGATGCTCTAGCACGAAGTCCAGCAGCTTCGTTACATTCCAGTTGAATGTAAGGCGGCGAGTGGTACTCGGTGCATGCTGGATATGGCATTTTGTGTGATTCATGGTGTGGTTGTTGGTGAGAAGGTTCAGGACATTGGTGATCTCGTGGAACAAGAGCTTGAACTCTGCCGCAGAATTTGCATTGTGTGTGGCTCCTACTACATAGTGACCTCCTGGACCCTTCGACACTCGCTGAATGGTCTGCTCGACCTTCATGTCACCTCCTACAGCGCAGAACCAGCCGGGGCGATCCTGAACAACCCACTGGTCTATAGAGAAGCGCTGGTAGAGCTCAGGATGTGTGAACTCTAGCACCTTGATTTTGTTCAAGATACCGTGAGCCATGACGCAGGTAGATGCACACATTCTGCAAAGATTGGCATATAGTCCTCGACAGTAGCCGCATGTAGATTCCAGTTTGATGACGGCCACCAACTATAGCCAAACTCCAAAGAATTGGCAGAGCTCTGACTTGGCCTCGCACTCCTTCTCAAACTCCAGAAAGTCCTGATTCCACTTCTCCACTTGTACAATCAGGGCCTCAAACTGCACTGGGCAACTTTGATTTGCTGCTAGCATAGTGTGCAGTGCCTCTACCTGTGCTAGCATTGGATATGCAGCTGTGTCCTTGTGGTGCCAGAACATCTCCCACTGGAGCGACCTGATTTTCAAATAGCCTAGGTATAAAATAGGGCTAAAGTGGTTAATGTGTGTTTTATAATATTATTTTGTATATCTGCAAAGTAACTAGTAACTAAAGTTTTCAAATAATTGTAGTGGAGTAAAAGTAAAATATTTGCGTCTGAGATGTAGTGGGGTAGAAGTAAAAGTATTGGAAATAGGAAATACTCAAAATTATACTTAAGTACAGTGCATAAGTAATTGTACTTAGTTACTTTCCACCACTGCAAAAGGAACACAGACAGAAAGGTACAACAGGTACTCTGACAAAGCCCCCAACACTATGATTCGGAGGTGTGACATAGGCCCGAACCTCTACAAGCTCACAATGGGTCATGGGCTTGTAGATCGGCTATTATCAAACAGATGAAGTATAAATTGAGGGTTTACTTGGTTAATGTATGTATTGTAATAGTAATCTAAATCTGCAAAGTAACTAAAGTTGTCAAATAATTGTTGTGGAGTAAAAAGTACATTTGCCTCTGAGATGTAGAAGTTTAAAGTATCAAAAAATGAGACATACTCAAGTAAAGTAAAAGGAAGATTGGTTGTGAAATATGCACAGTGCATAGTTGTGTCTATTTACTATTTACTCTATATCGTGGAAACCTCATGTGTCAAAAGATTATACTTTTCAGGATTCAAATGCAATAGTATGCATTGCAATGGCATCAAAAGTAGCAGATCTACAAGCTCAAGGCGCGTAGCTTCGCGTCACATTTCGAGCTTGCAGATCTGCTACTTCTGATGCTTTCGTGTGACGCTTAGTATGATCAAGCAGGGCCATTAATTGACCAAAAGACACAAAAAGTAAACCATATGGAGAGAAGAGGTTTCTGCCCTGACAGCGACGATATGCTCAAAAAAACAAATCCTCTAAATCTGATGTGAGGTGTTTTCAGTGACAATCACCCAACCTAAAGGCGGTTACACACCGGCGAATATGCGAATATACGCAAAATTCGGACTCGTTCCGAATAATTAAAAGACGCTTTTTTCGCTCCGCGAAACTGGTGTGGAAGCTTGCATTGACTTTATAAGGTTTTTAAAAAAAACGTAGTATTCGCATGAAAAAAATCGCCCCGGTGTTTAAGGACCTTAACACTCCTCTCATCGGAATCACAGAGCGAGGGGAAAAAAACCAAGTGAATAAGCATTAACATGCCCCACCATTCACCAGGGCTCATCTGGGTGCCCAGAGGGATGTATGCGTGTGTGTTGGGTGTTCCTAATTTTGAATGGACATATATTGCTACGAGGCTCTCCCATTTGTTAAATATGCTGAACAATGATGACCAGTATGTGAGAGAGCTTGCACGTTCATCTCTGTTCCTGGACCTAAAACGACGTAAGGTCCCCCTGGCATGTGGCTCTGATCCTAGCTTCCTAGGCTTCAGGAAGAAACCTAGTGGAAAGCTAGACAGTCGCTCTCCTTGCTTCGGTGTGTGGTCAGACTGGCCGGACTTAAACGATCTTTGCTGTTGGGCTGATGTTACCTTGAAGTGGGTAGGGTCTAACTCTGAGGCGATGGCTGTCTCGGAGGACTTTATATCTGATATCTGTCAGAGCATCTATGACTGTGTGTGGAACAGAACACCAACTCCCACTGACTAATGCCCGAGGCCGCCTCTTATGGGCACAACAGCAAAGGCAGCGGCAGCACTGGACTGAGCTGAGGCCACAAGGGAAGACTGCATGTCTCCCTGCTGCGGACCATTCTGTCTCTCACTCTGTGTTCAAAAATGTTGCTTTAGACGAATGCATTGTTGACTTTACTCTGAAAGCGAGGTTGCAGGTTTTACCATGTAAACTTAACCTCTCCATCTGGTTTCCAGGCAACCATGGTCCTCACTGTATACATCATGGTCATGAACAAATAGCTGATACCATGTCCCACATCTTAAATGGGTGCCATGTATACAGGGGACTCTACATATAGGCATGACAGAATAGTGGATCGGCGGGGGGGAATAGTGGGGCGGCACCACCTGTCAGCAGGGAGTGTTAGGCCCGAGGGGTAGTAAGAATGCCCTATGTCCTCCCTGTGGGGGCTCCTCACTCGCAGGTGTGTCAGTAGGATACAACAGCCATGTTGTATGCAATGACTAAATTGGAGAAAAAAAGGGGATAACAAATTATTGGCTACTCTAAATTAAAAAATAAATAAAAATTGTCCCCATGCCCCTTGCAAAAATGTGGGCAATTTTTTTTAGCCCCATATGCAAAGTTGCCGGGTCAATATATGCAAAAAATATCACTTAACCTCTGAAAGAAACTTGTTATGTGGTTTGTCACATTCCTCAAGTTGACACGGTTCACAGACAGTAGTATGTTAGTCCAATCTATCTTCCACAAGAGCAGCGGAGTGTCTTGCAGGCAATCTCTCGGGCAGCCATTCGATCCGGGAACGCATCTGTGTCATTTTAGATTTGAGCTATAACCATTATTTTATAATTGAGCTATTCAAAAATAGCAGATCTACAAGCTCATAGCGCGGCACCGAGTGCCGCGCTATGAGCTTGTAAATCTGCAATTTTTGAAAAATCCTGAACATATGTGTGCAAATCTTTTAATATATATATATATTTTTTAAAGCTAAATGTTTTACTCAAATCTTTGCTTCTGATATTTTTTGGCTTTAGGCTTAGTGATAAAAATGGCACAAATATTGCAAACAAACTGCACTCGTGAAATCTCCATCCCGAAATGTTGTATGTCCTCACAAGTATAGTAGCCTAGTACAAACGTATGTGTGTTGCGCGCGTGTGCGCAGGCATGCGGTGTGTGTGTGCGCGTGCGTACCCGTGTGTGTTTGTGCGTGCATCGCTTCATCTGGTTACATCTGCCTGTGATAAAAATGCGATGTGGCTGCTGACAGGGAGCAGCTGTGCTGGAATGCGGCTGCTGTCCGCTTGACCTTTGGTCCCGCCCGGCTCTGTGACAGGTGATCCGGTGGCCTTGGGACATGTGTTGGGGACAGTGACAGGTGTAGGCGCTGCCACCGGGACATCTGTTGGGGCGGCTCACCCTTTGGTTTGGTTCCAGAAGCAGACCGAACCCATGTCTCTCTCTCTTTCCCTACCCCCCACCCCCTCTCTCTCTCTCTCTCTCTCTCTCTCTCTCTCTCTCTCTCTCTCTCTCTCTCTCTCTTGCGCACATAAGTAGCAGAAGTAAAAACCATTGTCTTTGACATTCTCTCCCTGGTGGTTTTCTGGTTCACAACTCAACTCGGCCACTTTCACCTCTGCAGTTTGTGAAAGACACCAACCCCGCTCCCAGACTCATTACCATCCCCACAGATGGGATTGTTCCTCCCCACCCACCCGGCCAGCCACCCACCCACCCAGCCACAACCATTTCAAAGTGCTCTCGGGTGGAAACCTTGTATGTCCAAAACCGTTTTTATTTTATTATTTTTATTATTATATAAAAAAAATGTAAATGAGTGAAAATAGAACACGTTGCAACGTGGATCGTCTATTTTCACTTCTTGTGTGCGACGCTCTCGTATGATCCAGTAGGGCATTAATTTACAATTTTTTTTAAAATTGGAGATAGGAGGTTTCTGCCCTGCAAGGCGGTTTATTCATTTGTTTGCAGGGGGGCAAAGAGGGAGGGGGGGCAGAGGACAAAAATCATCATGCGATCTCTTTTGAAATTCACACTTTTGATTTAATTTCCATATTTCACCATTTAAATACAAAAGGTTGTTTGAAAGTTGAAAGTCAGACAGAACAATGGGATGCTGTTGGCCGGGGCTCCACTTCTCCATGTGGGGTCGCGGACGTTCCGAGTGTCGAGGTTATAAAGGAATGCCTTTAACAATTCCTGTTACTGAGACACAGTGGTTGCAAAAATGTACAGTTGCATTTCATCAATGATCGTCATTCGTAAGTTCACACACACGCACGCACACGCACACACACACACACACACACACACACACACACACACACACACACACACACACACACACACACACACACAGTCCCTATTGTTGTCTTTTCTTCTTATTTTTTTGTCATTTATGTCACCTGTGTTCTGTTATGTCTTTTCACCTACAAACAAGTAAACTTAAAAACTAAAAGACAAAGTACATTTACTTGAGTACTGTACTTGGCAAGTCACCTGTTATTGTATTTTCTGTTTACTGAAGAACTAGACTAGAAACTAGAAATTTGACTCCATTATTTTTCTAGGAAGGGCGGAAAAGCACTTTATGGATTAGCCACTTAAGCCCTATGTTACCTTAAGTAAAAGTATCAATACTGCAATATAGAAATACTCTGTTACAAGTAAAAATCCGGAATTCAAAATGTACTTGAGTAAAAGTACAAAAGTATTGGCATGAAAATGTACTTAAAGTACCACAAGTAAAAGTACTCATTATGCAGAATGTCCCATTTCAAGTTTTCAAATGTATAAACATCTTCTGAAAATAGCAGATCTACAAGCTCATAATGTGTCGCATTGCGACGCATTGTGAGCTTGTAGATCGGCTAATTTCAAATGGACAAAATGTGTAATAGGGCTGGAGTGGTTACTGTATGTTTTGTAGTAATAATCAAAATCTACAAGGTAACTAGTAACTAAAGATTTCAAATAATTGTAGTGGAGTAAACGTACAATATTTGCCTCTGAGATGTAGTGGAGTACAAGTAAAAGTAATTGGAAATACTAATACAAAAATTGGAAATACTCAAGTAAAGTACAAATGCCTCAACATTTTACTTAAGTACAGTACTTGAGTAAATGTACTTAGTTACTTTCCACCACTGTGTACGAGGACCAGGCGCCAAGGAATCTCTGCTTGGATTTGAAGCCCACTTCCTGTGGCTCTTTAGGATGCAGTTCCAATTATTGGCCGAGCAGATGTCACTATTTCACCTCCTGCAGGCTCCAGAAGAATTTAGTCTCCTACAAGTGAACAAGGTTTTGTCCGGACTTTACACTTGATTTTATTACCTTAGTAAACATGTTCTTAAACACTCAATGTTTTCAATCGCTAGTTTAATTTTTTTTTTTTTTATTATGATATGCGTTTAGTAAATTATGGTCCCATTCATTTTAAAATGAATGATAAAGTAGGATAAGTTTCAAGAGCTTCTACTGGTTCTACCGAATGAAGACCCGCCCTCGCTGTGCTTGCAGCCAATAGCAGTCGTTTCCAGTTTCTTTGCAGGACCGGAAGTTAAAAGATGGCAAATTTGAATTCGCCGAAAAAGTGTCCTCCGTTATTTTACAGTTTATTGAAGTTTTGTGTCAACATTAACACATTATTCTGCGGTAGGCCTACACAATCCGATAAACACGGATAGTACGCACAGAATTTGATTGAAATCAATTTCTATGCATGATATTGAGTAATTTCTACACCATGCTGCGCATGCATAAATACGTTGAATACATGCGTTCAGGGATGCATAAATGAGGAAAACATATATGAGGACGTGAAGGTTGGGGTATAGTTTCAAGCCACTTTCACCTCTGCATCGACATGGAGAGAGAGAGACCTTTTTATTCTAGCTTTGTAATAAATAGCAGATCCTCTTTTCAGACTCAATTTAAATTAGGGAGTAGTTTTTCATCCCGCGGCCAGTCGGATATAATTGCTTTTAAAAGCACTGAATTATTTATGAGTCATTAAATGGATATTGGGCTCCTTCGAAAAAGACATCTTGTGTCCCAACAGGATTTATACCTGTATAAATGTAAAACAGATTAGGATTCCCCACTTTTTCCCTACCAGACAGTGGGGTCAATGTGATTGTTAAATGTCTTTCATATCCTCCCTGTCTGGTGGAAACCTTGTAGGCCTACAGACCAAAACCCTTATTTTTCAGCAGTGGTGGTTTGGTGGAAACCTTGTAGGCCTACAGACCAAAACCCTTATTTTTCAGCAGTGGTGGAAAGTAACCAAGTACATTCACTTAAGTACTGTATTTAAGTACCATATTCAGGTATTTGTACTTTACTTTGAGTATTTCCAATGTCCAATGCTTTTACTTCTACTCCACTACATCTCAGAGGCAAATATTTTACTTTTACTCCGCTCCGCTACAATTATTTGAAAACTTTAGTTACTAGTTACTTTTCAGATACTGTACATTAACCACTTTAGCCCTATTTTATACATAGGCTATTTTCAAACATTTTAGTACTTTTTCTATGCCAATACTTTTGTACTTTTACTCAGGTACATTTTGAATTCTGGACTTTTACTTGTAACAGAGTATTTCTATATTGCAGTATTGGTACTTTTACTTAGGTAAAGAATTTGAGTACTTTTTTCCACCACACAGACAGACAGACAGACAGACAGACAGACAGACAGCATCTGAATTCAGAGTCACAACTTGAAGCAATGGCGCTCTAATCCAATCCGTTTGTGCTGGATATGAGCAGTGAGCTGGTCCCCCTGTCAGAAGATGCTGCCTGTCTTCCTCATCGCGACGCATTGTGAGCTTGTAGATCGGCTATTTCTAAATGGCCGAAATGTATATATGTTCTGTAATAATAATCAAAATCTACAAAGTAACTAGTAACTAAAGTTAAAAAATAATTGTAGTGGAGTAAAAGTACAATATTTGCCTCTGAGATGTCGTGGAGTAGAAGTAAAAGTACTGAAAATTGGAAAATACTCCAGCAAAGTAAAAGTACCTCAACATTTTACTTAAGTACTGTACTTGAGTAAATGTACTTAGTTACTTTACACCACTGACAAATACAGCACCTACAACGGCGCGCGCGTGCGTGCGTGCACACACTGTAGCAGTATTGTAGCTCATAGCGGAGCAGAGACGTTCTAGCTTAGCTTTTCCGACTGAACTGTCGCGCGGTTAACAAACATGTTAATAAAAGTCCTCAATCAATCAAACAAACAAATGTGGGTTTCCCAGTTCAAAAACAACATATTTAATTTGGTGGATGCAGCTTTCCAACGTGAAAAACAAATAATTGCCACTTATTTGAGATCTTTGATGAATGGACACTTGCTGCCAAGGGTATTGTTATCCTCTGAGGATGTTTTGTTGCACAACAACGTGTCAACAACGTGTCGACGTGCTGTCAGCTTGTAGATTGGCTATTTTCACTATTTTAGCAGATCTAAGGTTTTGGACAAACAAGGTTTCCACCCAACAGCGACGATGTATGTATATATTTGTTGTCACAATGTTGTATATGTACATTTATAGATTAAAAGTATATATACTATACTAGTATATATACTATACTAGAAATAATAGATTAGATATATCTAGATCTATCTAATAGATAGACTGATCTGCATTTGAGGTGGATCTCTGAATAAGTGAAAATAATAATGTAAAGTCTAACAATAAATATAAAAGGTACAGTGAATATATACATTTATATATACTGTAGTGTGTACATCTATCACCAGTGAATATATGAATAGATCTAAAATATTATAAGTCATGAATGAAGTACCGTCTTTGAAGGGTTATGCTTAACAGGCATCTGTCAAAGTTTGCCAGTGTAGGCCTACATATTGTAATAATACAATTGTACAAATAGGTTAGGTGATGGTGAGAAACGTGATTTCTTGGTCCATTTAGATGGTTAAAACAATAAGGATTTTTTTTATTTTAATTCATTGCAGGGTTTTTTTCCACGCCGTAGGTGGGGATCGAAACCACGACCAGCCCCGACCTTTGGATCCTCACCAAGCATACCTAAAATTGTCAAAGTCCCAATTTTCATTAATCTATCATGTATACTCATAAAGTACTTGGATGAATCACTGGGGAGAAGCACAAAAAGACGGGCCTGTTGCATTTTTCATCTTTGTTTGTTTTCCTTTTCTTTCTCTCTTTCTTCTCTTTTCTTCTCCTTTGGCACTGGGTGAAAAAGGGTTACAAAAATCGTGGGATAAAATGTTTTAAAATATATATATATATTTCCTCCTCCCCTGAATGTCTCCTCCCCTGAATGTTTGTTTTTTTGTAGATTTAATCAGATTTTAGGTTGACACTTCAAGACGCTTGTTTTCTTTCTCCAACTATGCATTCATTAATCCAACCTTTTCAGGCCAGGGACCCCCAAACTGATGGGGTGATGGAGCAGGGACCCCCTACCTCGTAGGGTAGGGGGTAGGCTACCATATATATCGTATATTTATGTATACAATTGTGTTTTATATAAATAAACATGAAAAAATGGTTGCCTGCTCCTACTCACAGGTTGACCCAGTAGGTGTGCAAAAGGACCTTTCTCAGGGGCATCAATTGGGTATGGCAGGTGCCATACCTTGGTGCCAGAAAAAAAAAGAGAAAAAAATCATGAATTGTAGCCTAATGCAGGTGTAAGACCATTGTGTTTGTATTGTGTTATGTATAATGCATACTTTTCTATGCATTTCGGGGGTTTTGGGGGGTTGACCCCCTAAAAAAAAGGATAGGTGTCCCTTATTTTAATCTCTGGGAGTTGGCAACCCTAATCTTGCCATACCTTAGCTTTTGCTGAACTGACAGCACTGACCTTTCTCTACAAAATATGTATAAACATACCATGTTTATACATAATAGCTTAGTGCATTCAATACTAAGCTATTAAATATATATATGTCATGTTATGTTTAAAGTTAATTAAAAAAACGTTTTTAAAGTTTTTAAAAACAAAAATATTTTTAATCAAACAACAATTTCGCGGACCCCCTGCAGTACCTCCGCGGACCCCCTAGGGGTCGCGGACCCCCTGTTGAAGACCTCTGCATTAATCAATTCTAAATCTGGCCTCCCTATTTTGGGCATGTCATTACAGGCGGAAAAAAAGAAGAAAGAAAAGTTTATCCTTTCAAAAATAGAAAGTAGATCGTAGTCTGACACTCAGCCTGAAGTTTCATTTTGTTTCGCCCCATTATTCAGTCTGAAAGCCCTCTCAGTGCAGACGTTTTCTGAGATGGGGGCGTGGCCAAAGTGGGACTCTTTGGAGATTGGTTCATACTGAATTTTAACATTATCACCAGACCCCTGAATCGCCAGATTTACTTTTAATGGGCGCGGCTAGCAATTTATGCTTTATTTTTTTAACTTCAGGCTTAAATGGTCACTTTTTTTTGCCACTCTCTAGGTTTTTTTCTTTCTGAATAGACGCCTCTGGTCCTGACGAAACACAGCTGACCTGCTTTCGTCTTTCGCCACCAGCGCCACACCTTCACGGAAACGGTGCACAAAGTCACAATAACAGCGACCCTCACCTGCTACCTTAAGCCAACAGTTCATTTAAGTCACAATGAATCAACCATGAAGTCATTTATTATCTTCCAAGAAATTCGTTTTTTTTCTCCCCCTTTTCCCTGGATAACCACGGACCGTCACTGCTTGACAATTCCGAGTCACATTAAAAAAAAAAAAAAAACGTTTTTTCTTCTTTCCATGCATGCATAATACAACTTCATGCTTAATTCCAGCAGGGTCATTAGAGCTGGTAAATTATTCAGGCGGTCTGCCCTTAAGTACTTTAATTCACATTAGCTGATTCAAATGGAATTGAAAAGGTGGAATGGTGGAATGGTGGAAAGTAACTAAGTACATTTACTCAGTTACAGTACTGCAGTACAAAAACATATATATTTCCATTTTTATGTAATATTTTATATTTCTGAGTATACATCTCACACTCCCCTAGAGGCCAATAGCTGTGTGCAGATGTGAGGAAAATACTAATATTTTTACCGTCGCCCCCAGAAGCCTCCTAATCGTCTATTTTCAAATAGCCTATGTATAAAATAGGTCTAAAGTGATTAATGTATGTTTTATAATATCATAATTTATATCTGAAAAGTAACTAGTAACTAAAGTTTTCAAATAATTGTAGTGGAGTAAAAGTACAACATTTGCCTCTGAGATGTAGTGGAGTAGAAGTAAAAGTATTGAAAATTGGAAATACTCAAGTAAAGCACAAATACCTCAAAATTGTACTTGAGTACAGTACTTAAGTAAATGTACTTAGTTACTTTGCACCAGTGTGTGTGTGTGTGTGTGTGTGTGTGTGTGTGTGTGTGTGTGTGTGTGTGTGTGTGTGTGTGTGTGTGTGTGTGTGTGTGTGTGTGTGTGTGTGTGTGTGTGTGTGTGTGTGTGTGTGTGTGTGTGTGTGTGCATGCGCACTGTGTTGAGGAGAAGGGTAATTAGCTAGTGTTTCAGGATATAGCGTCTGGAGACACTGGCATGGTCACTTTTCCTTTGATCACCAAGAATGGTGTTACCTCCAACACCAGGGCCCAAGTGAGACACATGGTAAACATGTCGAGATGCTAATTAAGGGACCAGAGGGATCTCTCTCTCTCTCTCTCTCACACACACACACACACACACACACACACACACACACACACACACACACACACACACACACACTCTCTCTCTCTCTCTCTCTCTCTCTCTCTCTCTCTCTCTCTCTCTCTCTCTCTCTCTCTCTCTCTCTCACACGCTCACGCACGCACAAACCTTACTGCCGTCACTGTAACATCCCAGAGACAGATGTCTCTACTTGACAGATTTTGATATCAATGGTAGATTCTCCAATATTGACATAAGCATAGAGTGTCTCAGTGAAAGTGTGTATGAGTGTAGATTTGAGTCATGTCTTCAGGGTCATAGAAGGAGACCTCTCCCCCACCATAGTCCAGCTGGACTCTGATCCTCTGAGGATTCCTCTGGACTGAGATGGGTTTATCATCATACCCATTGCTGTACTTCCCATCAGTCAGATTTAAACACCAGACCCCATGTTCTGGTGTGACACCCATCTTTCCCTTCCTGTCAAAAGACTCTTTAACCAAACCTATGGCCCAGTCAAGGTGGTTTCCCACCTCCACCTCCCAGCTGTGTTTTCCTGAACAGAAACCCTCTGAACCCAGAACACTGGCATACCTTGTGAACCTCTCTGGGTTGTCAGGAAGCTGCTGCTTTGTGTCCGTACGTCTCACACTGGCCAGGTCTTCAGACAGACAGAGCCAGGGGTTTGCTGTGTTTGGGTCCAGAATGACAGGAGTGAACTTGACCTTGTCCTTCACCTTCTCCCAGACTCTGTAGGTCAGGTTTCCCAGGTGTTTGGACACGTCTATCATCACTCCTGACATCAGCTGTGGTTCTGACAATGGACTCTTTGACTGGTCTTCTCTTCGTCTCTCAGGAACTGGTGGAGCTTTTCAATCTCTGCTCTGATCTGCTTCTCTGTGGTCACCACCTGCTTCTTCAGGGCCGGACTGGGACCAAAATTCAGCCCTGGCATTTTGGTCCGGACCGGCCCAATCCGGTGGGGGGGTTTGTCAACGGGGGGGGGGGGGGGGGGGAGCGTTTCACTGTTTCAGCAGCCCAGCCCTGCTGGAAAGCATCCCAGCCCAAACATTAACGTAACTAATAATTTGGCCGCGCGACCCGGAAATGACCGTAATAATCCTAAAACGGGAGCAAAAATATTTAAAAAAAAGTGGGCCAGCGGCCCACCGGGCATTTGCCCGGTACGCCAAATGGCCAGTCCGCCGCTGGCTTCTTGTTGTGTTCAATCACTTTGTTGTATGTCTGTTGAAAGTCTTTGTATTTGTTCATGGTGTCCTGTAGAGACTTGAGGTCAGACTCCAGTTGGTTCTTCAGGTTGACTGCTTGTTCTGTAGGAAGGAAGATAAAATCATAGAAACATAAAGAACGGCCTACATATGAACTAGAAAAAGTGCTCCTCGGAGCACAGGTCTCCGCCAGGTCAGGTAGGTTATTTTGGCCTCCTGGTGGCGCTATAATAGGCCAATGTGAAAAGGGTGCCATTTATTCCTAGCCCGTGCACGGCAATCGGACATGATTTGAGGCATTTTGTTCTAAAAATGTGTTTTGCAAAATTTGACCTGCTGGTGGCACTATAACAGGCCAATGTTAAAAGGGTGGCATTTGTTCCTCAACGTAGTACAAATGTGCATTCAAAGTTTCACCGCAATCGGACGCTGCGTTCATGATTTGCGGCATTTTGTTCAAAACGGGCCACTCCTGCAAACATTACATGTCAATGTTAGCCAATCAGGATGGAATATGAAAAATCAAACAGATCCGTCTTGATCACATGACTATAGAGATCATGTGTACCGATTTGAGTGAAATTTGGATCAAATCTGAAGGCTTAATATAAAAAATTTGTTTTACATAAGTCTGTCTTCTGGTGGCGCTATAAAAGGCAAATGTGAAAAATGCTGGGCAAAGGCTTTTCCTTGGCCTCTAGAGAGTGTGCATACAAAGTTTTACACTGATCGGTGCAGTTATAGGTAAAAACACGAATCGGCCTGTTACAGCGCCACCATGAGGCTGATTTGAACATTTTCAAATGGCATTTCTTCCTCTGGCTAATGGGAATGTGTGTGCAAAATTTCTGTGTTCATGATTTGAGGCATTTTGTTTGAAACGGAGTACTCCTGCAAACTTTGAAAAGCAATTTTTGCCAATCAGGATATGAAAAATCTGAAATGAGCCGTTTCTTTTAATTACTATAGAGATACTGTGTACCGATTTGCGGGATTTTTGGCCAAAATCTGTAGGAGTACTGTCCAAAAAGGTGTTTTGCACAAATCGGCCTCCTGGTGGCGCTATAAAAGGCCCATGTGAAGAATTTGGAGCAGAGGTTCTGCTCTGGCATCCAGGGAGTGTGTGTGCACAGTTTCGCTGCGATCAAGCCAACGGTGCCAGAGATTAGCTGTACACAAAATGACAGAATGACACACAGACGGACACGCACACGCGGACGGACGGACAGGGGGTAAAACATACTCTCTCGCCATGCCTTTCGGCCTGGCGGAGACAATAATACCTGGAAGCTATTTAAACATTTGCAACAAATACATTTCAAAACAGAAAAAAAATTAGAAGAATAACATGAAACTATAGCAGATCTACAGTACAAGCCCACAACACAACATTGCTGGAAACTCAAACTTTACTTTTTTTATGATTGATACTTTGCTATTTTTCTTTTGGTCAGTCTCATGATGTGTTATAATATAAGCATTATAATCACTGTTATAATGTTACAGTATATGTGTTTATAAGTCACTATACTATTGGTTTAAAAAAAAATTCAAATAATTCAAAATGTTCCAATGCTTTCAAGATTTTTTATAGCAGATGTACAAACTCACAGCAAGGCACTAAGTGACGCGCTGTGAGCTTGTCCATCTGCTATTTTTGAATAGCCGATGTATATTAAAATCTGGATATAGTGGTTAAAAATGTTTGTGATGATGTATTAATACATTTAGCTGAGGACCCTGGCGGTCCCCGGACCCCACTTTGAGAACCACTGTCCTATAGTGTCTATGATATCAAATCTATGTCTCTATTCTTATAATTATAATCAAACAAATCAAACATCACTGCCTACACAAAGTCCTCTATTGAGATGAAAACGTACCCAGATCATTGGTAACATTGTTGCAGTCGATCTCTTTCATAATCTTCAGTGTTACTTCCATGGCTCCGTCCTCAGTGAAAGTTCCAACTAACTGATCGGTAATCTGTGTTCTACTCTTATCCTCCATGTCACATTTATGAATGCGTGGTTCTTCTCTGAGATCAAGCAAAACGCTGCAGAATTCTTCCAGCTCAGACCTGCCCAGATCCTTAAGAGCGTCTAAGACGAGCTTTTTAGGAGTTTTAGCAGCCATGTCCTAAGACAACTTTTGGTGAAGTTAGCCGCTAAAATAGAGAAGAAATGCAGAACAGACTGTGTTCTCTATCGATACGGAAATGCATCAAATGTGTAGGCGGTGTCATTCTTTATGCCTTTTAACCGGTGGTGGAAAAAAAAGTACTACACCACTGATCAAAACCACAGAGGCAAACAGGAAGCCACTGTAGGCACACACCTTGTTTCCGTCGGAAACCGTGTACGTTGCTTTTCAGGAAATGTAGGAAAAAAAATCACACCCAGTGTGAACTGAAGTGAGTGGTGCCTTTGAGTTCATTTCATTAAGCTATTATTAGACTAAGACTGCTTTAAAATAACTTTATGTTGGCAAAAACATCTGTGGTTTTACTTGAATTAGTTACCTTTTACAGACTTTGATGACTTTTAAGTATTTTTACTCATTTTAAGTATCTTTACTCAATGTATGTACTTTTACATATTTGTACTCACTTAAGTTACTTTTAAGTACTTAAAGCACTCAAATTGTAGATCGGTCATTCGTGTGTGTGTGTGTGTGTGTGTGTGTGTGTGTGTGTGTGTGTGTGTGTGTGTGTGTGTGTGTGTGTGTGTGTGTGTGTGTTTGCACATCCTTAAGTGGCTGGTTGCATCTTTGTGTTGCAATCAGCTGCAGGTATTGTTGCTGTGCTCATACATAGGGACATGCATACAAACAAACACAAAAAAAACTCTGTTCCATTGCGCTTTACCCAATCAAATGTACTGGGAGGGATTTACATCTGTGCGTTCGCTTCCCACTGGAAACAAACCCAAACTCATTTAACAATAGCGTCCTCGGACCCGACAAAACCACGGAAAGTTTGTAACATTTTAACTTGTTCTTCCATCATAGAAACAAGTGGGCTTATAACCAAAACGATCCATGTTCTTTTGGAGAAATGGTGTTAGTGTTCCGTGGAGAAATACTGTTGGTGGGAATGAAAACATAGACTGTGCACCACCGGAAGTGGAGGGCTGAGGGCAGAGACCAAACGTCGGTTTCCAGTCATCGTCTGTCTATTTATTTAATCACTCCCCCCAGAGTCAAATGCAAAAGTGAAAAACGCTGGGGGTGCTGTTTTTCCTTTTTATTTGACAATGGGTTCCCAGGTTTCTATACTTGTGAACATTTTAGGACAGCGATTTTATGAATGTAATTTTTTTAATACATTTTGCCTTTTTTAAACATAAGTACTAAGCCGGAAATAGCAAATCTACAAGCTAAACAGCGTGTCACACTGATCTGCTATTTTTCGGTGCATGACACATGGCACACAACTAAGTTTACATCAGTGGTGGAAAAAGTACTCAAATGTTTTACTTAAGTAAAAGTACCAATACTGCAATATAGAAATACTTTGTTACAAGTAAAAGTCCAGAATTGAAAATGTACTTGAGTAAAAGTACAAAAGTATTGGCATCAACATATACTTAAAGTACCAAAAGTAAAAGTACTATTATATTTGCGAATACCAGATCTACAAGCTCACAATACGTTGTGAGCTTGTAGATCGGCTATTTTCAAATAGGGCTAAAGTGGTTAATGTATGTTTTATAATGTAATAATGTATCTGCAAAGTAACTAGTAACCAAAGTTTTCAAATAATTGTAGTGGAGTAAAAAGCACAATATTTCTGTCTGATATGTAGTGGAGTAGAAGTAAAAGTATTGACAATTGGAAATACTCCAGTAAAGTAAAAGTAACAAAAATTTACTTACTTACTTACTTGAGTAAATGTACTTAGTTACTTTTCACCACTGATTAAAACACACTCAAATCAGATTCTTGTTCTAATCTTCCAAGGACTTGCCGTGATATGTGCACTCCAGCGTTTTTGTATAGTGTTTGTAGTGAGATTTCACGTGTTCCGGCACTTGTGTGTGTGTGCGTGTGTGTGTGTGTGTGTGTGTGTGTGTGTCATCCGTAAAGATTTTTAATTGGGCTGTCATTTCCATAGCTATTTACATAGGAATGAGATGAATTATGCAGTGGCTGCCTCTCTCCGTCAGATGATAAAGTTAATTAAGGTTAAATATAACATGAAGCGAGCGCATGTTAAGACCAATACCTCGACACTTGGGCTTCTGCTCTGCTACCCATGTGAGATTCAATGATTTCACCTCATCCAGAGCAGTGGTCCTCGACCATTTTCATGTCAAAGACCCCCAAAAGGATACGCATTTGGCCGCGGACCCCCATCATCTCAAAAATTATTTTGTGCCAGGGACCCCCCAGAAGCAAAAATTGGACAATATATATAATATATAGATTTCCAAAATTAGCAGATCCAAAAATAAATCCAAAAATAGCAGATCTACAAGCTCATAGCACAAAGTCACGCACTATGAGTTTGTTTATCTGCTATTTTTTAACAGCTAAAATATAACATGGTTAAAATGATTGCAACGCTATATTAACACATTTAGCTGCGGGGACCCCCCCCCCCCCCATTTAACATGGGAAATATTAAATTACCGTTAAAAATAGCAGATCTACAAGCTCAAAGTATAAAATAGCCAAAGTATAAAATAGTTGTTGTAGCTAAAATCTAAAATGACACAGATGCGTTCCCGAATTGAACGGGTTAGCTGCTAATCGGATAGCAGAGGCTGTGCGTTAATCTGTGTGAACCACTTTGTTAAACATCCACAATCTAACATCCATAACTCTGCGCGCATTATTGCCCTTCAATTAAGCTGCCCGCATCGTCTGACGTCTAAATGTAATTATTTTCAGACACGACTCTTGCATTACGAAAGTGAATTATAGGAGCTCATCTTCAATCTGCTGATGCGTTGATATTAATGACTGCATCGGATTATCAGTCAACGTAGAATAGAGTTAATTAATAGCAACTGATTATTTCAAGGCTACTATTTACTGTCATTTACACACAAGACTAATTTGATGATCATGTGACTGAATCATGTTCTAGGATCAGTTCAACTAATAGAATCAACCATATTGTGTCTGTCGGGTGGAAAAATTTCCAAAACTGTTACTTTTCATTGAAATTCAAAAACAGCAAAAAGTTGCAGAAATGCTTGAAACGCAGAGCTTTGCGTCGCGTTTCGAGCTTGTGGATCTGCTACTTTTGATGCTATTGTGTGACGCTTTAGTGTGTAAGTAGGGCGTTAACACATTCACTGCCAGGGGTTTTCACTCCCAGAGGCTGCAGCCTCTGCCGGCATTTTTAACGATGTTCTTACCTTTTCAAATTCAAATGTTTTCTTTCTTCAGAAATTCTAATTTCTTTTCAAATTCAAAATTGACTTGAGTAAAAGTAAAAAAGTATTGGCATCAAAATGTACTTAAAGTACCAAAAGTAAAAGTACTAGAATGTTTGTAGATCTGCTACTTTTGCTATTTTTTAATTTGAATCCTGAAAAGTAACAGTTTTGGCACACATATGAGTTTTCCACCCGCGTGTTGATAAAGTACTTGGAAGTTGAATTGGTTTTAATTCCAGGGGTGTGAACAGATAATAGAGAATTGAATCACGTGGCCTCATTAAAGGAGACCGAAACAAAATCGGCGCTAACAGCTCATTTTTCACTGATCCCACAGTTAATTGCTTTCAGTTAATTGGTCTTAATTGGCTCTAAGGGGTGCGTTTTTACGCCGTGACTTAAATTAAAGGAACACTCTTGTCTAATCAAATCACGCATTCACCACGATTCATCTTCCTGTTGCCTCTTTCCCCCCTCGAGCGCACCTGAGACTCCCATATAAGGATTTGGACACTTCTGCTCCTTTCGCCTGTGTTCCAAAGTGGGATATTGAGAAGCCTCGGGTTCGAGGGGTCTCATGATCCAAGTCATTTCAGTTTCGGTGACTTGACTGCAAGATTATGACAGTTTTGCCATTCGTCATTAGTTTTAATTTTTATTTAGTTTTGACTTCAAGTTTTCATTGTCAGTCAGTTTTAATCTGTTTTTATGAGATACTGACAGTGTTGGGGCTATAACTCGTTACAGGTCGAATAAATAAACATGCATTTCATATGAACCAATAGGCCTATAGTGCCCACTGCCCAAGTGAAGAACAACTCTGAGCATACAATGTAATTACTTTATTTATTGATATTTATAAAACGTCATTCTATTTGAGTAGTCTTGTATAAGTAATGTATTGCGAAGAACCACTGCTTTAACCACTCGGATCCTAGCATCCCTATTCTTCGGGGGGCATTCACATAAAAAAGCCGATATGCAAGCTCACAGCGCATTGCAACACAATGTGCTGTGAGTAGCAAGCAGCAAGTCAACTAAGTATTAGTTTATTAAACTGTACAAATCAAGGCAACCTTCTATCCTTTCTGTGCACACATTAACATGATGTTTGCATTCCATGTAATACTTGGATGTTTGTGAGTTCTTTATTTTGTATTACCTGTGCCATTTGGATTTTGATTGATCTGCTATGGAGTCCTGGGAGCGGTAAAGGATCAGACATCCCCACACATCATACCGAAACAATACAAGCTTTGTTTTAACCCATTAACACCAATTCTACAAAAACGTCACCTAAATCCTAACAGTTTTCTGAAAAAAACGTATGTTGCTACAGTGGTTCTCAAAAACAAAAAAATCATGTCAAGGACCCCCAGAATTACATCATGTATTTGGCCGCCCACCCCATCTCATAACATTTTGCTCTAGGGACCCCCAGAAGCAAAGATTAGAACATGTTAAAAAAAATGTGCTTGAAAAAAAAGACATTTATTATTCAAAGAGTGGCACAAAAATCGTGACACACACACTCATGTATAGCTAAGATCTAAAATGAAACGCATGCTTTCACCCGATTGAATGGGTTAATTTGGGCTCCTGGAGAAAGAAACACCATCTTGCTATTGCACGAGGCCTGAGTATGTGAGCTTATTTCTCAAGGGCCCTTTGGCACACATGATGCTAATGTTTACGGTGCGGTGCTGAGTGCTATAGCAAGCATCTTTATTATAGGACGTATAGCTCACCAGCGGAGAGGAATTAAAACATAATGGAACTTTGATGAGTCGCCGGTCTATTTTATTCACGCGTAATGGATCGCGCTACGGTGTTTCTCAGGAGCGTGCGCCGCTAATTCAATCATACGTTAATGAATAAAGTTTTG
The DNA here is from genome assembly GCF_963280865.1 of Gymnoscopelus braueri. Classification (NCBI taxonomy): domain Eukaryota; kingdom Metazoa; phylum Chordata; class Actinopteri; order Myctophiformes; family Myctophidae; genus Gymnoscopelus; species Gymnoscopelus braueri. The sequence continues at coordinate 5,951,785 of NC_137622.1, read as the reverse complement.
TGGTTGAGCAGGCTCCGCACTGTTGGGAAGAGAGAGAGACGCGAGTCTAATTGATTTCCTCGCCGTGTTTACAGGAGTGGCGTGGAGTTTAAATATTTCATCCGTCGCAGGGACGCAGAAACAATTAACGGTCGCTCGGCTCGGCGTCTCCGAGCGATGTTTTGGATCCGAGGAAAAAAGAACTGATTTGACTCCCAAGGTGAAATCTAATTTATGACACAACATAATCAAAGACCTGACTGTCTGAAAGGCCCATTGAAGTGCTGGGAAAAATATGTTTAACAAACAGATGCTCTGTGTGTGTGTGTGTGTGTGTGTGTGTGTGTGTGTGTGTGTGTGTGTGTGTGTGTGTGTGTGTGTGTGTGTGTGTGTGTGTGTGTGTGTGTGTGTGTGTGTGTGTGTGTGTGTGTGCGAGAGTGCACGCTCCTGTGAGTGTGTGTGTGTGCGTAAGTGTGTTTGTGTGTGTGCTTTTATTACCAGTGGTAATAAAACCAGTGTCAGTGGTGTAAAGTAACTAAGTACATGTACTCAAGTACTGTACTTAAGTACATTTTTTAGGTACTTTTACTTTACTGGAGTATTTCCAATTGTCTATACTTTTACTTATACTAACTCCACTACATCTCAGAGGCAAATATTGTACTTTTACTCCACTACAAATATTTGAAATCTTTAGTTACTAGTTAGCCTACTTTGCAGATATAAATGATTACATTATAAAACACACATTAACCACTTTAGCCCTATTTTATACCTAGGCTATTTGAAAATAGCCGATCTACAAGCTCACAGCGCGACGTGTTGTGAGCTTGTAGATCTGCTTTTTTCAAACGTTCTAGTACTTTTACTTTTACTCAAGTACATTTTTAAATCCGGACTTGCACTAAACAAAGTACTTCTACATTGCGGTATTGATACTTTTACCTAAGTAAAACGTCCGAGTACTTTTCACACCACTCTGTGTGTGTGTGTGTGTGTGTGTGTGCGCGTGTGCGTGCGCGTGTGTTGTGGTCCACTTTAAATGATACTGCCGCTGTTTAACTGCTTTGCCGCCACGATGAAAGGCAAGCTCAGGGGGAGATTACCCAGGGCGCAGTTGTCATTTATCCATCCCTTTTTTTATTCTGCCGGCGTGTTCCGCGCTTCGCCCTCGGCCTCTGCTGATCCCCACTGGATGAAGCAGTCCATTACCGCCTGACACCGGCCCCTAACGAGCTAGACAGAGCCCCTGCTGTCGATCACTCATTCCATCGGAAAAAAAAACTCATTCTCCCAGGGAGCACTGGGGTCAGGATGAGTTTGTCTCCATCCCCTCCCTTCCTAAAGCCCCTGAGTTTTATTTTTTATTTTTTTTTTCTCTCTCTCACCATTTGTAACGGCCGACTGACGCGTCTGAGCAGCAGTGGTGTAAAGTAACTAAGTACATTAACTCAAGTACTGTACTTAAGTACAATTTTGACGTATTTTTACTTTAAGTATTTCCAGTTTTCAGTACTTTTACTTCTACTCTCCTACTCAGTACTCAGTTACTCAGTTATATTACACCAGTGGTGTCGTGCATTTGGCTGCTTGCTTCCCTCATTAGCATTCAGGGGGAGGGCTCAAGGAGGAATACATTATCCAACTGTGATAGACTCTAAAGCCTCTATTCATACATTATGAATTATTCAGGGCTCTGTGAACTAAACTCACAAAGTCAATGATAAACGCCATCCACTCGCCATGGCGCTCATCATCTACACTTCATTAGGCCGCCATGTGTGTTCAGGGCAGACTAAAATAACATCACAGAGAGAGTGTGAGTGCCAAGCAGAGAGAGAGAGAGAGAGAGAGAGAGAGAGAGAGAGAGAGAGAGAGAGAGAGAGAGAGAGAGAGAGAGAGAGAGAGAGAGAGAGAGAGAGAGAGAGAGAGAGAGAGAGAGAGAGAGAGAGAGAGAGAGAGGGGGAGGATTTTGACGAACATTTGACTCTGAGATGTAGTGGAGTAAAAGTATTGGAAAAAGTACAAATACCAGAGGTTTCTTAAATATATAGTAGCATAGCGTCACCTTCCTAAACTAATGGCCTAAGTCATTCTTTTAAGTTTTTCTGTAAAAAGAAAAACCTGATCCAAAACGATATGATATTTCTTAATCATTTCACCCAAAACGTTTATAACAAATTATGACTATTGACATAAAAATAACAATGTCTTTCAGTTATGTAACATAAGAGATTTAAATAGGTTTAAATAGGATTAAACCTGACTTAAGCCAAATGATTTACTGATTTACTCCAGACTTAGACATTTGTTTTGGCCTATTTTAATAATTGTCTATTTTGGCCCAAGTCACACTATAGGCCCTATAGTGTGACTTGGGCCAAAATAGGCAATAGGGAGATGTATAGACGAATCCACAGGCGCGCTGCCTGTAGCTGCCTGTAGGCGGCCATTGCTGCGGTGTCGCGTCCGCGGAGCGTTGACACCGCAGCAATGGCTGCGCGCAGGGCAGCTCTCCGTGGATTTGTGTATAGTGGTGGGAAAAGTACTGAAATGTTTTACTGAAGTAAAAGTATCAATACTGCAATGTAGGAGTACTCTGTTACAAGTATAAGTCAGGAATTCAAAATTTACTTGAGTAAAAGTATAAAAGTATTGGTATCAAAATGTACTCAAAGTACCAAAAGTAAAAGTACTAAAATGTTTGAAAATAGCAGATCTACCAGCTCACAACGTGCTGTGATGCGACGCGTTGTGAGCTTGTAGAACGGCTAGGTATAAAATAGGGCTGAAGGGGTTAATGTTTTACAATTTAATCATTTATATCTGCAAAGTAACTAGTAACTAAAGCTTTCAAATCATTGTAGTGGAGTAAAAGGACAATATTTGCCTCTGAAATGTAGTGGAGTAAAAGTAAAAATTACTCCAGTAAAGTAAAAGTACCTTACTTGAGTACTTTGTTACTTTCCACCACTTTACATATATATATATATATATATATATATATATATATATATATATATATATATATATATATATATATATATATATATGCCGCTGTGCGTTGTCTCGCATGCGCAGTAGTGTCAACTCTGTGCGCAACCCCGTGTGCAAGCTAATGCGCAAGCTCGTGAGTCGAGCCCATTGGTCGAAACCGTTTTCGCTCGTTCATGTGTTTGGCCCCAGCTGTAGTAAGCTGCAGTACCAGAATCGGCCACCATGTCCATTGCGCTTCACTTCTCAAGTTCTCCCTCTCGGTTCCGGGGGCTTGGCTGTGGTAGCTGGCCTTGGCTCTGAAGTCTGCATTTGGTGCTGTGGTAGCTGGCTTTGGTGCTGAAGTGGCATTTGGTGCTGTAGTAGCTGGCCTTGGTGCTGAAGTCTGCATTTGGTGCTGTTGTAGCTGGCCTTGGTGCTGAAGTCTGCATTTGGTGCTGTGGTAGCTGGCCTTGGTGCTGAAGTCTGCATTTGGTGCTGTGGTAGCTGGCCTTGGTGCTGAAGTCTGTACTTGGTGCTGTGGTAGCTGGCCTTGGTGCTGAAGTGTACTTGGTGCTGTGGTAGCTGGCCTTGGTGCTGAAGTTTGTACTTGGTGCTGTGGTAGCTGGCCTTGGTGCTGAAGTCTGTACTTGGTGCTGTGGTAGCTGGCCTTGGTGTGGAAGTCTGTACTGGGTGCTGTGGTAGCTGCTGTACTTGGTAATGAGCAGATATGCCACCAGACCAGTTCAGTCTTAATCGCTCAACACAGGATGGATAGAGGGAGGAAATTAAATGACTTGTTTGAAAAAAGCAAATTATTTTTAAATATAATTTTGAATACATTTTTTTGTGTGCCTGCCTGCCTGCGTGCGTGCGTCCACGTGACATGCTCATGTGGAACATTTCAGTTATCTTCTATCGAACCTATAAAGGCGAGAGGATGCTAATTAGTTAAGTCATGTTAATTGGAACTCCTTTAGTCCCAGAGAGTCAGAGGCTGAATTCACTGCAAATGTGTAGTTGTAGTAAGGACAAGTGATGCATTTCTTTGTGTCACATTATATGATCAATATAATGTGACATATGCACTGTATAGATATGAGGAAAATAGCACCCATTTGTCAGCTTAAATTATATAGGTTCAGTTCCAATTGTGTCATCAGTTACAATTTCACTTGCTTATCCTGTATCCTGTAATAGTTCTCACTATTAATTGGATACAAGTGGTATCCCAACCTGAAAATGGATTTTCTGTTTCCTAAAAAGCTGGAGTGACAGGGAGACCCTTGTTACTGAACAAACACTCTATAGCAGTGATTACTATCAGAATATAGAGCTATTTAACACTTATGTTAACTCAAACATATCACTTACCCTACCTTTAAGCACATAACGTGCAGGATCAAATACCCTCTCAATACCGTTTGCAGCCTATAAATAGTTATTTTACTCACACCTTTTATTCACACCTATATTTCCCTGGATATGGCCAATGATATGGGCTCGCCATCTGTTGCTGTTCATTTCTGTTTTCAGTCGAGTCCAAAAAGTAGCAATATGGAGAAATTGGCATAAAATCCCCCCCTCAATCCTAAATTCACTCTCTCTCCTGGGTTCAGCAAGTTTACTCCAAGAGTTAAAGCTGTTCTCTCTTCTGTGAAGGAGAGAGACTGAGCAATTTACTCCCCAGGCAGTGGCACTGATGTGAATATGTCCGAAACACTCGCTCTCTCTACAAAAGTACTGGTATCAAAACGTACGTGAGAGTGAAAGTACCAAAAGTAAAAGTACTAAAATGTTTGAAACTAGCAGATCTACAAGGTCACAACTTGTCGCGATGTGACGCACTGTGACGCGCTGTGAGCTTGCAGATTGGCTATTTTCAAATAGCCTAGGTTTAGAATAGGGCTAAAGTTGTTAATGTATGTTTTATAATGTATTAATGTATATCTGCAAAGTAACTAGTAACTAAAGTTTTCAAATAATTGTAGTGTAGAGTAAAAGTACAATATTTTACTCTGAGATGTAGTGGAGTAGAAGTAAAAGCACTGAAAATGGTAAATACTCCAGTAAAGTAAAAATACCTCAAAACTGTACTTAAGTACAGTACTTGAGTTACTTTACACCACTGACCTGTATTTGGCTTTATTGTATTTGTGCTCTCTCTCTTTCTCTCTCTCTGTCTTGATGTGGTTAAAGAGCATTTCACTGATTCACTTTCCGTTTTTAGATGGCCACTCAAAGCCTGGAAATGGAACATGATGATTGCCTCTTCAGTTCAATGCTCTCCTATGGCATCAAGTCCCGCTTGATGCACTGTCCCGCCTGTTCTGAAGAAAGGGGGGGAGAAAAACATGTGGGAGTTACAGCACACACGGTATCTGAACCTTCAGTGACTCGGGAGGAAGAGCGGCCGTCTTGGTATTGGAAAAGTTCCCAGCGTGATCCTCCGGACTGTGGGAAAGTGTCCTTGAGCGAGACACTGAAGCCCTAACTGCTACCGATGAGCAGGTTAGAGTCCTGCATGCTTTGCTCAGAGAGAGAGAGAGAGAGAGAGAGAGAGAGAGAGAGAGAGAGAGAGAGAGAGAGAGAGAGAGAGAGAGAGAGAGAGAGAGAGAGAGAGAGAGAGAGATCTAATAAGACACTTAACACTTAATGCCTTGGAAAAGATTAAACTCTAAAAGGTTGATAGCACATTTTGTGTGTGTGTATGTGCGTGCGTGTGTCTTGGCTCACTAATAAATGCAGCTTGATAGCATTTTATTTCTCCATCTCCACACCAGAATGGCTTTTACAACAAGGCCAAGGTCAACACGTTGGACACTAATAAATGGAACTATTTCTGTCCTTCTCTGCTTCTTGTTGTCCCCGTCCCCCCCGTCCCCCCACACTCACCACTCTCCCTTAAAGTTCATTGTGGTGCGCGTGACTGAATGAATGCCTCGTGGACACGCTTGATTAAACCCATTCATTTTGGACACGGCGACACAAAATTTCCATTCAAATTGTTTTAATGCTAATGCGTCGCAGTGGCTGTGGCTGGGGGAATGGAAAGAGTGTGGTAGTGATTACTCTGTCATGGTCTTAAACACTTATGATATTACCCAAATCTAATGGATTCTCGTCAACAACCAATTAGATTTATTGTGGGTTTGAGACGAATGGAAACCTTGAGGGTTATTGAGGAGGCTTGCAGTGCCCGGTCTTTTGACAGCTAACCCGTGCCTTGGTCTGATGAACTGATTGGAGGTCTTAGTCAGTGGTGGGAAAAAAAGTACTCTGTCTGGTTACCAGTACACTGGTCCACAGTCCTATGGAGATGGGTTGAAAATGGAATGAAATCGTCCTTTAAGCATTTCAAAGCTTGTGTCCTGACGTGAAAAGTTAACATGATGGGAACATAGATCGAAAATAGATCGAAAAGCCAATAATGCCCCCTGCCCCCCCTCCTCCGATATCTGTTCCAGATATCTTTCTATCATTTCCATTACTTGTCTCACTGTCCTGTCCCTGTGAAACCAGACAATTATTTCCACTGTACACCCATGGTGTGTGTGTGTGTGTGTGTGTGTGTGTGTGTGTGTGTGTGTGTGTGTGTGTGTGTGTGTGTGTGTGTGTGTGTGTGTGTGTGTGTGTGTGTGTGTGTGTGTGTGTGTGTGTGTGTGTGTGTGCGCGCGCGCGCGTGCGGGGGAAGGGGGGGGGCATCCCACAAGGTCACGGGGGACATACAAGCGCAGAGCCATCTGATCTTGTGTGTGGGTTCGTGCGCGCGCGCGTGTGTGTATATGCGTGTGTGTCCGTGTGCACGGCTCCTCTTTGACAGTCCTCCAACGTGTGACCAGACATCATAAGCTCTTTTGAGAAAGTTACCATCGTCGTCCATAATGATGAAATGAGACATCCATCTGAATGCAATGCCACAATATAAAAATACTCTGTTACAAGTAAAAGGCCTATGTTCAAAAGTACAACAGTATTGTCATCACAATATACTTAAAGTACCAAAAGTAAAAGTACCAACATGTTAAATAGCCGGTCTACAAGTAGATCTGCTATTTTCAAATAGCCTATAGGTATAAAATAGGGCTAAAGTGGTTAATGTATGTTTTAATAATAATAATATATATCTGCAAAGTAACTAGTAACTAAAGTCTTCACGTAATTGTAGTGGAGTAAAAGTACAATATTTGCCTCTGAGATGTAGTGGAGTCGGAGTAGAAAGTATAGACAATTGGAAATACTCCGGTAAAGTAAAAGTACCTAAACATTTTACTTAAATGTAGTACTTGAGTAAATGTATTTAGTTACTTTACACCACTGGGGGGTAGTGTATAGTGGAGGAACTGGGCAGCACCTCTGGGCTGCCTGAAGTGGCTGGTGTAGGTGTCAAATCTAATAAAGGACGGGTCCAACTCATTGGCCCACCCCAGGGACCCCCTCAGTGCTCGCTGTTAAAGTGCCTGTTAAAGCTCTAGTTTTGGCTCTATACGGAGGTCCTTGGCCCAGTGGTCCTAGAGGGGGTCCCCAGCCAAAGTAGTTAATATATCATCACTTTAACCACTTTATCTATTTATTTGTTGGCTATTCAAAAATAGCAGATCTACAAGCGCGCAGCGTGTCACAAAATAGCAGATCTACAAGCTCACAACACGTCCGCATCGCGACGCGTTGTGAGCTTGTAGATCTGCTATATTCAAATATTTTAGTACTTTACTTTTGGTACTTTAAGTACATTTTGATGCCAATACTTTTGTAGCCTACTTTTACTCAAGTCAATTTTGAATTCTGGACTCGAGTACTTTTTCCACCACTGTTGTCTCCTGACATGGACACATAAGAGGAGAAAATGGAGCATTGTTGTTCCCCACGATGTAACCAACATCAGGCTACAAAACTGCTGTCTCAGACGTAGACTTCGCGCAGCAATTCATTAGTCACGTCTCAGAAGCTATTGATTTTGATCGTTGAACTCGGGTGAATGATGCATCTGGAGGGCCGGCCAAAAAAAAAGCAATGCCAAGATCGAACTGAAAACGAGGGCCTTTGTGCGGCGGACGGCGTTGACTGAAAGACTTCGTTCTCGCGGAGACTTTAACCATGCCTCATCGAGTTCAAAGCTGCACTAATAGAGTGCGACGTGACTCATCACGAGAAACAAGTTCCTCATAAATGCCACACTTTTGTGTGACCCCCCCCCCCCGCCTCCCTCCACAGCCACCGCACACGAACAGATTGAGAGAGCGAGGGGGAGAGAGAAATGTTCACCATGACAATCAGACTAGAGCAGAACGTTGTGATTTGGAAGCAATCTATTTTAATGGGGGTCAAACTGTACTGATGAAGAGCTCAGTGATGACTCTGACGGGAATGTAATTACCAGGACGGCTGCGGTGCCCAGCAGGTCCACACCAGGCGCTTCTTATAGTAACCATCTCTTATTCATTCATGAAAGGCACGGTACCGTTTGGACACATGAGAGTCCTGCACAAAAAAACACAGTAGGATAAAACATGGGGGCGGGGGGGGTTATGCAAATGAGCAGAGTGGGGCATATTACCAGGTTTAATAGTGTGAGATTAACACCAGTAAGTAGGTATAGCAGTGAGATCTCAAACCAATGGTCATAAATCACCATGAACCCACCAGCACTTTAGCCCCGTGCATAATTTACTGGCCTGCAGTGGTGTAAAGCAACTAAGTACCTTTACTCAAGTACTGCACTGAAGTACAATTTTGAGATACTTTTACTTTACTGGAGCATTTCCAATTGTCTATACTTTTACCTCTACTCCACTACATCTCAGAGGCAAATATTGTACTTTTACTCCACTACAATTATTTTAAAACGTACTAGTTACTTTGCATATATAAATGAATACGTTATAAAACATACGTTAACCACTTTAGCCCCATTTTATATTATGATCTGGGCTATTTGATCTGGGCCGATCCACAAGCTCACAACGCGTTTTGATGCGACGCGTTTTGAGCTTGTAGATCTGCTATTTTCAAACACTTTAATACTTTAACTTTTGGTATTTGAACTACATTTTGATACCAATACTTTTGTACTGTTACTCAAGTAAATTTTTAATTCTGGACTTTTACTTGTAACCGAGTACTTCTACATTGCAGTATTGATACTTTTACTTAAGTAATACATTTGAGTACTTTTTAAACCACTGTAATTGCCACTGTAATTGAATGTTTTATTTTAGGGGCGTTTTTTTTTTTAGTAATAAAAATAATAATTCAGTGTTTTTGTTCCTATGATCATGTGTTGCCCAGAGGTGGAAAGTAACTAAGTACATTTACTTAAGTACTGTACTTTCATACAATTTTGAGGTATTTGTACTTTACTGAAGTATTTCTAATTTCCAATACTTTTACTTCTCCTCCACTAAATCTCGGATCCAAATATTGTACTTTTACTATGTAGATTTTGATTAATATTACAAAACATATGTTAACCACTTCAGCCCTACTGTATATCCATTTTGGCCATTTGGAAACAGCCGATCTACAAGCTCACAATGCGTCGCATTGTGATCTTGTAGATCAGCTATTTTCAAAATATTTCTATACATTTGAAAACTTTAAATGGGACATTGTGCATAATGAGGTACTTTTACCTTTGTTACTTTAAGTACATTTTGAAGCCAATACTTTTCTACTTTTACTCTATACCTTTTGAATTCCGGACTTTTACTTGTAACAGAGTATTTGAACATTGCAGTATTGATGCTTTTACTTAAGTCAAAAATGTGAGTATAGTTCTTCCACCAGATAACATCCCGTATCTTAGAACAAAAGAAAGTTTCAGAATAAGTTGTGACACTCACCCTGTAAACCTGCTCTAGATTGCATATTCTGTGGGTGATATAAAAAGAAGGTTTCAAAGTAAGACGTGTGACACTGTAAACCGTGGCTCAGTTTTCAAAAGTAGGAATGATTTGAAACAGCACAAGGTCACATTGGCACTCTGTTCCACTTTGTGACACAATTAAACAATGATAGGCAGGCTCTCTCTCTCTCTCTCTCTCTCTCTCTCTCTCTCTCTCTCTCTCTCTCTCTCTCTCTCTCTCTCTCTCTCTCTCTCTCTCTCTCTCTCTCTCTCTCTCTCAAATGGTCTGAAATGAATTGCAGAGTTATTAAAAAAAAGGAAAATGGTTCACGGAGCACTAAGATAGCATCTCTCCCTCTGATAAACCGAGAGGACGCAAGGGAGCACAGAGACAGAGATTAACTCTTTCTCATCAGTCATCAAGTCCTATTAGAAGTCAATAATCTACATCTTTTTGTGTGTTTAAATGGGGGTGGGGGGGGGGGGGGTCATGATTTAAGGGAGGTTAAAGGCAGTGGTGTAAAGTGACTAAGTACATTTACTCAAGTGTAAATCAAGTGTAACACTCCAAACTTTACTGGAGTATTTCCAATTCTCAGTACTTTTACTTCTACTCCGCTACATCTCAAAGGAAAATAGTGTACTTTTAATCTACTACAATTATTTGAAAACTTTAGTTACTAGTTACTTTGTAGATTTTGATTATTAAACATACATTAACCACTTCAGCCCTATATACATTTTGTCCATTTGAAAATAGACGATCTACAAGCTCACAATGCGTCGCATGTAGATCTGCAATTTTTATTTACTATTTTTATACATTTGAAAATAATGTGAAATGGGACAGTCTGCTGTTGCTCACCAGCTCACACAGGCAGCCTTGGACACAAGCACACCACTTGAACCCTAGCATAGACTCCACACTGAATTTTTTTTAATTGTTCTTAACTAATTTCACGATACGACACGATACACGATATTGGGCTCACGATATCGATACAATACGATATATGTCACTTTTTTATTAGCTGTTACCTTCTGTTTATTATGTTCAGCCAATGGAAACGTAGGACGCTGTACCTTCTGTTTATTATGTTCAGCCAATGAAAATGTAGGACACTGTAATTTGTTCTGCGTTCTGTTTTCTCTGCGTGCTTTTTTCAGTTTAATACAGGTTAGGGTTTTCACCTTGTATTTTTCACACGCACGCACGCACGCACGCACGCACGCACGCACGCACACGCACACGCACACGCACCCGCACACGCACACGCACACAACCTAAATTGTGTACTTTGGTGTCATGCTACATACTGTACAGTATACTGAAAGATTACTTTTTTATTATGGAAATATATGGGGGGAAAAAAAGTAAATGCAAATACTTCTGTTTTTGCATTATTATTATTGCCAAAAAAAAATATGTTTTGTCATTTTTTTTTAAATGCCAAAACCACAATGTTGTCACGAAAACGTATCGCAATATATCGTCAACCCCCTATTCTTAACTGATGAAAAGTTGTCTTTTTCGTTCAAACACTTTTCTTTTTAAATCTTTTGATATAATAATAATATTTTTTTTATGTAGGAAAACAAAAAAAAGGGGACATTTACTCATGACACATAAAAATTGGTCTGCGACCCAAACATGGGCCCTGACCCACTGTTAGGGAAACAATGTAAATAAGGCATCTATATGAACGTCAGGAGCTGACTATAAGTCCAGATTCACTCTGGAACGTTGCCAACGTGTCGCGTTGAGCTGCCAGAGTACCCGTCAGGTCACCTCGTTTTGGGGAGCCAGTCAGCAAATGGAACAAAGAGAGTCAAATCTTAGGACCTGTTTCGACGACAACGGTCTCTAGAGAAAACGATAAAAATAAAATATCAGATGTGTGCCGTACGTTTAGACGGCAACTGCGTTATCGGGGGTTGAAAACGCAACAAAGTGAAACCCCCTTCCAGAGTGGAAATATTTCAAAACGCTCCGCCTCGTGTCTCCATGTAAACATGCACAACGGTGTTAACCAGTGTTGCCAGATTCTGCGATAGAAATAAGCAACCAGGTCTATGAAAAATAGCCCAAAAGAAGCAACCAGGCTATGTCTATTTGAAAAAAGCCAATCTACAAGCTCACGACGCGTCGCGTAAATCTGCTACTGTATTTTCCCAATAATCGTGAGAAAATAAAAAGAGGTAATTCTGGAACAGTGTATAAACATTTTACACAAATCCTGTATGGGGGTCCCACAATATATTTTCAGAAGGGCGGGTTTGTGGACGAATACATAATTTGACATGAAGATGTTTAAGAACCACTGGTTTAAACAAGATTAGGAAACAAGCCCAAATAAGCAAGTGTACACTTTTTTAGAAATAAGCCCAAAGTCGTGTATAATAAGTGGACATGGCAACTGAACCAACAGCTGCGATAGGAAGTAGAACGGAAGTTGTTCTATGCACGCGTGACTGTTCTATCTGGCACCGCGTCACCGCCACCTGGTATACCCACACTGCAGCGTTTTCAATCACTGTCGTGTCTAAATCCGAAATAAAAAGTGAGAACGCATTGGCACTTTGGTCGTTTTCCCTATAGAGACCGTTGTGTCGTCTAAGCCTGGCCTTAGGGAACGTGGCGGCTCGTACCCGTGGCTGTCTGCCAACAGTGACCAGAGCCGCTGAGAGGCCAGGGATGCTTGGAGCTGATAAGGCAGCCAATGAATTATCAGGAGGGGAGATAACAGTGGGCGGAGACCCCGCCTGTTAATTAGGGCATTGATTGGACAGTACGTTTATGCCTTAACCACACTGCGGTGGGGAGCAGTGGTGTAAAGTAACTAAGTATATTTATTTCAAGTACTGTGCTTAAGTACAATTTTGTTGTATTTTTACTTTACTTGAGTATTTCCAGTTTTCACTTTTACTTCTCCACTGCATCTCAGAGGCAAATATAGTACTTTTACTCCACTGCAATTATTTGACAACTTTAGTTACTAGTTACTTTTCAGTAACTAGTTACTAGTTACTTTTCATACTTAAAGTATATGTAGACATATTTGGCATTAAAGTATGCCAATACGTTTGTACTTTTACTCAAGTAACATTTTGAACACAGTCCGATTACTTGTAACAGAGTATGTCTACATTGTAGTATAGATACTTTTACTTAAGTAAAACATGCGAGTACTTTTTCCATCACTGGTGGGGAGGAGCTTAGACTATGGGACAACTGGACTGCACGTGTATGTACACACGCACACGCACACGCACACACACACAGACACACACACACACACACACACACACACACACACACACACACACACACACACACACACACACACACACACACACACACACACACACACACACACACACTTATCTAAAGGGCAGCGTCATGACAGCAGAGGCACAAGGACAGAGCAGGGACAATTGATAAGCATTACAATCACCACAAAACACACAAACCAGAGGGGAAGCTAAACAAACACACCCAAATTCCCAGTAGAATCAAATCCTCTCTATATATATCTACCTCATGTGAAAGAGGCCAGTGTGGTGATCATATGGCATTTATAAACAATAACAAGAACAATGTTATGTTATGGCTTGCAGGTTGACTCCCGTTCTCTTCACAACGTTCAGCCAATGGGAACTTAGGACGCTTTTACCTTCTGTTTAATATGTTCAGCCAATGAAAATGTAGGACACTGTACTTTGTTCTGCGTTCTGTTTTCTTCTCTGCATGCTTTTTTCAGTTTAATACAGGTTAGGGTTTTCACCTTGTATTTTTCGCACGCACGCACGCACGCACGCACGCACGCACGCACGCACGCACGCACGCACGCACGCACGCACGCACGCACGCACGCACACACACACACAACCTAAATTGTGTACTTTGGTGTCATGCTACATACTGTACAGTATACTGAAAGATTGCTTTAGCCTGCTTCTCACTTTGTGTAATATAGTTTCTTCCAATGAGGAGCTTGTACTGATCTCGCTCTGCATTCCCTGGTTCAGTGGTGGAAAAAGTACTCAAATGTTTTACTTAAGTAAAAGTATCAATACTGCAATATAGAAATACTCTGTTACAAGTAAAAGTCCGGAATTCAAAATGTACTTGAGTCAAAGTACGAAAGTATTGGTATCAAAATGTACTTAAAGTACCAAAAGTAGAAAGCACTCATTACGCAGAATGTCCCATTTCAAGTTTTCAAATGTATACAAATCTTTTGAAAATAGCAGATCTACAAGCTCACAATGCATCGCATTGTGAGCTTGTAGATAGGCTATTTTCAAATGGCCCAAATGTATATAGGGCTGAAGTGGTTAATGTATGTTTTGTAATAATAATCAAAATCTACAAAGTAAACTAGTAACTAAAGAGTAAAAGTACAATATTTGGATCCAAAATGTTGTGAAGTAAAAGTATTGGAAATTGGAAATACTCAAGTAAAGTACGAATACCTCAAAATTTTACTTCAGTATAGTACTTAAAGACGGGGTGCCGTGATTTTCAGTGATTTCCCCCCCCCTAAAACATGATCATCAGGTATTAAGGTTATACTAGGAGGAAGATTTTTTCAAAAAAGTGTACAGAAATGGTTAAAATTATGTTTTTATGTGGACACGCCTCCAGTTCATTAAGTATACCTGGTTCTCACCTTAGCACCTCCTCCACCACCTTAGCACCACCCACCTGTCCTAGTCCCTCCGCCTCCTCATGCCCACACCTGTTGTGTTGTGATAATGAGGGGGAGGGTATGTTTTTACTATGTCACTAAAGCGCTGTTTTTCTATTGGCACGTTTGACCCTCAAGGTTTCAGCCTCCAGGTAGAAACTCAAAATAGTCAGAGAAGACATAAAACACCATAAAAACACCACCAGGGGGCTTTATGAAGTTCTATCAACCTCATAGAGACATGAAAAATAGAAAAAGTGCAAAACTATGGCACCACCCCTTTAAGTAAATGTACTTGGTTACTTTCCACCACTGCTATATGTGTACCTGTCTTTCTTTCTGTCTGTCTGTCTGTGTGCGTACCTGTCTGTGTGTCCGCGTCTCGCCTGTCTCACCTAGCCTGGTAAACCCTCCCTCCGGAAATCTAATTTCTATTTGATTCCTGGAGTGAGTCTGGCATGAACCGCCTCTCTGCAATATTGGCTGTGTATGCCAAACGGACGCGCCTATCAGCGTCGTCGCTCATTGTTCTGTGATTGACAGCTTACGTTGGCCAATCAGGTGGCGAGTTCGAGTGAGCCCAAAACACGAACGGCAGCCATCTTTTTCATGTGCGGCCAATTCTCCGCTATTTTTTTACTTCAAAAAGCTCTCTAACTTCTATTTTGAGGCACGGAATTTACTTATAAGATATCGTTTGGATAGAATTTAGTTGTTTAACTTCATATATGTGGTCAATTAATCATGACAAAGCCTATTTAAAAAATAATAATTAGAGAACCGGTAGGGGCGGGCAGTGACACCATTGTACCCGAAAAAGGCAACCCATTTTGGGTATGGCTGTCTCAAAAGTCCCGTCGCGTCACATTAAGACTGGTGAACTGCTGATTGGCTGAAGGGGAAAAATTATCATTGGCTGAAGGGGTTGTCAGTCAACGGTATTACTCCCGCCCAACTCCAGCACAGCCAATATTGCAGACAGGCGGATCAGGCCAGACTCACTCCTGAAATGAAATGGAATTGAGATTTCCGGAGGGAGGGTTTACCAGGCTATGTCTCACCAGCCTTCCTATCGCAGCAGATAAGCATGGCTGACAACTTGTCTGGTCTTGTTGACATTCTGGTTGCAGTGAAATGTCAAGGTTGATGGACTGCAGGCTGCAGTGTTGATTTCGTCGACTAAAACTATGACGAAAATTTTTCGTCGACTACCTTTTTTCACTGACAAAAACTAAATAAAAACTAAGCTATGATGACTAAAACTAAGACTAAATATATTGACAATTTCGTCAACAAATAAAAACTAGACTAAAATGTTAGTGAGGGATGAGCGGAGAAGAGATCCAGTAGAACTAAAAGACAAGTCATTTTCTGTTTTGTTGCTCTCTGAAAATAGCAGATCTACAAGCTCACAACGCGTCGCGCTGCGACGCAATGTGAGCTTGTAGATCGGCCATTTTCAGCATGCAACCAAGTGTAAAATCAGCCATTACGACGCCATCAAGGCACCGCCAAAATACATTTTAGTCGACTAAGTCGACTGTAGATTTAGTCGACTATAATCTTATGATATTTAGTCGACTGAAACTAGACAAAAACTAAAACATTTCAGATGACTAAAATATGACTAAAGCTAAATGGAATTTTATTCAAAAGACTATGACTAAAACTACATCAAAATTTGCTGTCAAAATCAACACTGCTGCAGTGAAATGTCAAGGTTGATGGACTGCAGGCTGTCTGCCGAGAACAAGTAGAGGGCCTTGTTATGTAACATGATGAGTGTGTGATGTTATCTGGACATCTGTCAGTCCAACACGCACACACACACACACACACACACACACGTGCATGCACGCACGCACGTGCACACATAGTGGTGGAAAAAGTGCTCAAATGTTTTACTCAAGTAAAAGTATCAATACTGCAATGTAGAAGCACTCTGTTACAAGTAAAAGTCCGGAATTAAAAATGTATTTGAGTAAAAGTACAAAAGTATTGGTATCAAAATGTACTTAAAGTACCAAAAGAACAAAAATGTTTGAAAATAGCAGATTGACAAGCTCATGCGACGCGTTGTGAGTTTGTAGATCGGCTATTTTCAAATAGCCTAGGTATAAAATAGGGCTAAAGTGGTTGATGTACAGTATGTTTTATAACGTACTAATTTATATCTGCAAAGTAACTAGTAACTAAAGTTTTCAAATAATTGTAGTAAAAGTACAATATTTGCCTGTGAGATGTTGTGGAGTAGAAGTAAAAGTATAGACAATTGGAAATAGTCCAGTAAAGTAAAAATACCTCAACATTGTACTTAAGTGCAGTACTTGAATAAATGTACTTAGTTACTTTACACCACTGACTCACACAGACAGACACACAGACACACAGACACACACACACACACACACACACACACACACACACACACACACACACACACACACACACACACACACACACACACACACACACACACACACACACATATGAAAATGTCAGTTATAATGTATTAATGCATGCACATTTACACAATAAGCATCTTGACCACATGGAAGAGCATAATGATCAGTAATATCCACATCTCTGCTCCGTATAACGAACCCATCCCTATAACTCCCTCTGTCCTGTAGGAATCTTTAGTCTTTAGCGTCTCTCAGAGTGTTAGAGTGATAGAGTTTGTTTGGTTCTGAGCCCAGAAGAACATTAATATATTCAACAGTACAGTATCTAAAATGGATCTACAGCATGCTAATGATGGCGTGGAGTGTGAGTGTGGGGCTGAAGAGTTTGCCGAGATAATAGACTGAAATAATTTGTGTTTTCACTCACCTTTGAAAAATCATAGAATATTCATCTCCAGTATGATCGCTCCCCCGATCGGGAGGGGGGGGCAACAGAAACATTGTGTACATTCTTCCTAACCTAATAACAAGGAAGAAAAAGGGCAGTTTTTTTTTTGCGATCATGTGACCCTCTGCTTCTCTCCTTCACAGAGAGCCAAACAGTGACCCATAGGCGAGCGAACAGCGCCATCTAGTGGAACACCACTGAAAACACAAAATCTTGTGATTCTCGTCATTGGCAGGCTACACCTAAGCAAAATATTACCAGAAATCTCGTCATTGGCAGCCAAAGAGTTAACATATCAACTCAATCACACAGACAGACACACGCTCATTCTCTCCATTGACCAGAAATAGAAAATCTGCCTTTTCAGAATTTGGAGCGAGCTCAGGCGAGCGAGTAGCCGTGCCCAACGTTGCGAAGTCCGATTCTAGAGACTCAGAGCCGTCCTAGTTATGTCCCGATAGAGACAGAATCGTAAATCACATTTTGGGGTGGTTTTCTTCCCAACTGCCTATCAAAGTGACTACTGGCTAATCACAGCGCGCCTTTTACGGCCAATCACAGCACGTCTTTTACGGCCAATCACGGCGCGTCTTTTCCGGTCAATCACAGCACGTCTTTTACGGGACTTTCACAGGTCACGCGACAGCATGATGCCTTAACATCGAATCCCCGAAAGAAAAGGCTGATAAGACCCAAATAGACCCAACTAGTTGGGTAGGTGGGCCTAACTGGCCCAAATGTTTGGGATGTTTTGATGTACTGATTCAATCTATGGGCTGATAAGATGATCGGCTGACTTAAGACAAAGCAGGTCTAAAGCACAATCGCTTTTTGGACTCTTTTGAAATTTTTGAAAAAACTACCTGTTCACTAGTAAGAGACCACACCTCAACTTAAGTTGAACAGTGTATAGGCTCTATGCACAGCAGCCATATTGGAAATAAATTGGACCTCTTCTTACTTCCTTCACAAGTGTTACCAATGATACTAATGAAGGCTCTGTTCCATTCTGGCCAGGGTGCTGATATTGTGCATGTTGGCTCACTGGAAACACATTTTGGTTTCCAAATGGCCCCTTGTGGTGGGTGTGTAACTCTGAGAGTGTACAAATGGAACCAAATTGACCCGTGAGGGTCCATTTGGTTCCATTTGTACACTCTCAGAGTTATGGGGGTCCTTGAAAATAACACGACCACTGTGCCACACTAAATGGAACAGAGCCTTAATTAGTATTATTGGTAACACCTGTGAAGGAAGTAAGAAGAGGCCTAATTTCTTTCCAATATGGCTGCTGTGCATAGAGCCTATTTAGATTCATGCACTGAGCTTTCTTCCTGCTTGCGTTCTGTTGTCATTCGGTTGTCGTTTTCCCAATTCAACTTGTTTCTGTTGTCGTCGTCTGTGTCTCTAGAGCCACTTTTTCCTTTCTGTCTCACAGGAACAAACATCTTATTTTCTCTGCGCTTCCTTGTTTTTTCGTAATTATAATTTAAATTTGTGTGTGTGTGTGTGTGTGTGTGTGTGTGTGTGTGTGTGTGTGTGTGTGTGTGTGTGTGTGTGTGTGTGTGTGTGTGTGTGTGTGTGTGTGTGTGTGTGTGTGTGTGTGTGTGTGTGTGTGCGTGCGTGGAACCTGCAGGATTTGGGCTGAATCCAGGGTATTGTTTTTAGAGTAATTGCAGTTTCATTGTGAAGCAAACTAAACAAGTCATTATGATTGGTCTTTGCTCTCACGTGTCTCGCCTAACTCCGACTCTAACCTGGACATCTTCGAGAGAAAAGGGAAAAAAAATCTCCCAAAACGTCTGAAACTTCCACTAAAGTATACGTGTGGATGTCAGAGTTTCCGTGTTGCTGTTGACCTCTAGCGCTCATCATGTCATGGACGTGTCGGCCTTTCGACCCCCCACAACAAGCTGCTCTCTGCGCTATGCAAAACACACCATTAGACGGCAAACGACCTGCTTCTTGAATAGAAAATGTGACTAAAGAGGCAACAGCAAGATTGTCCTCCATCTGTCCCTATAACTCCTCACCACCTGCGTGTGAAAACGTGCCGTGTGTGTGTGTGTGTGTGTGTGTGTGTGTGTGTGTAGGGCTGTCACAATTACACATTTAAGTTGCGATTATTGATTTAATTGTGTGTTTGGCAATGAACATTGGAACATATGAAGCCTTTGATATAACAAATAACTGAAATATATACAGAAATGATTGACATATTTAATAATGTTATACGTTATGTAAAAAAGCTGAAATAGCTGATCTACAAGCTTACAACGCGTCACGAAGTGACGCGTTGTAAGCTTGTAGATCTGAATAAAGAGCTGGAGAGACGGGGATAGCATCGCGTGGCCAGACTACATCACTGCGTGGATATGAGTCTGGTGCTTCTATGAGGCTTCTGTATGGAGGAGGCGATGCTTCCTCTATTACTTCCCATCTACTATTGTTTGTGTTCAAGAATGTCTTGTTAACACATTGTGTGTCAGAGGTTTATCAAAATAGGGTACGTTCAGTGCCAGCATATCTTCCATCCACTTACGTTGATATGTTTCGTGCTGTAGAAGCCCCGACGCGGAAGTGCATGTAAACAAAGCGTGCGTGCGAGACGGTGGAGGGTCCCGACTAACGCCTGGAACAATAATATTTCTAACGCGATCCTCCATTGCAGAGTGATCGCTGATCGAAAACGGCACACTTCCACCACGTTAAAAATAAATGGAGATATTAAGCTTTTAGTCAACAGCCGCGGACGACCGGAAGCATTTTTTACATGGATCGACATCCGGCCTCTCCTTCTCAGAGACTCCTTGGATGATCCCAAAGTTTTGTTAGAGCGCCCCACGTGGGAAAAATATATTTTTAAAAAATGGGCCAAAAACGGTCTGGACCGTTTATGGCACATGACGCATGGCTTCTCAAAAACGGTCCGGACCGTTTATGGCACTCAATGTGTTAAATGTGAACGCAAATAAAGATGTTAAATGTGTGCGTGCGTGTGTGCGTATGTGCGTATGTGCGTGTGTGTGCGCGCGTGTGTGTATGTGTGTGTGTGTGTGTGTGTGTGTGTGTGTGTGTTTGCGTGTGTGTGGGTGCGTGTTTGCGTGTGTGGGTGCGTGTTTGCGTGTTTGTGGGTGTGCGCACGCGTGCGTGCGTGCGTGCGTAAATAAAAGCTTGACGGGTGACAGCTAATGATAACATAAAAGTTTATTACCCTAACCATCAATAAATAATAATAAAATAATTGTATTAAATAGTACAAGAAATCAACCAAAGTCCATTGCTGCGAGTCAAATCATCAGCTGTCACATAAAATCATGGCTCCTCCTACATTTTGTATTGGACTTGGTTAAATGTGTTCCTGCCCCCAGGGTTGCAAACGGCTCACTTCAGTAAGCTCTGCTATGTCTCCTGTGAGCAGTGGTGGAAAGTAACTAAGTACATTTACTCAAGTACTGTACTTAAGTAAAATGTTGAGGTAGGACTACTTTTACCTGGAATATTTCAAATTTTCAATACTTTTACTTCTACTCCACTACATTGTACTTTCACTAACACTAACGACTTCAGCCTTATATATGTGTGTGCCATTAGAAAATAGCCGATCTACATGCTCACAATGTGTTGCGATGCGACTCATTGTGAGCTTAGATCTACTATTTTCAAAATATATATATTTTTTAAACTTGTGAAATAGGACATTCTGCATAATGAGTACTTTTACTTTTGGTACTTTAAGTACATTTTCATGCCAATACTTTTGTACTTTGTCTCAAGTAAAGTTTTTATTCCGGACTTTTACAGTACTGTACTTGTAATGAAGTATTTCTACATTACAGTATTGATACTTTTACTTAAGTACAGTTAAGAACAGTTACCTGAAAAACGTATGTTGCGACAGTATATATTGTCGGGCAGAAACCTCTTATCTCCATAATTTTTACGTTTCGTTTTTTTTTCCGTGGAATACCGTACTTTATTGCACTATAGCATCACACAAAAGCATCAAACGTTGCAGATCTACAAGCTCGAAACGCTGCGTTTCGAGCTTGTAGATCTGCTTTTGATGCTTTTGAATCCTGGAAAGCAACAGTTTTGGACATACAGTAGAGACGATAATAGCTAAAATCTAAAATGACACAGATGCTTTCCGATGTGAGTTATTGGGGGCTAGAAGAGCTACTGTAAATAATAATAAAGAAATCGCCGGGTTATTGTGGAAAAAAATACATACTTAGCCACATGCCCGAATGCCCCCGCCCACTGTAGAAAAATATTGCGAAAATTGCTAAAACTATAGAAAGCAGTAAATGAAAACACTCATCTTGTATTTACTTTAATTACAAGCTAAAACATAAACCTTGGTTGTAGAAAAACAAAGTTGTCCTTTAATGGGTTAATATCATGAATTACTTGAACTGGGTTATTTGTATTTTGTATCGTCGTTGTTTTGTCCAGTTGATTGAGTTTTGAATGTTTAATGGACCACAATGGAAACAGAGCCTTTTGTTTGGCTTTGTTTGCGTCTCATTCATTTGACGCAATGTACTGCTGTAGAAAAGTCAATAAAATATCCAATCCAATCAATCAATACAATAGATTGATTGAAAATACATTAATACAAAATACATGTATTAATATATAGAATACATTAATACAAAATAGCAGATCTACAAGCTCACAACGCGTCGCGATGCGACGCGTTGTGAGCTTGTAGATCGGCTATTTTCAAATAGCCTAGGTATAAAACAGGGCTAAAGTGGTTAATGTATGTTTCATTATGTAATAATTTATATCTGCAAAGTAACTAAAGTTCTCAAATAATTGTAGTGGAGTAAAAGTACAATATTTGCCTCTGAGATGTAGTGGAGTAGAAGTAAAAGTATAGACAATTGGAAATACTCCAATAAAGTAAAAGTAGGCCTACCTCAAAATTGTACTTAAGTACAGCGCTTGAGTAAATATACTTTAGACCACTGTTCATGTGACTATGATTGTACCAACAGAATCTATAATCACTGCATCCCTATACTTCAAACAGTGAACTGACCATTCAGCTGTGTGCACCATGCGCTCTGTCACTTCTGAGTCGACTGAGCAGCGGTGGAAAAAAACTTAAGTAAAAGTACAAAAGTATTGGTATCAAAATGTACTTAAAGTACCAAAAGTAAAAGTACTCCTTATGCAGAAGGTCCCATTTCACAAGTTTTCAAGTGTACAAAATCCTTTGAAAATAACCGAACTACAGGCTCACACCATTGTTGTGAGCTTGTAGATTAGCCGAAGTTTAAGGGCTGAAGTTGTGTGTACGTTTTGTAAGCTAAATCTACAAAGTGATTAGTAACTAAAGTGGTCAAATAATAGTAATACAAGTACAATATTTGCCTCTGAGATGTAGTGGAGTAGAAGTACAAAGTATTGGAAATTGGAAATACTCAAGTACAAATACCTCAACATTGTACTTAAGTACAGTACTTGAGTACATGTGTACTTAGTTACTTTCCACCGCTGCGACTGAGTCAGCTAACTTTGATGAAGTTGAAGTTTCTTTTACATTATCTCACGCTTACATGGGAGGTTAAACACCCTCCTCCCCCATCCTCTCCACCTCCTTCTGTGTGGCTGTCTGCCTGCGTTGCTACGACTGCACAGTATGTCTTCCTTCTCATCCTACCCTCACACCTGGGCCCAGCCGTACTCACACCTGGCTCCGTAGGAGCCTTAAGCCATTAAGACCGGGAACGCGTCCGTGTGTCGCAAAAAAAGAAGAAGAAGGAAATAGCAGATATAAAAGCTCATAGCACGGCACATAGCACAGGGGGGTCCCTGGAACAAAATATTTTGAGATGGGGGGGGGGGGGGGGGGTCCTCTGCCAAATACATATCATTTTGGGTGGCCCTTGACTCACACGGGTGGCCGTGTGAGTACCACTGACTATAGCAACATAAGTTAAAAAACAAAGAGCTAGGATTTAGAGGACATTTGTAGAAACCCCAGAAGAAAAGATGTGAGTAAAAAATGCTGAAGAATGCTTAAAAAATGCATATATATATATATATATTTTTTTTTTATTCAAAGATTTAATGTTCACGATTTAAAAAAAGAAAAATAGCATGAGCTTGTAGATCTGCAATTTTTGAATAGCCAAAACATAAAATAACGATTAAAGTGGTTACACAGATGCGTTCCCCGTTTCAATGGGTTAAGCTGAATGCGGGACGGATGGCTCCCTCACAACGTCACCTACTCACATCAGCTACGACGCTTTTTTTAAAATCAAACATGCATTGTTTTGGCTGCATATAACCTTGGGATTTGATTGGCTCCCTGTTGTCAGCCTTGGTACAACACGACGGCCTCCCGGTGCTGGGAATGTCACGCCTGGAGAAGGCTATTTGTAAAATGTATACGTACTGTGGGGAACTGATCAAAGCCAAGACGCAAAAGTCAGGGTACAAACCCAATGAAGGGTGTTTATTGCACACAGCCAGGCTCAGAGAGCATTGTTTATATATTTGTATAAATCATAATAACGTTTCAACATAAATTCATCCCGGGTCCAGGGCTTCTATGCATCATAACATCTGTTGTCATTCCTCTCCGTAGGTTGCCTATGAAAATAAAAGAAACAGTCCTTTTAGTTCTACATTTCACGATCAATCAGGATTGTGAGGGAACAGTGGATAGTATCGCTTACCGCCTGTAGCACCCGTCTGTTCACCAGGAGAGCCAGTGTGAGACTGAGACAGAGTGGCTCTTTTGGAGGTTTGGTGCCACACCTAGCCGGTCCACACAGGTGCGCTCAGTTGGGGCTGATTCATGAGGGCGATTGGTAGGTAACGCCCCTCTATGACGCAGCCCAGGCTGCTGCGGTGGCTGTAGAGCCTCTCTCTGTCTCTGTCCCACTCTCTCTCCCAGGTGAGGTGCTTACCTAACAGGCGATCTCCCAGCGATACTCCACAGTACGTTTTCGTGGCTTTCGCTGGGTTTCACGTTGAGGTTTCAGCTTCAGTTTGTCAGAAGATACACGCAACACTAAAGCCAGTGGTGGAAAAAGTACTCAAATGTTTTACTTAAGTAAACGTATCAATACTGCAATGTAGAAGTACTCTGTTACGAGTAAAAGTCCGGAATTCAAAATTTAAAAAGTAAAAGTACAAAAGTATTGGTATCACAATGTACTTAAAGTACCAAAAGTAAAAGTGCTAAAATGTTGCGTCGCAATGATAACGCAATATTATAGACCCAACCTTAACACAAAGTCTTACCGAGATCTTTTTTCTTTTAAAAGGATTCACGATTTTTCAAGAATTTTCCCGATTGTTCTAAATTCGTTCAAAAAGAGCGATGCAACGCGCTGTGAGCTTGTAGATCTGCTATTTTAAGAGGGTTTAAGTGGTTGGACTGATTTCGACGCTCTATTAACTCATTTCACCGGGGACCCCCTGGAAACCCCCTCGAGGACCCCCCTCCCTTTCCGAACCAGCGAATTAGAGATGAAACGCGCCGAAGCCTAGCTAAGTACATTTTATTTTTTGTGTTATTTCAAACATGCCCAAAATTATCCTCTTGATTGGGAATTAACCCATTTAGACCGGGAAAGAATCCGTGTAATTTTTTGATTTCTTTGGGCTATTCAAAAATAGCAGATCTACAAGCTCATAGCGCGGCACCGAGTGCCGCACTATGACCTTGTAGATCTGCTATTTTTGAACAATCGTGAATATGTATGCCAATCTTTGAATACATATATATATATATTTTAAAGCAAACATTTGTAACTCAAATCTTTGCTTCTGGGGGATTCTACAAATGTCACTTTAATATCAGTGGTGCTGAAAACTTTTTCAAAATAGCTTTGTTCAAAAATAGCAGATCTACAAGCTCATAGCACGGCACTCGGTGCCGCGCTGTAGATCTGCTATTTTTGAATAGCCAAAGTATAAAATTATGGATAAAGTGGGTACACAGGGGCGTTCCCGGCTTCGATGGGATAAAGGAGGATAAATGAAGAGGCCAATCGCTGGGTTTTATTTAGAGGGAGTGTGTGGGAGGATTTTTATGATTAGATTCATTACAATCTGGTGTTGAATATAATGGGTGAGGACATCAGGCAAGCCTGGCTGGCTATAGTAAAGAACATGACCAATCCCATTGACCCCTTTATTTACCACGGATAATGACATGCTCCAATGGACATTACACCCCCATGGGTTTCCAAATGAGTGCTGAAATAGCCATCTCTCTCTCTCTCTCTCTCTCTCTCTCTCTCTCTCTCTCTCTCTCTTAACCACAAACAATATTGTAGTGGGTAGAAAGGTCAATAGCAACTAACCATGGTGCCCTGTGTGTGTGAGAGGGAGGGGGAGAGGGAGAGGGAGGGGGAGAGGGGGAGAGAGAGAAAAAGAGAGGGCGGGAGGGAGACAGACAGACAGACAGACAGAGGATGGGGTTGCAAGAAAGGGAGACACATGTGGAGACTAAATCTAAAACTGAGTGAGTGAGTTTTTAATAATAATAATTCAAGTAATTTAATTAGTCGCCACTTTTTTTATCATCACTGTATGTACATAGGTGAAATGTGGCATCTGCATTTACCCATCTTATAATCACTATAGGAGACGTGACCAGCTTTAATACGGCGCTCGGGGAGCAATTAAGAGCTAAGTGCAGTGGTGTAAAGTAACTAAGTACATTTACTCAAGTACTGTACTTAAGTACAATTTTGAGGTATTTGTACTTTACTTGAGTGTTTCCAATTTCCAATACTTTTACTTGTACTTCACTACATCTCAGAGGCACATTTTGTACTTTTACTCCACTACAATTATTTGAAATCTTTAGTTACTAGTTACTTTGTAGATTTTGATTATTATTAAAACAACATTAACCACTTCAGCCCTATACATATTTCGGCAATTTGAAAATAGCCGATCTACAAGCTCACAATGCGTCGCATCGCGGCGCATTGTGAGCTTGTAGATCTGCTACTTTCAGATAAAGATGTTTATGCATTTGAAAACTTGAACTTTTACTTTTGGTACTTTAAGTACATTTTCATGCCAATACTTTTGTACTTTTACTCAAGAACATTTTGAATTCCAGACTATTACTTGTAACGGGGTATTTTTGTACTGCAGTATTGATACTTTTACTTAGGTAAAACATTTTAGTACTTTTTGCACCACTGCCCGACAGCTGCATGCACACCACTTATTATACTGTACAGGTGGTTTGACGCCACTGACCCTTTTGTGATGTGGAGCTCTGACAGTACTGACAGTCACCGGTAGATGGCAGTGTAGCTCACTCCTGCTGAAACACCACACAGGCCTAATAGGCTCTATGCACAGCAGCCATATAGACCAATTATTTGTTTACAAACATTGAGACTGGACGCACAGGTGACTGTTTCATGTAATCAATTCCCAACAGATCCCCAAACCTGCTGTTTTGGGGTGCGCTGGTTTCACTTGATTCAACCTCCTCTGTGTGTTGGCTGGTGAGGTGTGCCCTGGCGAGACATATAGGCCTATACTTCATCGCGCAACGGTATTGCGCGTCGAGAACAGCTGACATACAAACTCACAACCGCGTCGCGGATGAGACCGCTGTGAGCTTGGAGGTCTGCTATTCTCGGCCGCTCTCTGCGCGCGACACCTTCGCGGGACGGAGCATAAATTAGGCTCGACGGGCAGCAGCTGCGCGAGTCAAGCAGGTTCTTGTGCCATGATCATAGAGCGCTCCCTCTGTTCTTATGACAGCCACTGGAGGTGGGGCTTGGGGGACAACTGCTTTGAATTGCTATTATTGTTTACACACAACAGAAACCAAGGATTATATATTTCAAGAGAGAGAGATCACAGTAAAAATCCTAAGCATTCTTCCTCCACACTGGGAGAAAAACAGCATCTGAACGTTTGATGGGATGCATTTTCACACGTGAGGCTGTGACCACTTTTACATTGCATCTAATGAGCGGTGGGGTTTCACTTTGAGACCCACTGGTGTAGCAGAGTGTAGGTAAGGAAGAGGCCCCATTTCTCTCCAAAATGGCTGCTGTGCATAGAGCCTAAAGTTACTGGACCACAACACACTGATCATAACTTGTCACAGTGTTGTCGTCAAAAAACAACAACAACAATCTCCGTAGGGTTGTAGTCGAGACCACCTAAAGCGAGTCCAAGTCAAGACCAAGTCCGAGGGGGGGCGAGTCCGAGTCAAGACCGAGTCCGAGAGGCCAGGGAGGGGGTCGAGTCCGAGTCAAGACCGAGACCAACGGGAGGCGAGACCGAGTCGAGGCCGAGACCGACAGGAGGCGAGACCGAGTCGAGACCGAGACCAGATTCTTTTTTTTTTTTTTTTTTTTGATAGAAAATTTTCAAATCAGCCTCATGGTGGCGATATGACAGGCCACAGGAAACTTTGCACACTCCCTAGAGGCCAAGGAAAAACCCTTGCCCTGCATTTTTCACATCTGCCTGTTAGAGCGCCACCAGGAGGCTGACTTTTGTAAAACAAATTTGTTGCTATTACTCCTTCAGATTCTGTCCAAAAATCACGCAAATCAGTACACAGTATCTCTATAGTCATGTGATCAAGACGGATGTGTCCGATATTTCATATTGCATCCTAATTTGCTAACATTAGCTTCCAAAGTTTGCAGGATAGGTCAGTTTGGAACAAAATGCCTCAAATCATGAACGCAGCGTGCGATTTCCGTGAAATTTTCCACACACATTCCCACTAGAGAGGAAGAAATGCCGCCCTTTTCACATTGGCCTGTTATAGTGCCACCAGGAAGCCACAATAACCTACCTGACCTGGCGGAGACCTGTGCTCCGAGGAGCCCTTTTTCTAGTTTTGTTTTGTTTTTATTTTGACATTTAAAAAATTCTTTGCATCTTTTAATGAATGGCAGAGCAATTAGCTATTTAGTTATTTTTACTGAATTAATTACATCTCAATGGTAAACCTAGACCAAACAACAATGACCAAATTGACCAATGAGGCATTATCATCATTACACATTAATGTTCCTTACAGACAGAACAATGAAAACTACTCCCCTTTAATGACAAGGAGCCATCATTACATAGCACATCGATATGTGCTACTTTAATGACTGAATTACATGTGAATGGTAAAGTTATTGACCAATCAATGACTAAGTCTCACACCCCAGCAATGAATCAGTGTTTCAAACACTGGTGAGACATTCAATTTAAACGCACTGTCATTCAATATGCGTTTGCATCTTCAGTTTTAAAATATGTAAACGTCATAATAACAGGCTACAGTAGTTATATATATATATATATATTTAAAAAAAAGCAGATCTACAAGCTCACAATGCGTCCCATGACGCATTGTGACCAGGCCTGGAATTTCATCATTTTAGGCCAGGGGCAAGTTCACTTGGCCTTTTGTCATTTTTTAGGGCACAAAGGCCAAATGCCAGGGCATTTTTTTTAAAGTCCACGGACATAATGAATTTAATTTGAAGGTTAAGGATGATTTTATTTTAATATAGTACAAGAATAGTATAACTATCTGTGTAATATAACCCATATTGGCAAATGACCAATATTTGTACTAAGTTATATTGGTCTCAATATTTGTCACATTCAGCCCTGGACTTCACTGACTGAAGTAGGGGTCATATGAATCACAGTAGATTCACAGATTTTATGTATTTTCCCCACAAATTATTTTCATTCAAATTAAATGTGATTGAACTTGCACTAACAATGACTTTAGTTGATTTTGCACTATTTAAAATATAATATTTCTTAATTATTAATAATTGAAGCTTGTAGATTGGCTATTTTCACCAGTTTTTAAATAATAATAAAAAAAAGGAACATACAAGGTTTCCACCCAACAGCGACGGTTCTGTATCAGTACATGAGTCAGTTATAGCATATTTCATTCTAATTGGCTACGATGACTGCCTATTAGAGATGCGCGGATCGCGGTTTTAGCCGCGGTTGCCGCAGTTAACCGCAGTTTGGGTGGATTTGGGTCAATCAAATATAATTATTAATTAATATTGGATAAACCGCGGGTGAAATAATGCGGGAATTAAATTAATGATATCAATCTATAGGCCTATAATAGCTTTTAAAAAGCACTAAATTTCACTGTGTGTGCGTTTGTAGTA
Source organism: Gymnoscopelus braueri (assembly GCF_963280865.1). Lineage (NCBI taxonomy): Eukaryota > Metazoa > Chordata > Actinopteri > Myctophiformes > Myctophidae > Gymnoscopelus > Gymnoscopelus braueri. The sequence goes on along the minus strand of NC_137622.1, from coordinate 5,922,281 downwards.
TTTTAATATTACGTCATTTTACACCAGGCACAAAATAGCCGCTCAGACGCTCACTACATGTTGCTTTGCAGCCAGCCAGTGTTGCCAGGTTGCGACAACTTCTGAGAGAAATAAGCAGCCAGGTCTATGAAAACAAGCCCATAACAAGTGCCAAACAAAAGTCGCTTATAAAAAGCTTATAAAAAGCCGACATGGCAACAAAGTGGTTGAAAGCGAAAGTAACTCAATGAACTGAATGAAGACATGCGCTTGTTGTTACCATGGTTGTGGATTGTATACAGTCACTGCATCGCGACAGTGGTGAGTAACATTGTTTATAAGAAAACTAACGTCAGGAAAATAACAATTATTTGGTGCGGTTGGTGCGGATCTATAAATGGGATGATATAATTACCGCGGGTGGATGGCGGATGGATAATGAACTTGTTAACACGGATTTGGGTGACAAAAAAACCCATCCGCGCATCTCTACTGCCTATGAATTTCATGGCCTGGTGGGTAGGTAAACCTGGCCTGGCAGAGATATGCCCTGTTGCGCACAGCAGAACAACAGGTGAAGGCAATGAACTTAAACGAGGACTGTGCTGCAGCAAAAATGGCTCAAACTATGTCAAACTGTCACATAGCTGAAATAAACTTTCCATTTAGATCATTGTTGACAAACAAACAGAACATGGATGTTGTTTGCAAAAGGATTATTTATTTCTTGTCCATTTGTTTGTGAGGTGAGATCAAAGCTTCTCTCTACTTTTTTGTGATATTGATAGCCTATAACTTTGAATTTGTAGTTCATTTCTATTGCTTACTGGATATTAAGACTCTAATAATTGTGGGATTTCGCTGTATTTTGTGAAATGTATTAATCTATATTTTTCTGTTGATCAAGCGTCGGGTTTTGTGATTAGTTGCGCACACGCGCTGTCAGCCACTGGCAATCAATAATGTGTGCAAGGAAACCTTACTGAAAGCCGTCTCTAATCATCTTTAGAGAATCTCGTTTATTAAAACAACCACAGGCTACACAGTGAATAATAAACAATACATAACAATTAATAACAATAAATAAATAAATAAACACCTGGAAAGCTTGCGCTGTTAGTGGAAATAATTTAAAAATAATATAAACTAGAGGGACATGGCAGAGTGTGTTCTGCTGCTGCTGCGCTGTCAACCACGAGATGATGCGCTCCAAGACAGCTGTCCATAAGCGCCAGACAGCTCTCTTAGAATGTTAATGTGAATAGGCTCCTCATAATATGGGTAGGTATAATAAAATTATTTCATTGCATTTGAGTGACTTGGTCTTGGACTCGAGTGGACTCGGTGGGGGCAGAGTCCCGAGTCCCTTAGTCCGAGTCCGAGTCAAGACCGAGTGAAATTATAGGCGAGACCGAGACAAGACCGAGTCAAATTATGGGCGAGACCGAGACAAGACCGAGTAAATCAAAAAGCGGTCTCGAGTACTACAACCCCATATCCGACATCCCAGAATTCCCATTTTTTAGTGATATTATGGCGACCTTTCCCATCATGTATAGAGTGAATAAGAACCTGCAGAATGTAATGTTGTGCTATTATGCAATTATGCCAATTTTTGAGAGAGAGAGAGAGAGAGAGAGAGAGAGAGAGAGAGAGAGAGAGAGAGAGAGAGAGAGAGAGAGAGCCAATCAATATAAGGCTAAACTATTGTACCACTTACACATTGTGAAACGACATCCATATCCATGAGTATCATTAGTGAATGAATGGTACACAGGCAATGATGTTGACACACAGTCTACAGAGACGTCGCTCAGAAACAGAAGGATGTGATAGATCCCTGACAGACGTGGAGACAAAGCGAGCGGGCGCTCGTCCCGACCGTCAGCTGACATCCATCCATCTGGTGCTGTGGACGCCTCAGGTGCAGTGGTGTAAAGTAAACTTACTTAAGTACTGCACTTAAGTACAATTTTGAGGTATTTGCACTTTACTTGAGTATTTCCAATTACCAATACTGTTATTTTTACTCCAGTACATCTCAGAGGCAAATATTGTACTTTTACTCCACTACAATTATTTAAAAACTTTAGTTACTAGTTACTTTGTAGATTTTGATTATTATTACAATACATACAGTAACCAATTCAGCCCTTTTGCCCTATATGAAAATAGCCGATCTACAAGCTCACAATGCGTCACGATGCGACACATTGTGAGCTTGTAGATCTGCCATTTTCAAAAGATTTTTATACATTTGAAAACTTGAAATGGGACATTCTGGCTAATGAGTACTTTTGCTTTTGGTGCTTAAAGTTAATTTTGATGCCGATAATTTTCTACTTTTACTCAAGTACATTTGGAATTCCAGACTTTTACTTGTAACAGAGTATTTCTATATTGCAGTATTGATACTTTAACATGTGAGTACTTTTTACACCACTGCTGTTTGTCTGCTTTGGAATGCACTGCTTTTTAATGCACATGACAACAAGTAATAAACAAACAATACACATGAAGGTCAAGTTGAAAAAAAACAAACAACAGATGGGCAGATTTCCATGATAATTGGTGGGAATGAGGAACAGGCTGCTCCGAAGTGGCGGAACACTTTCGGGGGTAAAAAAGGTCAAAAGTCAAGGTCAGAATTGCATAATTGCATATTGTTGGCAGAGGTATGCAATCTGTCTGCATCTTAAGATTTTCTTTAGGACATTTCTGCTTTATTGGACACGAGGAGAGGGGATGACATGGAACAAAGGTCCTGGGCCAGCTGGAGATGAACCCCTGATGTTATGTGGCCTGAATGCTAACTAACTCAGCCAACACTATCACGCGATCATTTCTTCGGACAAACTGCGAATCCATATGGCTGTGAGCAGATGTAGATCTGCACCAGAGGTGGAAAGAGTACTCACATGTTTTACTTAAAATGTGTGTAGTGTCAAAGTGTCAATACATGTAGAAATACTCTGTTAAAGTCTGGTGATACAAGTAAAAGGCCGGTATAAAAACATTACTTTACTTTGATTCCAATATAAAAGTGTTTTGCATCAAAATGTACTAAAAGGTAGGGTAAGTGATATTAAAAAAATTAAAAATAAATAAAAGGTTAAAGCACTGTATTCTGACAGTAATCATTGCTACAGAGCGTTTGTTCGGTCACAGGGGTCTCTCCAGCTCTTTAGTAAACACAATATACTTACATTTTCAAGTAAGTGACACAATTAGCCAATCAGGAGAGAGTACTGAAAATGCATTTTCTGTTTAATAAAGAGCTGGAGAGACATGGGAGACTCCTTTTACTGAACAAACACTCTATATAGCAATGATTACAATCACAATATAGAGCTATTTAACACTTATTTTAACCAAAGTAAATCACTTACCCTACCTTTAAAGTACCTAAAGTAAAAGTACTCAGTATGCAGAAAGTCCCATTTCAAGTTTTCAAATGTATAAAAATCCTTTGAAAATAGCATATCTACAAGCTCACAACGCGTCGCTTTCTTTGCGACGCATTGTGAGCTTGTACATCGGCTATTTCCGAACTACCAAAGTATATGGGTCTGAAGTGGTTTTGTAGCACAGCACTTTCGGATTAACCTTTAAAGTAAAAGACCCACCCACGTTCATTTCACTGCCACGCGCACCCGTCCGCGTGAATTTAGTATGTTTCTTAACCGGGTACCAGACAATTGGACTCGAGTCATAGACTCAGCCGCAAATGCGCTCGCTCTCTTTATACAAACCCATGCTCACTCTACTGCAAATGCGCTCTCTCTCTTTATACAAACCCATGCTCACTCTACCGCAAATGCGCTCTCTCTCTTTATACAAACCCATGCTCACTCTACCGCAAACGCCACCGCCACTCCCAGCGGGGTCATTTTGATTCTACGACGGCTGCCGTCCAGTTATCATCAGTGCCAGTGTTGTGAGGAAAAACAAGCAACCAGGTCTAGGAAAACCAGCCCAAAAGAAGCGAGTCAAGCGACTATGGGCCACATGAGCACTCTAACACATACATTAGCCATTTGAAAATAGCAGATCTACAAGCTCACAACGCGTCGCGATGCAACTATAGTCGTTCGTGTTTTGTTTATGACCCCAGCCAGCCACCACCCCAACAACAACTGTAGCACCAGCCAGCGAGATATACGTACTTAAACATGAAAGTCACTCACCACTGTCGAATTTACTTTATCCATGGTAACAGCAATAGAGCACCGAAGTCCTGACGTCACTCGTTCATCCCCAGGTTTGCGGAAGTAATTTCTCTATGGAGAATAACATTGGGTCATCTTAGAATCGTCTCATATAAGCATTGTGGTCCAAAAATAAACACCGCGTGTCGGCGTTATTGTCAGGGAGGAGGTTCTGTATCGTTTATCATAGTCAGTCACTTATATTTGATACAGTCTGTTTCTGGCGAAAATGTAACTAATTCGGCGGAAGTAACATTAGCGTTTTCTCACCGTCAGTTGATGCTTCATATCCATAAGAGTCAACACGCCGGGGTCATGTGTTTATTTTTGGAACACAGTTCTTATTTGACGCGATATTAAATACGTCTATGGGATTCAGAACGGGGGTGGAAAACTGCGAACCAGGTAGACAAACAAAGGATGTGTAAATGACGTCAGACTTCGGCGGTCTATAGAGTCTCTGCGTAATCCATCACTTTCTCACGTCGCCACTTTTCCATTCGTCCGCAGGTTTAATAACTTTAACTTCACCAAATCACTCCCACCAAACTTGAATTCCTTCCTTATTTTTTTTCCACCATAAGTTTCTCTCTGCTATATATATATATATATATATATATATATATATATATATATATATATATATATATATATATATATATATATATATATATATATATATATATATATAAGCTTAAAGAGATATCTTTATTCCACTGTGTTGTAGTTTTTTTTTTTTTTTTACAATATAGAGCTATTTAACACTTATTTTAACCAAAGTAAATCACTTACCCTACCTTTAAAGTACCTAAAGTAAAAGTACTCAGTATGCAGAAAGTCCCATTTCAAGTTTTCAAATGTATAAAAATCCTTTGAAAATAGCATATCTACAAGCTCACAACGCGTCGCTTTCTTTGCGACGCATTGTGAGCTTGTACATCGGCTATTTCCGAACTACCAAAGTATATGGGTCTGAAGTGGTTTTGTAGCACAGCACTTTCGGATTAACCTTTAAAGTAAAAGACCCACCCACGTTCATTTCACTGCCACGCGCACCCGTCCGCGTGAATTTAGTATGTTTCTTAACCGGGTACCAGACAATTGGACTCGAGTCATAGACTCAGCCGCAAATGCGCTCGCTCTCTTTATACAAACCCATGCTCACTCTACTGCAAATGCGCTCTCTCTCTTTATACAAACCCATGCTCACTCTACCGCAAATGCGCTCTCTCTCTTTATACAAACCCATGCTCACTCTACCGCAAACGCCACCGCCACTCCCAGCGGGGTCATTTTGATTCTACGACGGCTGCCGTCCAGTTATCATCAGTGCCAGTGTTGTGAGGAAAAACAAGCAACCAGGTCTAGGAAAACCAGCCCAAAAGAAGCGAGTCAAGCGACTATGGGCCACATGAGCACTCTAACACATACATTAGCCATTTGAAAATAGCAGATCTACAAGCTCACAACGCGTCGCGATGCAACTATAGTCGTTCGTGTTTTGTTTATGACCCCAGCCAGCCACCACCCCAACAACAACTGTAGCACCAGCCAGCGAGATATACGTACTTAAACATGAAAGTCACTCACCACTGTCGAATTTACTTTATCCATGGTAACAGCAATAGAGCACCGAAGTCCTGACGTCACTCGTTCATCCCCAGGTTTGCGGAAGTAATTTCTCTATGGAGAATAACATTGGGTCATCTTAGAATCGTCTCATATAAGCATTGTGGTCCAAAAATAAACACCGCGTGTCGGCGTTATTGTCAGGGAGGAGGTTCTGTATCGTTTATCATAGTCAGTCACTTATATTTGATACAGTCTGTTTCTGGCGAAAATGTAACTAATTCGGCGGAAGTAACATTAGCGTTTTCTCACCGTCAGTTGATGCTTCATATCCATAAGAGTCAACACGCCGGGGTCATGTGTTTATTTTTGGAACACAGTTCTTATTTGACGCGATATTAAATACGTCTATGGGATTCAGAACGGGGGTGGAAAACTGCGAACCAGGTAGACAAACAAAGGATGTGTAAATGACGTCAGACTTCGGCGGTCTATAGAGTCTCTGCGTAATCCATCACTTTCTCACGTCGCCACTTTTCCATTCGTCCGCAGGTTTAATAACTTTAACTTCACCAAATCACTCCCACCAAACTTGAATTCCTTCCTTATTTTTTTTCCACCATAAGTTTCTCTCTGCTATATATATATATATATATATATATATATATATATATATATATATATATATATATATATATATATATATATATATATATATATATATAAGCTTAAAGAGATATCTTTATTCCACTGTGTTGTAGTTTTTTTTTTTTTTTACCAAGGACCGACCCCTTTGCAAAAACAAAATAAAAACACGTGTAGTGTTGCCAGATCTGCTTATTATGCCAGATCTGCTTATCATCATTTCCCCGCAAGATTTTATTTGAAAATACTAGCAGATCTACAAGCTCACAACACGTCGCGAGCTTGTAGATCTACTATTTTCAAATAGCTGATGTATATGTTAAAGTGCTCATGTGGCCCATAGTCGCTTCTTTTGGGGTGATTTTGGGCTAGACCTGGTTGCTTGTTTCTCTCACAGAATCTGGCAACACTGCATATGTCCAGTAATACTAGATGGCTAAACTGTGCCTGATGGAAAATAACGTAATATTAAAATACTACAAAACAAACACAGACACGTCAAGATTATAGGCCTAATAGGCCTATAGATAAATGCCATTAATGTATTTCCTTTCCTGCATCATTTCACCCACAGTTTATCCAATATTCATTAATAATTAATATAATTATAGGCTATTTGTCTTTGATTGACCCAACTGCACCCAAACTGCAAAATGTACTGTCAGTAAATTATAATTAATTGTGTGTGTGTGTGTGTGTGTGTGTGTGTGTGTGTGTGTGTGTGTGTGTGTGTGTGTGTGTGTGTGTGTGTGTGTGTGTGTGTGTGTGTGTGTGTGTGTGTGTGCAGTTTTATGTCTGCTACACAGAAATGTCACACACCAACTACTCAGAAAGGCTGTGCCAGTTTGAGCCTGCCAAATGTTAAAAAATAAACAATTTTGTATCAAACATGCCAATTCTTTAGTGCAATTTAGCCGTTCCCTAGTTCTAACTAAATGATCAGACATGTAATGTTGTAATGGATAAATGAACAGCTTTATGCTGGTTTAATTCTTGCCTTTAAGATACAGTTTCTCTCTTCAAGATATAAACCTGAGTGCTTTGTGGGTGGGCTGGGGAACAATAGTAGTGAGGGACTTGACACAACCTTGTGACTCGACTTGACAACCTTGTGACTCGACTTGTGACTCGGCTTGACTTGCCCACAACAGAAAGACTTGGGACTCGACTTGGACTTGGGACCAAATGACTTGGGACTCGACTTGGACTCGGACCGGAGGGTTGGATTGACTTGGGACTCGACTTGGACTTGGGACCAAATGACTTGGGACTCGACTTGGGACTCGGACCTGAGGGTTGGATTGACTTGGGACTCGACTTGGACTTGGGACCAAATGACTTGGACTCAACTTGGACTTGGGACCAAACGACTTGGGACTCGACTTGGACTTGGGACCAAATGACTTGGGACTCGACTTGGACTCGGACCGGAGCAACTTGAACAATTGTCTGCCGGGCACCCATCGGGTATCCGTGGGTACCCGCCCCGTTGCAGGACTCTGGGACACGGGGATTACATTGACGTGCGTTTCAGTTAACCGTTCATAGTTATTCAGAGAATGAATAACTATTCAGAGAATGCCATAAGGTGCATGGCTGCCATTACAGAAACCTGATTCATATTTTATGACGTCAACCTCTTTGTTTTGCTATAGCCTATACTGCACGCAAAGTGTCAAACTGAGAAAAATGGTCAGCCAAAATACATATTAAAACGTGACGATATGTATCATCGTGACCAGTGGTGTTAATAACTAAGTACATTTACTCAAGTACTGTTCATAAGTACAATTTTGAGGTACTTTTACTTTGCTGGAGTATTTCAAATGTTCTGTACTTTTACTTCTACTGCAAACATACATTAACCACTTCAGCCCTATATACATTTTGGCCATTTGAAAATATTTGTATACATCCTATACTACAGTGGAAAAAAGTCAGCCCTTCCGGTTACAGTGTCCCTGAAGTCAATTCATTATTTCGGCATCAACACAACATTAACATGTCACCACAACACTAGCCACAACGTTCTTGATGCATTTAGCCATTGTTTCGTCTACTTTTCATTGCTCACTACATATTTGCCTTTGGAGCACATTTATTTTCTCTCAACAACACGGACATTGCAACACTGGTGTACCGTCTACTCTCATACGGGTCCTCATGCTCTCTCTCTCAATACAAACTGATGGTCACTCGACCATGCTCTCTCTGTTAAAGGACGACTTCACCGCTTTTCAACCTATCTTCATATAATTGGTCCTCACTAATACTCATGATAAAATGTTACCATTTTTTTCTACTCGGTCTGTGTCTCAGAGGAGGGCTGTGGACAGTTCAGAGTCCCGTCTACCAGTGACATCATCAATGGGGAATCCAAGCTAATAGAAACTGCAGGCTTTCTATTCCTGGAAAGTTGCAACGCAATAATAGAAGCCATTGTTCTCGCGTTAATGAAAATCTCTATAAATTTTTTTTTAATCTTGTTGGAAAAAAAATCATGCCTAACGATGATGTCACTGGTAGACGGTTTCTGGACTGTCCCACAGCCCTCCTATGAGACACAGGCCGAGTAGAAAAAAATTGTACCATTTTATCATGAGTATTAGTGAGGACCAATTATATGAAGATAGGTTGAAAAGCGGTGAAGTCGTCCTTTAAGCACCGGTGTTGCAATGAACGTCTACACACTCTACTGTCTCTGTCTCTGATCTCGGGCCAGGCTGCTAAATGGGAGGGCCGCAGAGCGGCACGAACCTCTAGTTTTATACATTTGAAAACTTGTCAAATGGGACATTCTGCCTAATGAGTACTTTCTACTTGTGTTACTTAAAGTACATTTTGATATCAATACTTCTGTTCTTTTACTCAAGTACATTTTGAATGCCGGACTTTTACTTGTAACTTGTACTTATACATTTGAAATTAGAGTGCTTTTCCACCACTGGTCGTGACACAATCGCAGCAATCATTAATCATGTCTGTCAGTTTCGCTAATAAATACCGTGAGCGTTGTGTCCGTAACTGTATGGATACGAAGCACAATGCACATGGGAACACGTGCACGAGGCGAAAGGCACATCAGTACAGGTAAATGGATGTCAGAAGTCGCTGCTGTCGGATTCAGCATGAAATAATCATGTCACGCTTGTAAACACATTCAACCGGGGCGGTCAAGAAACCGCGGGAAATTGTCATGCAAATTGAGAAACGAGAGCGGGGTGTGTGGGGGGGGGGGGGGCAGCAATCATTGAAATAGGCACCGATACTCCAGTCCAATGCATGTGGATGTAGACCATTGTAACATAAATGAATGGAATAGCAGACACAACTACGCGTGGAATGGGGAATATAATTTAATTTACCATATAGCTGCACTTGCTGTGCGCGTGCATGCGTGTGTGCGTGTGACAGTAACACAGTGAGAGAGAGAGAGAGAGGCAAGCGGCCAGAAATCTCTTATCTCTTTGAATAATGGATCAGCAACATCTGCTTGGATCTCCAACTCTGATTGATCTGGGAGGCAGGACCCGCTGCCGAGTCTATGAGCCCACGGGCCTCAGAGCCCCCCCCCCCCCACACATACACACACAGACATTATGCTTGTGCCACAGCCAGAAACAGACCACACATATGGGGGGGGGGGGGGAGGGAGAGAGAGAGAGAGAGAGAGAGAGAGAGAGAGATTTTTGACCAAGACTTTATTTAACAAGGACTTAACTAAACAGTCATCTTACAAAAAAGGAACACAAATGTTCTAGAAAAATAACAAAACAAAACATTACATCATTTCCAATGAGAAAAAAAGTTGATCCTCTATTACCGAACACAACACCTCATCATAGGTCCAAATCATACTGAATTGGTCAAGATCCTTCATTGCTTTATAAAACTTAAAGTCAATCATTATTCTCGCTTTCACCATCCTATTAAACAGCAACTCTACATCGACGTCCACTGAGTCATCAATCTTCCTCTTTCTACTAACGTAGATGGCCATCTTTGCCTGTCCTAAAATAAAATTCAAAAGCTGAGATTTCTGTTTTGTAATCAATCTATACTTGAAACCCAGAATGAACATATGCTTGGAAAACACCTCTCCCACCCTACAAAACAACCTCTCCAGCAGCATGAACAAAGGCACCAGGCGTTTACACTCCAAAAAACAGTGGAACACAGTCTCTCTGAAAGGACAAAAAGGACATATATCAGTTACATCCTGATTCAAAACAGAAATAAAAGCATTGACAGCAACTATCCCATGTAAAACTCTCCACTGTAAGTCAGCTACTTTTTTAGTTAATGGTGGCTTGTAAACACTCCTCCACTCAGGTTTGACATCTTCCCCCAAGTGCAGAAGACCCCTCCAAGGTGTATCAACCCTATTGTGCAATTTTTCCTTATTTAAACATTTGACCATCATTTCATAGAGTGCTTTACCTTTTGCCTCAGACAAATCTAAAAAATGTAAACTTTTGTCATCAATGAAAACCCCAGCACAGTTACCAAAGTCTGGGCAGATACCAAGACATGGAAAGGAATCATCTCTGTGAGGCCTGAACAGACCCTTGTCATATCCTTCCAGCATTAGGCTTTCATGACCGGTTAGACGGTGTTTCCAGTGTTCGAGCATTTTATTAACGTTCCTCACAGACCTCACTCCCAGCTCAGATGCTAGAGCAGCTGCATTATCCAACTTAGGTCCAGCGATATTCACCACAGATCCCAAGGTTAAGATCCCAGCCCTACGAAACACTTCCGCAACTGCTGAACCTGCCCAGCAGGGGGTGCCTAAACGTTCTCCATGCACCACAGGTTCCTGTAACAGCCAGAACAGAGAGTTATCTTCCCCCAGCCTCTCCTTCACCAGCAATCTCCATATGGTGAAGATTCCACGGTAGAAAAGTGGCAAGCTCTTAAAGATCATAGTTTTAAAATCCATTAGAAATAGTGAGTCATTCAATCCCAGTCCATTGAAACGTTGAAGAATAACATGAGCAAGTGGTCTCCATACCAAGTCTTCAGGTCCATACAACAGTCTCTGAACAAACTGCAGGCGGAAAGCAGCACCTCTACTAGGCAAATGTATTAGTCCTTGTCCTCCCTCTTCCTTTGGCAGGAAAAGAACAGCCTGTGGAATCCAGTGCAGTTTATCCCAAAAAAAATCAACTAGTAAAGCCTGAATTTTTGAAAGCAACTTTGGAGGGGGGTCCACACAACTTAACCTATGCCACAAAGAGGAGGACACCAGATTATTAATTATAAGTGTCCTACCTCTGTATGACATGCTTGGCAAAAGCCATTTCCACCTTTTGAGCCTACCTTCTATTTTTTCTAAAACATTCTCCCAGTTCTTATTTAGCATGGAGTCTTCACCCAAAAAAACACCCAAATATTTGATGCCTCCTTTTTTCCATGTAAGCCCTTCTGGTAATCTTAGTTTGTCTTTCAGTTTATCTCCCACCATTACAGCCTCACTTTTATTCCAGTTAACTTTTGCTGAGGAAAGCTTATTGAAAAGATTTATATTCCTCTCTAAGCAATCAATGTCACTCTGTTTGTTTAATGTGACAATTACATCGTCAGCATATGCAGACATTTTAACTGATGAAGGACAACCAGGGAAAAAAACACCTGAAAGTTCTTTCCTCAGTTTGTGAAGCATTGGTTCTATGGCGAGAGAATACAGCATCCCTGAAAGTGAGCAACCTTGCCGTACCCCCCGTTTTACATCAAAAGGCGCAGCCAAACCACCATTAACTTTTAGTATACTCGCAATGTCACCATACAAAACCTTGATCTTGGCGATAAATCCAGAATTGAAACCAAAAGCACCTAGGGTCTGCCACAGGTACTTTAGTTCAACTCTGTCAAACGCCTTAAGCTGATCTATGGAAATAAGACCAGTATCCAAGCCAAATGAGCTAGAGATGTCCAAAACATGCCTAATTAAAGTGATATTGTCACTTATTAACCTGCCGGGCACACAGTAAGTCTGATCAACATGAATGACCTCGCTCATCACCTCTCTTAGTCTAGAGGCTAAAGCCTTGGAAAGGATTTTATAGTCCCCACACAGCAAAGAGACCGGTCTCCAGTTTTTTAGTTCTTGTAGATCCCCCTTTTTTGGCAGCAGGGTAATAACTGCTCTCCTACAACTCAGCGGCAACTGTCCTTTGCCCAAACTGTCCCGAAACACCTCCAGCAAATCTTCACCAATCACTGGCCAGAAAGACTTATAAAAGTCAACAGGTAGTCCATCAATGCCTGGTGCTTTGCCATTTCCAAGGCTCATGAGGGCAGTATACAGTTCATTCAGCGACAGTTCTCTGTTCAACACAGCATTATCATGATCGCCCACCTGAGGAAGTCCATCAAAAAAAGATTCAGCCAGTTCTTCATCCTCCACATACTCCTCTCTAAACAGTTCTTTGTAGAAGGAGGTGGCAAATCTTCGAATCTCAGAGGTTCCTGTGATCATACATCCATTTTCAGACCTTAAGGAGTGAATGATCTTTTTTTGACCATTTTTTCGCTCCAATCCAAAGAAAAACTGTGAGGGGGCATCCATATGAGATGCATTCATGAACCTGGAACGAACCAGAGCTCCCTGTGCTGTGAAGCCCAACAGGTTAGCTAACGCAGATTTTTTAGATTTCAGAGCTTCAACATGCTCTTGATTACCATTAGAAACCACAACATTCTGTAGTTCTACCACTTCAATCTCTAAGTCCTGAAGAGACCTGGTAATGTGCTTGGTGACATTGCGCGTATACTGCTGACAAAATTGCTTTATCTGGGCCTTACCATTGTCCCACCATTGCTGCACAGAAGAATAATTCAATTTATTCTCCCTATGTAAGGCCCATAAAAATTCTAAAGCCTCTTTAAAAGAGATATCCTGTAAGAGACCAGTATTAAAGTGCCAATAAGCACTGTGTACCTTAACATTCTGGATGTAACAAGAACACTGAACAAAACAATGATCAGAGAAACCAACAGGAAAAATTCTACAGTCTTTAAAGATACCAAAATGTTGTTCAAAACAATAAAAACGATCAAGCCTAGCCAAAGACAAAACATTGTCCTTAGCATGACTCCATGTATATTGCCTATCACTTCTATGAAAACCTCTCCACACATCTTTCAACTCATGGGTTTCCATTAGACGCTTAAGTCTAACAGACGAAGCAGGATGAGGCTCTAAGTGGTTTCTGTCAATTGCCAATTCAGTGCAATTAAAGTCCCCGGCCAAAAACAAAAAATCATCTGTGCAATTCTGAATAACATTACTCAAAATGTCCAAAAATGTCATTCTTTCAATGGCCAAAACTGGAGCATAAACATTAACAAAAATCATGGTCACCTTTTCATATTGAACTTTCACTTTTAGAATATAACCACACATTACTTCTTCCACCTCAAAAGAATGTGGACTAAAGCCCTTTGAAAAAAGCACTCCAACACCACCCCTATTAGACAAATTGTGACTCAAAATAACCTCTTCAGGCCATTCTTTTTTCCAATCATTTTCATTTTCACTGTCACTATGTGTTTCTTGAATAAAAACAACATCAATGTTTTTTAACTCTATCAGTTTAAAGAGAGAAGCCCTTTTCACGTCACTTCTTGCTCCATTAATGTTTAAAGAACCTACTTTAAATTCCCCCATCAAAAAGAGAAAAATTGACAGTACAAGAACCACACACATACCCAGTGTGTGGAAAAACACACCTGTCTTAATCATAATCATCTATAAAAGTGGCTCTAACTTTTGTCACCATCTTCTTAAGCCTATGGACTTCTGGGCCAGTAAAAGACCCTTCCTCCTTTATAAGCAGCGTTACAGACCTAACAAAACCTTTCAGATCAGGGTAGAAATCCTCAATTTTCACTCCCCTATGCCCTTTAGTGTCTGACAGAAATTTCCTAATACTCTCAAGAGGATAGAACACCATTTCAGCCTCTTGTGAAGGTGTCCACTCACAATCCTCTTCAGACTCTGACAAGTCATCTGACAAAATATCCAGTGCTTTCTTGCTCTTAACCTTGCCTCCACTCTGTTCCTTATCATTTAGTTTCCTTTTATTGGCCTTATTTGATAAACTTAAAGTAATACTAGGTAACGTTTTCAACAAAACTAAAGTTAAATTGTATATCTTTTGTCAGTGGCAAAAGTTTCACAACACCCACTCCATGAATTTCACCCCCGGAAGCCTTTTATTTATATATTTTCTATTGAACGGTGAAGGGGGGGACTTTCCCGGGAAAATGACGTTCCTGGCCAACGTCATGACGTCGTGGCCGACGTCCCCAGGAACTACCGCAACGGTTTCCTGTTTGGCCAGGAACTACCGCGGTAATAGCAAAAAGGAACCTCACGCTGATGTTAAGAGAATGTAGGATTGGAAGATCGAAAAAGAACAGAAAAAGAAAGCACAGCTCATGGTAACTAATGCTCCACTGGCTAAGAGAAACGATCCGTAGATAGTATAAAACAATTAAAAGATCGCTTTTTGAAACGCTTCCGGCTTCCGGTGAAAACGAATGGAATTCTGGGTAATCGAGGATTACGGAAATTGTATGCAGTGACGGTAGTGACCAGCAGAGGTTGCTAAAAATCGTTATTTGGGATTCTGCATTGTACAACTTTAAATCCTCAAAAATTTCCATTTTTTCGGAAACTGAAGAAGCAGGGGGGCCAAAAACCATATTTTGGCCAGCTTCTGTTCCTGCAGCTGTCCCTTTAAACACATTGTCAACATGACACTGCTTGCTTTTTTCTTTTTCTCCATTTTTGTTTGTCTTTTTTCTGTGATTTCTCACTGGCCTGTGCTTTTGCATTATTTTCTTTAACAATTTTATTTCCATTCTCAGCGTGACCACTTTGCACACTCTGCTCCTCCTGCACTACTGTCTCCGTTTCATGTACTGTCTCTACTGTCTGCGCACCGAGCGAGAAAGAATCAGCCTGCGCTGTATTCTGTGAATCTGACTCAGGCTGCGGTGCGTTTTGTGCGTTCGCCTCAGACTGCGGTGCGTTCCGCGAGTCTGGCCCAAACTGCGGTGCATTCTGTAAAACTGGCTCCGCCTGCGGAGCGTCTTGTGCGCTCTCCGTGCCAGACGTGCCAGCGACAGCCTCTCCACTGCTCTCAGCAGCCGGCGGTGGCGCACCAGAGCCGGCTCTTTTAGGAGTAGGACAAGAGCGAATTAAATGCCCTTCAACTCCACAACCAAAGCATTTCAGATTATCAGAGGTTGCAAACACTGTGTAGTTAAAACCACCGACTTTGAAACTAAATGTCAAATTCAAATCATTGTTTTCTTTCAAGATCATATAAGCCTGCCTTCTGTGACTCACAACATGTTTAAACTGTGGCGATTTACATTCCAATAAAACCATTTGAACTGGGGTCACCAACTTCCCATAGCGTGACAATTCTTTGGCCAGATCCTCATTTTTAATGAAAGGAGGAGCGTTTGAAATTACGATCTTTTTAGCTGGATTCACCAGTGGAAGAACAGGTGTGAATGTATCGCGGACAACAATCCCATTCTCAACAACTTCTCCCACTTTAGCTACCTCGTCCACGAATATAACAACACCGCCATTCATGCGAGAGGCAGATTTCACACTTTCACATCCTACAACCTCTCCAACAGCTAGACTAACCTCCTCCACCGACACGCCGACATTGACCATGACTTTGATAGCATGTCGGCGTGTCAGCTTCTCAAACACTTCAAGTTCATGGCCACTAACCACGGGCATAATGCCCTACTGGTTGTGAGCCCCGCTACTCTTAAACACCCGTGAAAAACACCAGCTAGTAGCAAAAAATCACATAAAATAAACAATCAAAAAAAGAAACAAACAAAGATAGAAAACTCACTTAGACTCTTTTTCCACACGCTCACCCACGCTCACCCACTCGCTCAGAGAGAGAGAGAGAGAGAGAGAGAGAGAGAGAGAGAGAGAGAGAGAGAGAGAGAGAGAGAGAGAGAGAGAGAGAGAGAGAGAGAGAGAGAGAAAAAAAAAAATACAGGGAGTCAACAGGTTTACCACTTGCAGTGGTGGAAAGTAGCTAAGTGCATTTACTCAAGTACTGTACGTAGGTACAATTTTGAGATATTTTTACTTTACTGGAGTAATTCCAATTTAAGTACTTTTACTTTTACTACATCTCAGAGGCAAATATTGTACTTTTACTCCACTAAAATTATTTGAAAACTTTAGTTACTTTGCAGATATAAATTATTACATTATAAAACTTTTCAACACATTAATACATTAACCACTTTAGCCTTAATATATACATAGGCTATTTGAAAATAGCAGATCTAAAGCTCACAACGCGTCGTAATGCGATGCGTTGTTAGCTTGTAGATCTGCTATTTTCAAACATTGTAGTACTTTTACTTTTGGTACTTTAAGTACATTTTGATACCAATACTTTTGTACTTTTACTCAAGTACATTTTGAATTACGGACTTTTACTTGTAACAGAGTACTTCTACATTGTAGTATTGATACTTTTACTTAAGTAAAACATTTGAGTACTTTTTCAACCACTGGCGCCCGGGCGCGCGCACGCACACACACACACGCACACGCACACGCACGCACACACAGTGTGCCACAGCAGGTCAAATTGCCCACTCATGGCCACTCCAGTAGCACTTTGCGAGCAGTGGAGGTGAGACACCACAGGTAATGGTTCAAAAGTGTATTGTGGAGGAAAACTGGTCTTGCAGCAATCAGATGAAAATACACTTTATACACATTATAATTTTGAAAAAAGTAGTGTTCTCTAATTGCAAAGCTTGACGTCAAGGCAAGTTTATGAGCTGAGAACGCTGGATTGTTCATGATGTAGCACAAGATCTTGCCTTCTTGTATGCAAGCTACATAGTCCACAGAAATTGCAAGTGCATCCACTACAACTACATTGACAATGGTAGTTACAACGGGGCAGTTTAACGTCATGTCATGGACACAAACGCACGCACGCACGCACGCACGCACGCACACACGCACGCACGCACTGAGGACTGCTCATGTTGATGTTAATATTATGTACTGAATATGGTATTCATATTGAATTTGTTTTCACAATAGTCATTTGCAAATACCTTTTCGGTGTCTCATCTCTGAATATTCACTGGAGATGCACATGTTAACCACTGGTTGAATACATTGAAGATATATGTTTTTTGTTTGACTTAAAAGCAGTTAAGTCACATTTGGACCATGGACACACTGAAATAAGGGGGGTTGCAATGAACACTTGAGAAAGGTTTAAGCACTCATTGACCACTTGTAGCAACTTATAATCACTCTATAATGATAATAATATTAACAGTCAGTATAATAAATTAATTATTATAATGTTGTACAACTATGAGAATTATAATGCACTATGATCCTGTGTCCAGTAATTATGAACTTATACTAATACTTGGTCTGATAAGTCACTGTAAAATTCTTCGACTTATGATTGTTGGTATAAAGCATTATGAATAATTAAGAGTTTGTTTAAATATAATTATAGTGTCGTAATCTAATTACAACGCATAATTATATGTATGTTTATAATGCATTATATGAAATGCATAGGAAGTGTTACCTTTGTTGTAAGGTAATTGGAAAATGAATTGCAATGATTTCAACCTGAAAATCTACCAATGGCGGCATAACTACCACTGTATTAGCCTGTTGATCTGCTGCTTTTGATACTTGATACTAGCCGTTTTGGACATATGAGGTTTCCACCCGACAGAGACGCTATAGAATGACAGATCTGAGCAGTCTGTGATGCCATATAGTCCATGAGCCCAGGCCAGAATTTTCATTAATCAGTAACACTCAAGGTGGCAAATTCTAGTTTGGTATTTTGAAAAGGTCTATATCCCTAGATAATATTTCAACATGATAGCCCTTCCCTAGTGGTAGCTTAGTCCCAGTTATCAGCCTTCAATGACACCAACCATAGATCCACAGAATGACAAATTCGTCGAACTTTTTTTGAATAGAACACGTCATACAGAGGGGGAAAAAAACATTATTCAATCTCTTTCATTCACTTATTTAACCGCATGAGCCCTATCATGCCTATTCTGGGACAAACATTCAGCAAATGGCATGTCTACATGCTCACAACACCTCACGTTGTGATACGATGTGAACAACTAATCGGGGTCACTCAAGTGCAACATTTGCTAATTCTAGTTTGGTATTTTGAATGATATTTGATCATGCTAGCCTTTCCCAAGTGGTAGCTTAGTCACAGTTAGCAGTCTTCATGACGACGCACGCGCTGACGACGCACGCGCTCATGCTTTCAATTTAGAAACAACACTAGAGGGAGCCACGAGCCAGGCTTCCCAACTAAAGTGCACAAACATATATGGCCGCGACCGCGCGCAAGCACACGCGCACGTGCACGCACACGCGCATGCGCACGCGCTCATGCTTTCAATTTGGTTTATTGAAAGCAGGACTGTTAAGATACTTTTATTGTGTTCTGGCTTTTGTTTTAGTTTTCCCCTGACACACACACACACAGTGATCCATGAAAATAACTATTCTGTACCTATCGGTTCACAACTCGGACGGCGCTGATTTCACTAGCAGAGCATCGGCCGGTCAGCGCGGGCACTCGTGCCTCCTCGGCCTCAAGCTCTGCTGAGTCGGCGCGCCTCCGTCATGGACAATAACTATTATCACGTGTGCACGCGTGTTCAGCGTTCCCCTAGCGTAGCTTCCTGGTTGCTACGTGGGGGGGAACAACAAAAGACAGGTCCGCGTCGCATCAAAGCCCTGCCTCGCCCCGAAGCCCCGTGCCTAAAAACAAGCGCTCCCCTTCCAATTTACCTGGAATGCCAATTTACCTGTGACATATATAATCAGCACCATTTGTGGCACAATGGCGGACAAACACGTCTTTTCATGTCTAGGTACCCATTGACTCAGTTCTAGTGAGAAATTCTCTAACACCAAATTGCGAACAGGCCTATAGGCCAGGTACAGGACTGTGCAAATAAAGTGGGGAGATGGCAAAACAGTTAATGTCCTAAAAAAGTATTAAAGCTACTCATTTGAAAAGTCTATCATGTTTCAAAGTACTTGAAACCCTATGGACCCTACAAACAAAATGGTGCCAAAGAGATTTTTCCACCTTGTGTCACTGACTTCTGGTCTGGCCCATGGACTAAATAGGAATAGTCTAATCCCAAACTACAGTATATTGGCACAGAATAGTAGACTACCCAATTATAGCTAGCTACATAAAATAATATGAAAGCAGTTAAAATGACAACAGAGTACAATTCGGCTTTCAGAATATAGAGCCTTATCTTTTGGAAAAAAAAAAGGTTTTGTTTTAGACAAACAAAATGACACTTGGGGCCTATACAGCACCTTAAGGAATAGGCGTAGCCACTATAGGCTAAAGCCGAGTCTAGCTGAGTCAGTCTAGCCCAAAAGGGGATTATTGGCACAGAATACTACCCTGTGATAGATGAAACATCTTAATGGCAAAAGAGTAAGAAGAGAGTAAGAACAATCTAACTGGGATAGCCTATCCAGGTAAAAAAAAAAGGACTAGCAACATCAACTAACAGCTTACAATCCAAAACGTCTGTTGACTTCATATATTTGACCTTCAGTAAAACATAAAAATAAATTAGATGAACCAGGATGTGTAGCTTTAAATTGTGTCTTAAAGCTGTATTTTCTTCTTGCTTTTACTTATATTTGAGCTTGCGTTTGAGAATGTCAAGCTGTAGCTGTGGCTGTCAAAAATAAAAATGAATTCAACATGAAATAAAAAAAACAGGCTTGTATCTATAGATTCAGCACACAAATCTGTGGTAATCTGGTCAAAAGCATGGGTGGTGCAAAGGATGTGAGGATCGTTAAGTTTAACCACTTAAACCCCAGCATCCTAGTGTTGGGAGCTTGTCGATCGGCTTGTCGATCGGCTTTTTTCAGCGAAAGCTTTCCCCACAATAACAGAAAACAGAAAACAGAAAAGTCACTATTATAGAGCCCTGAGGGATTCTGGTTAACCATATGGGGTTTAAGTGGTTAATTTGTTTTTTATTGCTCAGGATCGTCAATATTCCTTGTTGATCCAAAAAAAGGAATAAGAGAAAAAAGAAAATGTGTCCAAGAACTGCATAGCTTCATGAAGTATGATGTATAACTCCATATTTCAGCAAGGCTCCAGGCCAGGATTCAACCCCCATCCGATTCCTCGCATCTCATAGACTAGTTATCAAGCTTTTTTGTGCCATGGACCCCTAAATTGATGTATTGGGCCACAGTGTACCAGGGACCCCCACAAGAGAGAAAAGTTTCCAACCATTTTTGATGTTTCAAAATCTTTCAAAAATAGCATGTACAATGTTTGCACCGATGCTACATTAACTACATTAAAAAAACTACTTTTTTTACTCAAGGGCCCCTGGGGTTCCCGGGGCCCCACTTTGAGAACCAATAGAGTCATAGAGGACTTGTGGCTCTGAAAGAGGCTAGCCAATGTGGTCCGGGGCCCACCAGGGGTCCAAATAGGTATGTAACTCTGAGAGTGTACAAATGTAACTTGTTGTTTGTTTTATTTTAACTTTAGGACCCCTCTACACTGTACAATTCTCAGTGTTAATTTAATTTTGGTTCCATTTGGTTTCAAATCTCTCAGAGTTACGTTGAGAACCAGTGCTAGCTGACGTGAACAGCGAGTGTGTGATAAAGCCTGGCCACTGATCAGTTTGCAATATTATCGACTGACAGACACCTCCAAGCCCCATGGCTTCCATTATTTAAAAAAAAGGTATAAAGCTAAATATTTCAATATATATAGAATATAGTGTGAATAAAAACTAGTGGAATTCTATGTGAACCTGTATGTGGCATAGATCGGTCCAGTGGTTTGCAAGATTAGCTCTGGACAGACACACAAACAAACAAGCCCCTTTGACGTCCAATATAGAACATTATGTGAACAAAATAAAAACTAAGTGGGATTCTATGTGAGATTCTCTGATTGATCTCCTTTCCCCCTTGCCCCCTCCCCCCACTCTTCTCCCAGAAATAACAATACGATGGGAATTATGCACGAAAACACATTTCACCCACTCTTTTACTTCTGTAAACTTGTCATGTGACAATAAAGCTGACAATTCTGAGCCTGGCAACAGTGTGTCAGTCGGTCCATCAGTCCAGCAGTTTGCAAGATTTTCTCCGGAGACACACAGACGCCAAAACCGTAAAAAAAAAAGGACGATGGTAAGAGATGGCGGGTGTCGGTGGGCATGTTCTTTCTTACTGAGACTGCTGGGGCGTCAGGAGTGGATGTTTTCCCAATGGATGTTCGCATCCTGTCTCTGCCTCCTTGAACTGCCGGCCAGGCTTTCCACCGGCCTGTAAACATCTGTGGCAGTAGCTGAAGTTACGGCGCTGACGGGGTTCTCGGTTCTAGCCGCCCTCGGTCGCCACCCTAGTTCTAATTTTTTTTGCCTCCGCTCCATCCCGTGCCGTTCTGGGAGAGGGTGGACACCTTGGTCTAAAATGTGGTTCGAAGCCCCTGTGGTATCTGCCTCATTGGTTGGCTGCCCTGGTCTGGAGCTCTCTGAATCTCGTCACCTTCACCTCAGTCATCTCTCCTCATGGTGCGTTGGCGTCCGGGGGCCAACGACAGCTGGTGTAGGAGGGCGTGCCTGTGCTGTTGTTGCAGCATCTCTCCTTCTGGGGCGCTCTCTGTTGTCACGACCGCCGCTGGTGGATTCACCCTCACCGCTGCTCTGGTAGTTGTCCGGAAAGTCTCCGGTTTGTGGTTTGTAGCGTTTGTAGTGATTCCTATCGGCGGCGTACTTGCTCCCTTGCACCGGAACACCTCCTGGGCCGGTGACGTTGGCCGCCTCCGCTCCCTTGTCCCCTTCGACCACGTCGAATTCCACGGTCTCTCCGTCTCCGACGCTGGGAAGGTATTTCCTTGGGTTGTTCTTTTTTATGTCCGTCTGGTGCACAAAGACGTCCTCTTTTGTGTCATTCCTGTTGATGAAACCGAATCCGTTCTTGACGTTAAACCACTTCACTGTGCCCAAGACCTTTGTTGCAATGAACTTCTGCTTGGCAGAGGCTGCATTAGCAGGCTGCGGCGGTTGTTGCATGTCGGCCTCGCTGCTCATGCTTGCTGGGCGGTTATGGCCTGTGCGGGTGGTGTCACTCTAGTATTATGTTGCTCGGTTGCTAGATGGTAACCTTGGCCGCCGGTGGTGGGGGGGCTGTTGTCTGCTTTCCTCTATACTCTCGATAACTCTCTAGGTCTCTGTCTATCAACTGTCAAGATCTAAAGTATTCCGCAGCACCCTCACCACCTTATATAGACTGGTCACACAATGCACAAACTGTTGCCATGCATGCCTCTGACAACGCTCATTTGTGCAGGCGTTCTTATCTGCACACATTTCTCTTAATGTTTCTCACAATAGGCTCTATGCACAGCAGAGATATTGTGAAGACATTCACATGTGTTGCCAATGATACTAATGAAGGCTCTGTTCCAATCTGGTCAAACAGAGTCAGATACAGAGTACAGAAGTCCTGACGTCACTCGTCCATCCCCTGGTTCGTAAAGTAATTTCGCTATGGAGAATAACATTGGGTCATCTTAGAATCGTCTCATATAAGAATTGTGGTCCAAAAATAAACAAACTGTCTCGGCGATATTGTCAGGGAGGTGGCTCTGTATCGTTTATGATAGTCAGTCACTCATATTTCAAACAGTCTGCTTCTGGCGAAAATTTAACTAATTTGTCGGAAGTAATTTTAGCGTTTTTTCACCGTCAGTTGATGCTTCATATCCATAAGAGTAAAACCGCCGGGGTCATTTGTTTATTTTTGGAACACAGTTCTTATTTGACGCGATATTAAACACGTCTATGGGAATTCAGAACGGGGGGAAAAAACGCGACCCAGGTAGGATGTGTAAATTACGTCAGACTTCGCCTCGGTGCTCTATAGTGCTGATATTGTGCATGTTGGCTCACTGGAAACACTCACACACAATTGGGGTCCAGGCCCCTCATGGTTCCTTTGAGGGGGTTCCAAATGGTCCCTTACGGGCGTGTAACCCTGAGAGTGTACAAATGGAACCAAATGGACCCATAAGGGTCCATTTGGTTCCATTTGTACACTCTCAGAGTTATGGGGGGTTGTGGAAATTAAAAAATCTGAGAACTACTGTGCTACACTAAATGGAACAGAGGCTTCATTAGTATCATTGGTAACACCTGTGAAATAAGTGATAATATGGCTACTGTGCATAGAGCCTATTGCTAAGACACATTTCTGACACATTTCTTGAAACCTTCACCCATTTTACGGTGAAAACACTGCCAGTATAGGCTGCAGAAAAGACAGGAAAAAACTGCTAGTGTTGTACTTGAAAAGTACAAATTTTGAGTTGAAAGTGTGTGGGGTGTAACGGAAAAGTAAGGTAATGAGTAGTGCAACAAGTTACTTTTGTCAGAGAGTAATAAGTAAAGTAATAATAGCCCAACAATGATCATGGTGCTGTGCTATCTGTGTCTCGCTCCCGCCTTCAAATCACACCTTTGGAGGAGTGTCACTTCAAATCCGCAACAATATCACAGAGACAATAGGCAGGCATTTCTCTTGGCCCGTGTTTATTGGCAACAGCTGCACAAGCCTGGGATGTCATTACAGTGGGCTGTGTTATTGTCATTGTCGCCTCATATCCCTCCAATGATCTCCGATAAGGCCACGGCTGCCAGAGACATCAGCTGCCTTCCGAGCAGCATGAGGCTTTGCTAGGTGAAACGCGGCGAGCGCTAACGCAGGCATCTGTATGCGCCGCCACGCTCGCCTTCCATCAAACCTAAACAGCACAATTATAACCTCTAACTGGGATTTGATGGGTCCTTATGTAGATGCTTACCCTGTGCTGTTCGCTCGACAAAACACACAAACTCAGCAAGCGCTGCCCCGAAGAGATTGCTAGCAGCAAAGGCACTTTATTTATTTGTTTATTTACAGTGGTGTAAAGTAACTAAGTACATATACTCAAGTACGGTACTTAAAGGGATACTTCACTTTAGGGCCGGGGACACATTTAAAAAAAATATTAAAAATAAATGAAAAAAGTTATGGAAAATTCATGGCCCCCTCACGCATTAGTAGGACACTCTAATGCGTGAGGGGGCCATGAATTTTCCATAACTTTTTTCATTTATTTTTAATATTTTTTTTAAATGTGTCCCCGGCCCGAAAGTGAAGTATCCCTTTAAGTACAATTTTGAGGTATTTTGACTTTACTGGAGTATTTCCAATTTTCAATACTTTTACTTCTACTCCACTACATCTCAGAGGCAAATATTGTACTTTTACTCCACAATTATTTGAAAACGTTTGTTACAAGTTACTTTGCGGATATAAATTATTATATTATAAAACATACATTAACCACTTAAGCCCTATTTTATACATAGGCTATTTGAAAAAAGCCGATCTACAAGCTTACAACGCGACGCATTGTAAGCTTGTAGATCTGCTATTTTCAAATGTTTTAGTACTTTTACTTTTGGTACTTTAAGTACATTTTGAACACAGGCCTTTTACTTGTAAAATAAATAAAAAAATTACTTACTAACAGAGTGTTTTTATATTGTGGTATTGCAACTTTTACTCAAGTAAAAAATGTACTTTTTCCACCACTGTTTATTATGTATGTATTTATTTATTTTATTCCAAGTTGGATGACTCTGCAAACGTTAGCCAGAAACAGAAACGTTAGCTGCGTTGGTTTGCTTAAATCTGGGCGGCTGGACAGAACGTTCAGCCAGTCCTCAACTTGCCAAGTAATCAAAGCCAGAGTATCAATAACACTGGTAAACACATAGCTACTCTAGTAGAAGAACATCCCATTAGTTTGTCGCTGATCGTGTTCAGGCTCTGCCACTCTACAAATGGTCAGCAGCCACCGAGTTCTAGGGCGGGATCGTCGTAATGAGAAATGTCCACTGTTGGGTGGAAAATGTCTACCAGGTAAAGTAGCAGATCGACAAGCTCAAAACGCGGCTTTGGAGCCGCGTTTCGAGCTTGCAGATCTGCTGCTTTTGATACTTTTCGGTGTGACGCTGTAGTATGATAAAGTAGGGCGTTAATTCACGACAAAACACAAACAAGTTAAAATATGGAGATAAGAGGTTTCTGCCCGACAGCAACGATATGTTTTGAATGAAGACTTTGCTCCTCCTTGAGTTCAAGTGGACTCAAGCAGGAACTGATTAGAAGTAGATGGATGCACTGGGAGGCAAACTGGAGCTGGAGAGTTCATGTAATACATTGAAGTCAATGTTGTGCCGAATCTACATGTCTCCTAAATCTCAACAGTATTCTGAAAAACGTATGTTTCTATATCATTGGTGCTCAATCTTTTTCATGTAAAGGACCCCCACAATTATATGTATTTGGCCGCGGACCCCCATCAAAATATGTTGTTCCAGGGACCCCCCCAGAAGCAAAGATTTGAGTTAAAAAATTTCGCTTTAAAAAAATATATATTCAAAGATTTGCACACATTTTCCCGATTTTTCAAAAATAGCAGATCTACAAACTTGTGCCGCGCTATGAGCTTGTAGATCTGCTATTTTTGAATAGCCCAAAGTGTAAAATAATGCTTTTTAGCTCAAATCTAAAAATGACACAGTTCCAGGTCTTGATGATTGCGACCATTGTCAGACAATCGGTTCAGGGACATGAAAGAAGACCTGTTGCATGTTGTTTTCTGATCTCTTGTGTTTCGAATGCACAAACTATGTATCCCAAGAGCACAGAGTAAGTTTCACACTGAACATAATTCACTCTGGCAGTTTCGTCAGGTTTCCAGGCTTGACAGCCAGAAACTGGTTGTTTATTAAAGCAATAATTTGTGCAAAGCACATTAGGGCCAACTGCCTGCTGCACAAACATGTAATTGCTTGTTTGTTCTCCCCCTCTCTGTTCTTTGCTTAATGATCATTTATCAAAGGTCCCCTGTCATTGGTACAGCCATTAAACATTCTAATCATCCACTCGGTCTTGTATTGTCTGGTCACTTGTTCCTTGCTCTTCCTTACACTCGTTTTCACTTTCTCTCACTCTTTGTCTCCGCCAGGCAGAATTTGTGGCAGAGACTATGTATTGCACCCTGTCCGTCCGTCCGATAGCACCGTTGGCCCAATCGACGTAAAACTGTGCACACCTCTACCCCAAATGTTTCACATGGGCCTGTTATAGCGCCACCAGGAGGCCGATCTTTGCAAAAAAAAACATTTTGGGATATTACTCCTACAGATTTTGTCCAAACATCACGCAAATCTGCACACAGTATCTCTATAGTCATTAAACCAAACGGGGCCTGTCAGATTTTTCATATTCCATCCTGATTGGCTATGATTAGCTTCCAAAGTTTGCAGGAGTGGTCCATTTTGAAGAAAATGCCTTAATTCATGAACACAGCGTGCGATTGCCGTGAAACTTTGCACGCACATTGCCACTAGGCCAAGGAAGAAATGCCCCCCTTTTCACATTGTCCTGTTTTAGCGCCACCAGGAAGCGCTATAACAGATTTTGTCCAAACATTACGCATATCGGTGCACATTCTCTATAGTCAAGTGATCAAGACGGATCTGTCCTATTTGTCATGTCCCATCCTGATTAGCGAATTCCGAACATTGCTAGCCCAGAGTAACCTACTGACCTGGCGGAGACCTGTGCTCCGAGGAGTACAGTGTGTCATTTAAAACAAGATTTCATTTTTTCTGCTCAAAGTAGAGCAGAGTTTTTTTTTTCTGTGAACATGCACTTGTAGGGCCTCCCTCACACAGTTAAAACAATCGTTTTATGGCCGCCTCATGCCTTACGTGAAGCATAAGGCCGTTTCAATTCATTTCCTATGGAAGTTACGTGTTTTGATAAAGCTGACCTTGCCTTAGTGGAGGGGGGGGGGGCGGGTAAAGCCAGAGAGCGGCGAGGCAGCTTTATCAAAACACGAGACTTCCTTAGGAAATGAATTGAAACAGCCTTATGCTTCACGTAAGGCATAAGGCAGCCATACAACGATTGTTTTAACTGTGTGAGGGAGGCCCATGACATCTTGCATTAGTGCTGGTTTTAGGGGCAGGTTATGGTTAGGGTTGAGGAAACATAGGGCTAATAAGCCACCAGGGAGCCCATAACATTTACATCTTTTAACTACAACAACAAATGTGTCTGAATAAACATACGAATAAAAGGAAATGCACCTGAAAAAGTGCGTTGCCGTTCTAACCTGGAAACCAGACAAACAAAAACGAAAAAATTGCCCATGGCAGATTAGTTTGGCCCCGCTCGGTTGTGATTGGATTTAGCTGCCCCTGAAGTTGTGGGGCACCAAATCAGGAACCAGCAAAATTGGAGGCATTTCTTTTTAATCCGCCCCTTGGAAATGCAAGTTCCACACAGAGATTCCAGACTAATATCTACGCCAGGGCTGGGCTAGCCTCGCGTGGCCAGACAATATCACACGACACACTGCGTGGATATTAGTCTGGTCCCTATCAACGATAGATTTTTTTCCAAGGGGCGGTTACAAAAAGATCCAAACGGACTCTACTGGTTAGACCTAAACCAATCAGAGCAGTGCTTCCTTGTTCACGAACCAATCAGAGCAGTGCTTCCTTGTACGTCATTGCTCCAAATAAGGTGATAAGCCCGACCACATTTGGATACTGGGCCCTGGTTGGTTCCGCACAACTGCGGAGGGAGAGAAATGGAATCTCTATGGAGGGGGGCCAGACCTTATCTGCCGAGG
The DNA here is from genome assembly GCF_963280865.1 of Gymnoscopelus braueri. Lineage (NCBI taxonomy): Eukaryota > Metazoa > Chordata > Actinopteri > Myctophiformes > Myctophidae > Gymnoscopelus > Gymnoscopelus braueri. The sequence goes on along the minus strand of NC_137622.1, from coordinate 5,894,023 downwards.
GCTAAAGTGCGATGCAATTTTGCAAAGGCAGATTCTTCTGGAACCAGGCTAGGGCTGGGCAACTTTGATGATGGAGAGGGCCACTATATTTCCACAATCACTGCAGAGGGCCACATTGCATATACTGTCGGGCAGACACCTCTTATCTCTGTGTTTTAACTTTTTTTTCGTGAATTAATGCCGTACTTCGCCATTCTTTGTCACACAAAAGTAGCATAAATAGCTGATCTACCTGAAAATCAATCAATAATATGTCAGTATTCCGATATTAACCTAAGGGCCGCATTAAGAGAAGGTGGGGGCCGCATGTGGCCCCTGGGCCGCCAGTTGCCCATGTATGATCTACGCAGTGATAGTTGTCTGGCCATGCCAGGCTACTGCCGTTCCACTTGTCTCACCCTCAACTCATCATGACATCACTGTGTCACCAGACATGGGGGGAGCGCTCCGCTCCAGCCTGGTGTCTGATGCCATTTCCAGCCGGATCTTTGTGGACCAGCGGGACCTGGGTTTGTCGTCTGCTTTTGGGGCAAAGAGTGGAGGTCGATGACGTTGATGGATTGTCACCCGGCCACGTCAGTCAAAGGGGCTGACAGGAAGAGGATACCTGCCCTGTCCTCAGGGGAGCCACAAGCAATTGCAAAGTGTGTGTGTGTGTGTGTGTGTGTGTGTGTGTGTGTGTGTGTGTGTGTGTGTGTGTGTGTGTGTGTGTGTGTGTGTGTGTGTGTGTGTGTGTGTGTGTGTGTGTGTGTGTGTGTGTGTGTGTGTGTGTGTGTGGAGGGGAGGCGCCAGTTCGATCCTGGGCTCCCCCAGAGTTAGTGTCGAAGTGTCCTTGATCAAGACGCTGAACCCCTATTTGCTCCTGATGAGCAGGTTGGTGCCTTGCATATGGTTTCCTCCGCCATCTGTGTGTGAATGTAATGCACAATCATTGTTAAGTGCCTTGGATAAAGGCGCTATACAAAGCGTGTGTGCAATTACTTGAGTATTTCCAATTTCCAATACTTTTACTTGTACTCCACTACACCTCAGAGGCAAAATTTTTACTTTTACTCCACTACAATTATTTGAAAACTTGAGTTACTAGTTACTTTGCAGATTTTGATTATTATCACAAAACATAATTAACCACTTCAGCCCTATCTATATGTTGGCCATTTGAAGATAGCCGATCTACAAGCTCACAATGTGTCGCATCGCAACACATTGTGAGCTTGTAGATCGGCTATTTTCAAAAGATTGTTATACATTTGAAAACTTGAAATGGGACATTCTGCATAATGAGTACTTTCTACTTTTGGTACTTTAAGTACATTTTGATACCAATACTTTTGCACTTTTACTCAAGTACATTTTTAATTCCGGACGTTTACTTGTAACAGAGTATTTCTGCAATGCAGTATTGATATTTTTACTTTTGAAAGCATTTGAATACTTTTTCCACCACTGACTGTAGGTCATACCCATTTCTGCCTGACAAGATTTTCTGGCATTTTCTTCAAAACCACTTTTTCTGAGCAGAACTTTTGAAGAGCAAAGATACTGTGAGTGTGCTTGCTTGCCATCGAGCCCAGTGATAATTCAAATGTGCTGGATAGCACGCGCACACACACACACACACACGCGTGCGTGCGTGCGTGCGTGCGTGCGTGCGTGCGTGCGTGCGTGCGTGCGTGCGTGCGTGCGTGCGTGCGTGCGTGCGTGCGTGCGTGCGTCAGGGACAGTGTTGAGCAACTGTGGTAAATAGCGTCTCTGTGATAAACACTTGGTTAAGAGGATTAGGAGTAAAGACACACTTGTCTTTCTCCACCTCAGACGTGACCAACACTCCTTCTCCTCATTTACCTGCTATGCCGTCTGTCTGTCTGGTTAGAGCTGCCATCTCTCATGTATTTTTTTGAGAGTGTGTGTAACACTCTCTGAGAAACACCCTGTCCATTTGTGGGACGTGTTTAGGCTGAATTGTGGGCGTGCACTTCTGTTCATACGGTGGCTGTGGAAAGGGGTCGTGTTTGGTGAAAAAGGCTCTGCAAAGCGTCATGATTGGTTGCCATGTCTGCTTATTTTAAGCGACATTGCCCATGTTTTTCTGTGAAGGTGCTTGTAAAGACTGGTGGTTGCGGTGTGTCCCTGTTTATAAAACGTTGTTGATATTTGGTATGAGTTATTGGTTGATATATTGATATATTTCACACACACTCTCATATTGGATATGTTATCCAATTAATACTTGTTAAGGACTTAACAGATGTCTCTTGGCCAGGGGACAGGGGCGTGGGAGAGATTTCTGAAGCAAATTGACATTTTTTTTAACTGGGTGAATTTTGCATAATTTAAGCTCATGGTTCAACACCCATGATGGGGTACTGACTGAAGAGTAAACAGTCAATTAAAGGAAATAAAATAAGTCTGACATTAAAATGGTTTATACGTTTTAAGATGTATGCTATACCTTAACGTAACCAACACAGATTAGAACAAAAGTACAATTTGAGGTATTATTGCTCTCCTTCAGTATTCAATACTTTGCACCTTGTGTACCTGTTTTCTACCTCTGTTTTGGAATTAATGGTTTATTGTCCCTGTGTTATGTAATTTAATGTACTGATTTTACTCTATTGTTGCTTGTTTTTATGTTTTCCGGTCTATTTACACTACATTGTATTGTTCAATGTTCAATATTGTTCATTAAGTGTCCCATCTAAATAAACAAACAGAGTACTTCTACTTTGCAGTATTGATACGTTTACTCAAGAGTACTTTTTCCACCACTGCTAGTCTGTAACACCACTGCACAATGCTGATTCTTTTTTTCCCGTTCATGAAATATGATGCCGTTCGACGGAGATCTGTCATTTGCATCTGTGTGACATTTCACGACTGAGATAAGACGAGCTGAGAAGCGGGAGCCCTCGTGGCTGATGTGAGTGAGCAGCCATGATGGATGGCAGTCACTCAAAAGCAAACTCACTGGGGAAAAAAACAATGTACTCGTTTTCATAGAGAGACGTCACTATAAGACATGTACAGGCAAACGCAATGATGATTTGAAACGTGCTCCATTGTCAACACATTGTGACATTTGTATATTCAAGAATATGACTGATTGCTGTGAAAGATCGGCCTGGACTGTCTTCTATCTATATTAACCCAGACGCATCTTTTGTCATTTTAGAGTTCTTTGGCTATTCAAAAATAGCACAGAGCACAGATAGCACAAATAGCACAGATCTACAAGCTATGAGCTTGTAGATCTGCTATTTTTTTAAAACATCTTGAAAATGTGTGCAAATCTTTGAATATATATATTTTTAAAGCGAACATGTGTAACTCAAATCTTTGCTTCTGGGGGTCCCTGGAACAACATATTTTACAAATGTTCGCTTTAAAAAAAAAATATATATATAAAGGTAGGGTAAGTGATTTACTTTGGTTAAAATAAGTGTCAAATAGCTCTATATTCTGATAGTACTCATTGTTATGGAGTGTTTGTTCAGTAAAAGGAGTCTCCATGTCTCTCCAGCTCTTTATTAAACAGAAAATGCATTTTCAGTACTCTCTCCTGATTGGCTTAAATGTTGTCACCTACCTGAAAATGTACATATATTCTGTTTACTAAAGAGCTGGAGAGACCCCTGTGACCAAACAAACGCTCTGTAGCAATGATTACTATCAGAATATGATACTTTAACCTTTTAACAAAAATGAAAAATACCCAAGAATATCGCTTACTTTACCTTTAAAGATTTGCACAAATTGTCACGATTAAAAAAAACCAATAGCAGATCTACAAGCTCAAATGAGCTTGTAAATCTGCTATTTTTGAATAGCAAAATAAATCTAAAAATGACACAGATTCTTTCCCGGTCTAAATGGGTTAACAATAGTTTAACCCTTTGCGGCAGAAAGTGCGGTCAAAGTCTCAAACGATTTCTTGTTAATAATAATCAATAGTGTTGCAACCTTTTTAGTGAACCAGCCGGAATCATTTGACACTAACAGAAAAGAGTCTCTTGGAGGCACCTCTGGGGTTTCAACCCCCAAACAGTGCAGAACATTGTAACTTTCTACAATCTCCAGCAGCAACCAATGCGATGTGAGCTCTTTTCAAATGCTCACGTTGTGAGGGGAAATGGCATCCTTGTTGCTTTACAGCTGAAACGCTGAAATATGTGGCCGTATTTCTGTTGAATGGCAGCTCGCACAATGGACCGAGGGCAGAACAAACATGTGGCATCGTGCACCAGGTTCAATCGGGGAAGTGAAAAGGACTGTTGTACTGTTGTACTCAAGATTTTTGTGAAGGACGCAGGGTTCCTGACCGCTTTGGACCCATGTGTTCGTAATGTATTGTATGCAGGGAAGAGGAAATGCCATTATGGTGGCCTTTTCTCTGCCTCCACGTCACTCACTAACTCTCACACACACACACACACACACACACACACACACACACACACACACACACACACACACACACACACACACACACACACACACACACACACGCACCTGTGTGTGTGTGTGAGATCACCAACTGGTGACACTTTGCACTCATCAACATCTTGATGCACGTGGGCCTAGGGGTGGGACGATATGGGTACCTCACGATACGATATATATCACGATATTAGGCCCACGATAACAATATATGCGATATGCGACGATATTCGATATATTGCGATATCACGATATTCGATATATTGCAAGAGATTTCACCAACGATATATCACGATATCTGAAAATATCGATATATTGCATGAAATTTCACCAACGATATATCACGATAGTCCTTGTATTCAATTCATAAACACACAAAATAGCACCAAACAGTTCAAAATCATCATTACACAAATACAGAGTAGAAAAAACAACGTATCACAAAAAAAACTATTAAAAAAAAACGTTAAAAAAATAATAATAATAATAATAATATCGATTTTTTTCTGCAGTATATCGATTATTTATCGCGGGAGAAAGTATCGCGTATCTGAGCTGTTGGTTGTCTAGGAAGTGACAACCGGAAGTGGTTGAATTTGGCGGAAGTACCGCCCAAGGAAATGACGTTGATGCTTTACAAATCTGTTTACATTCTCTGTGAATGAAACGAGTGTTGTGATTGGTCGAATATCGTTCGGGAAACGCGTACGACGGAAGTCCTGCCCTATAGACACTCTACTTTAGGTCGTGACCAGGCTCTTCTCTTCGCAGATGAGTGAGGCTGGGAACGAGGCTACATGGGGCCTCATTTATCAATGTATAATATGTGGTAGTCCACGTTTGTCTGTATTAGCATTTTGCACACTCTTTTTGACATGACAGTGTGAGCTATTTGTCAATAAATATATATATTTTCAACTGGCAGTTAATAAAAATCACTTTCTAATGAATAAGGCACATGATTCACAGACGTGTTTCGGCGTCAAGCCTTCCTCAGCATGTATCAGAAAAGCGGTCATTGGTGTTTTTTTTACCGGGGGGGACTGATAGACAGACATGGGCAATAATCCTGTACCTGGCCTGTAGACCTGTTTGCAATTTGGTGTTGGGGGAATTTCTCACCTGAACTGAGTCAGTGGGTCCCTAGACATGAAAAATCACGGAGGTGCTTGTCCGCCAGAGTGGCACGAATGGCGCAATGGCCAAATCAAAAATGGCCGCCATCGACTATGATGAAAATCCAACTTTTTTGTTTTTGAGTGTTTAAACACATGTAATACCTCCATTTAGACTAATTGTGGTGTGTGGAATTCATTTCTGATATTGTTATGACCATTTTAGGTGATTTTGACCTTGAAAGGTCATGGTCATGGTCATTTTGTTATTCTGAAGACCTTGGCCATAACTTGGCCATTGTTAGGAGTAAAAACAGGTGCAATGAGTCTTATCCAACTAATTCTGACATTTAGAATTCATTTCTGATATTGTTTTGACCATTAAGGATCATCTTGTCATTGAAATATCAATGTCAATGTCATTTTTCAATAATTAAATTACGATTTTGTACTTTACTGTCCCTTTTATTGATGCCAGGGAAAACTGCTTCGAGGTTCTGGCCCGGATGACGCACTGGTTGAGTGTGCCGTGTTTGGACCTGGTGTGATAGAGTCAGTGTTAAACGGCAGCCATTATGTCCGGGCTCTCACTGGGATGCTGATTGTGGAGGATGTGATCAGGTCGCTCCAGTGGAAGATGTTCTGGCACCACAAGGACAAAGCTGCATATCCAGTGCTAGCACAGCTAGAGGCACTGCACACTACGCTAGCTGCAAATCAAAGTTGCCCAGAGCAGTTTGAGGCCCTGATTGGACAATTGGAGAAGTTGAATCAGGACTTTCTGGAGTTTGAGAAGGAGTGCGAGGCCAAGTCAGAGCTCTGCCAATTCTTTGGAGTTTGGCTAGAGTTGGTGGCCGTCATCAAGAATGCTGTAGTCTCTGAAAGAGAAGGAAACTGGGATCTACATGCGGCTACTGTCGAGGACTCCATGCCAATCTTTGCAGAATGTGACTGCATAAACTACCTGTGTCATGGCTCATGGTATCTTGAACAAATCAAGGTGCTAGAGTTCACACATCCTGAGCTCTACCGGCGCTTCTCTATAGGCCAGTGGGTTGTTCAGGATCGACCAGGCTGGTTCTGCGCTGTAGGAGGTGACATGAAGGTCGAGCAGACCATTCAGCGAGTGTCGAAGGGTCCAGGAGGTCACTATGTAGTAGGAGCCACACACAATGCAAATTCTGTGGCAGAGTTTGAGCTCTTGTTCCACGAGATTGGGTCAATCACCAATGTCCTCAACCTTCTCACCAACAACCACACCATGAAACACACAGAATGCCATCTCCAGCATGCACTGAGTACCACTCGCCGCCTTACATTCAACCGGAATGTGTCGAAGCTGCTGGACTTTGTGCTAGAGCGTCAGAATCCATACTCAATAATGGTCAATGTGCCTGTGCCACTGCACAATCTGCTCACAAAGCAAGCTGTTGACCGAGGGGTCGCTCCACGCTTGCTCAACTGTCTCACAAATGGGGAGCGTGTGTACTGCTCATACAGACAGGAAAGGTTAGTTGAGAAGACCAAGAAAATGAGCACAACCATACCAAAGCGGAAGCTACCGCAGTTCAACAAGCAACCGAAGAAGACACCAACAACCATTCTGAAGGAGCAGAAGTTAGTCTCATCCAAAGACATGGCCGAGGCACATAGAGTATGGACATTGCTAAGGAGCGGGGCATGAACATCCGGCAGGTACTAACTCATGATGTGCTCTCAGCATCTCCCCTGTTTGAAGGTGACCTTCCAGCTCATGTCAACAAGTCAAAACTTGTCAGTGAAATTGAGCCTGAACTTGACCTCACCCAATGGAGTCCAAAGTCTACTCTTGCCACTCATGTTGTGGTAGACTTCATGTCGAAAATACGGCAGATGCCACTAGCACGATTCCCTACTTTAGGTGCTGTCATCAACGCCATCATCAGCTCAACATTATCCCTCTGTGAAGAGCCAGAGTTCATCCATCTCATACTTGATTCCTACATTGAGATGTCTCTAAAGGAAGGGGAGCGCATGCGGCGCACAGACTCAAGAACAGGAATCGACATCATTGGCATGAACAGAGACACACCTATCCCTCAGCAACCTGACAAGTTCTGGGCATCTGAGGAGAACAAGCGGAATCTCCAGCTGCTAGTTCGGGATATGGTGTGCAGTCGAGCCTGTCGCAATACTACCATCATTGTCAGCTCTGTTGTCTCTGAAGATGAGGTGCTCCCAGCAAAGGCAGCTGGTGGTGAAGAGATCCCAGACCTCTTGAACTGGATTGAGGAGGCTGATACCAGACTGGTGGTGCATGTGGAGTGGGCTGTTCGTGTGAAACAGAGCAAGAGAGTTATCATAGTCTCCAATGATACAGACACCTTCGCATTACTGCTGTACTACACCCCATACTTCCAAGCACTGGGGATGAAGGAGATCTGGCAGCAGTATGGCACTGGTGAGAAGCGGCGCATGCTTCCACTGCATCAAGCAGTCTCTCATCTTGGAGCACCACTAGCCAAGACAGTGATCAAGGCACATATCCTGACTGGAGAAGACTGCATGAGCAAGGTGGGGACCAAACATGCAGCTATGACTTCTGACCCAGTACAATATTTAACAAACTTTGGAGAGGCAGACACCTTGACAGAACAAGACACAGCATTGGCAGAGAAGTACTTGGTACGTGTCTGGGCAGGGGCTAGGTCAAGTACAACTGCTGAGACGTTTGATGACCTCAGGGTAGAAAGCTATACCAGTGCCAGTGCTGGAATTGATGCTCTCCCTCCCACAAGTAGTGTGATCAGAGGTCACATCAAACGAGGTGCTTTTCTGGTGCATAGGGCTTGCCACCTGCTTGTGACGGCCAAGGAAACTGAGGCAAGACTAGAGGCAATGGAACATGGATGGGAGGAGCACTTTGGTACACTCCTGCCATCCAAATGTCTGAAGCCCTTACCACCGAGTCTGCTCACAGTATGCAAGTGTGCAGGCAAGTGTGACACTCGGCGATGTGGCTGCAGTGCTGCTGGAGTTCCGTGCATTATATTCTGCCATGGAAAACAGGAAAAACCTTCATGTAAAAACCCATCACACTAACCTGCATGCACACATATATGCTGCACTGAATGAGAAAAAAATTAATTTGATTTAGTCTTATGATTTTATTTGTATATCACTTTTATTTTCATGTTTTATTTTCTAATTAAAGCACCCAATTCAAATAAAAGTCAAAGGGGGATATTTATAATTGGAATTTTTTTCATGTTCATGTCTTTTGTTTAAAAAAAAAAAAAAAAAAAAGGAAAAAGTAAAATAAAAGTGTTAAAAAAAGAATCGAGTTATTGAATAATGATATTGATATTGATATTTCAATGACAAGATGATCCTTAATGGTCAAACAATACCAGAAAGGAATTCTAAATGTCAGAATTAGTTGGATAAGACTTATTGCACCTGTTTTTACTCCTAACAATGGCCAGGTTATGGCCAAGGTCTTCAGAATAACAAAATGACCTTGACCATGACCTTTCAAGGTCAAAATCACCCAAAATGGTCATAACAATATCAGAAATGAATTCCACACACCACAATTAGTCTAAATGGAGGTATTACATGTGTTTAAACACTCAAAAACAAAAGAGTTGGATTTTCATCATAGTCGATGGCGGCTATTTTTGATTTGGCCATTGCGCCATTCGTGCCACTCTGGCGGACAAGCACCTCCGTGATTTTTCATGTCTAGGGACCCACTGACTCAGTTCAGGTGAGAAATTCCCCCAACACCAAATTGCAAACAGGTCTACAGGCCAGGTACTGGACTACAAGGACTTCAGCTGCTCTTCGTGGTTGTAAATACCAACCGTGACTCTACGACACTGTCACCCTCAAAGACACCTGACTTAATATTTTGAGGGCAAAAAATATATATATATATATCCTCCTCTGTTCTCGCCTAGCGCCAGGCCTGGGTACGGATCAGAGAAACGGTGCACCTTGCAAGTCCGGATTTGTGACATCCACCCACCGTCCACCCATTAAAGGTAGGGTAAGTGATTTGCTTTGGTTAAAATAAATGTTAAATAGCTCTATATTCTGATAGTACTCATTGCTATAGAGTGTTTGTTCAGTATTAGGAGTCTCCTTGTCTCTCCACCTCTTTATTAAACAGAAAATGCATTTTCGTTTCAGTTGCAGTTTCATTTCCAATTTTATCCAACCAGGACAGAGAACTCAATCAGGATACAGATTAAACAAGTGAAATTGGAAGTGATGACACTAAGAAATGAGCAGACAAAATTGGAACTGGAACACTATACAAATTAAGCTTAAAAATGGGTACTTTCTCCTGATTGGCTGAGATTTTGACACCTACCGAAAAATGTATTTTCTGTTTATTAAAGAGCTGGAGAGACAGGGAGACATCTGTTACTGAAAAAACACTCTATAGCAATGATTACTATCAGAATATAGTATTTTAACCTTTTAACAAAATACTTTTTGTTTTAACCAAAAAATATCACTTACCCTACCTTTAAGCCATTTTAATATAGGAAAATAAACAGTTTTGACACGTTCACTTGGCGCCTGCAGTGTGGCTACAGCCGTTAAAAACAATGGGTACGTTTATTGACCCGAGCGGCTGACACTTTCAGTGTGTCAGGGCCAATAGGGTCACTGTTGGGGTTAGGATCTGCCAATCCTTCCAAAAGAGTCAGCATTTACACCAGCCTGAGTTGCCGCAGGGTAAACATATTATTGACCTCAACAGTTTTCTTGACCCAATGGCAGCATAGAGTATCACTTTAAAACCTATAGTCTGCTGCTGTTGTGTTGATTCAAAGTCTCAAATCTGTGTTCTCCTGATGTAGCTGTGTGAACACACACCATGGTCGCAACACTTACAGCGTGCAAACAAAACAAACTTGCTCTGAGTGGCAGCGAATGGATTGAAATGAACGCCGTCGGTGGCTGTTTAAATGCTACTGGAGGGAAATATTTGTCTGTAATATTTATCTGCTGGTGGATGGGAGCGGGAGCTGGCTCCAGCTCAAACAACAGCACGGCTGGCGGGAGACAACAAAGAGGATACAGGACTACCTGAAGAGGCTGTGTGTGTGTGTGTGTGTGTGTGTGTGTGTGTGTGTGTGTGTGTGTGTGTGTGTGTGTGTGTGTGTGTGTGTGCGCGCGTCAAGGTAACACAAGCCCACCATGACAGAAATTAAGCATCCCAGGAAAGGGTCCCGAGTGCTCGACAAATAACAAAATGTGAAAAATAAAAACATCTTTGGGACCCTAACGCATAATGATACTTTCTGTCTGTGTGTGTGTGTGTCTGTCTGTATGTGTAGGATAAATGGAATCCACCCAACAGGCTGGCAGAGGTTTTCCCTCAAGCTGGCTCCACTGTTTGCCAAGTATGGATGGTGCTAAAGGTCCCCATTAGCATACAGGCTCCCAGAGCCCTGGCCTCAGCACCCTCTCTGCATGTTAACTCACTATTTGACTTCTCTGATTGAGGAAGTGTCTGACAGACTAGAGACTATACTGTTATTTGCACTACGTGGAGCTAGTTTGGAGGTCTCTGGGGATTAAATGAAGTACAACTTCTGACTTCTCCTTCGGTTAGTGCTGGTAGCACCTCACCACCCACCTAACTGGTTAGTGCTGGTAGCACCTCACCACCCACCTAACTGGTTAGTGCTGGTAACACCTCACCACCCACCTAACGAGTCAGCGATCCCGCTCATCCAATCCCCCCCCGTATGAAACGGCCTTAATCCAGAAGAGGTTGCAGTAAACAACCAGTGGTGTAAAGTAACTAAGTACATTTACTCAAGTACTGTACTTAAGTACACTTTTGAGGATTTTTTACTTTACTGGAGTATTTCCCATTATCAATACTTTTACTTCTACTCCACTACTTCTCAGAGGCAAATATTGTACTTTTACAATTATGTGACAGTTTTAGCTTTACTTTGCAGATTTAGATTATTATCACAAAAGATACATTAAGCACTTCAGCACTATATATATATATTTCGGCCATTTGAAAATAGCCGATCTACAAGCTCACAATGCGTCACAATGCGACACATTGTGAGCTTGTAGATCTGCTATTTTCAAAGATGTGAAATGGGACATTCTGCACAAGTACTTCTTCCACCACTGTAGTCAACATGCACATTGATGCCTTAATATTAGATGGTCCTCGTTCAGCCCACATCCACCGAATCCTCCTGACGTTCCTCTCCTGGTCAGAGGCGCTGGTGGTCAGGATCACACATCATGTCTCCATGGTCGTGATGAATATAATGGCCGCCAGCCAAGCCCCACTACTCTACCCCCTTCCTTACACCCTTTCTCCTCTTCCTCCTCCTCCTCCTTCATGGGCCATCCCTCCCTTCGTCCTCTCCGTCGGACTGGAGGACGCGTATCCAGGGTTGCCACGTAAACTGCTTTGGCAACCATGGTAGCCAGGTTTAATCGACGACTCAGCCATTGCATTTATAGATTTAGCCTCCCAATGTGCAGTGCAGCACTTTCTGCCCCCTCCCTCTCTCTCTCTCTCTCTCTCTCTCTCTCTCTCTCTCTCTCTCTCTCTCTCTCTCTCTCTCTCCCATACACACACCTTGCCAAAGTGCAGACAGTTCAAATTAAGCGTGAAACCTAGGATAGACCCTCCAGAAAAACGCGGGAAAAAATCCTTGATTATGCGGGCTAAAATCCTTGTAAAATCCTTGATTATGCGGGCTAAAATCCTAGATTTTGTGATGAAATATGCAGGGTTTTTATGTGATTTTATGCAGTGAAATTGCGTGAAGTTGCAAAATATGCGGAAAGTTGTGGAAAGTTGCGAAATATGTGAATATATGCGCCGCATATTTCACATATTATGCCATGCAATGCGCATAATACGATGCTATGCACATAATCGCATGATCGCATAACCACGTTTTTCTGGAGGGTCTACCTATAGTGTGTGCAAGAGAGGAACAGGAGCACAGCTGGGTGTGTTTAAGATTACGGACATGTAATCCCTCCCCCTCACTCACATCAGCACCACAGTATCAGTCTTCCACACGCCACACTACGGGTGCTCCCAGCTCAGCCATGACTTATAGCCACAGCCTTCAGGGGCTGTGAGGTTAGTTTTAATTAACCCTGGGAGGATTGAAGAAGTCTGGACTTCCCGCCTTGAAGGCCGGTTTAAGTTTGGTCTCGCCGGGGGTCGTGTTGGCGGAAGCCCCCCCTCGGACGGTGTCATGGAGGAACTTAACCCATTAAGACCGGGAAGGCATCTGTGTGTCATTTTAAGATTTCAAGTGCCGAGCTTGTAGATCTTCAAATAGTACACAGGAAGTTGACATTTTTATATGTGGATGCTCTATGCGTCCACAGAGAGCGTTTTCTGAGCTACCAGCGGTGTTCTGCCATGTATGTTTTAGGTATAATCATGCTGGTGGGCTCCTCTTCCCAGCACTGAGCATCGCGTTTCAGCACTTTTGTCGTCCAATCTTATTTTGTCTGCGCGCCTGTGTCTGACTGTCTGTCTAAGCGATTGGCACAGGAGATGGTGGACGATTCAGTTTTGGGCAAAACTATGCTAATGAGGATGTCTGTGTATATGAATGTACTGCATGCAATAGTACATGTCCGTACGGATCAGCTATGCACACCTCTAGGTTATCTTGTTATGGTGTTATGGCTCGCTTTGAATTGTTCATCAAGTCCAAATTATGTTAACTTTCTTAAGATGTGGGCCTCACCACTGGACACTGGGGAGTTATACGTCCTTGCGTCTCATCTCTCTCTCTCTCTCTCTCTCTCTCTCTCTCTCTCTCTCTCTCTCTCTCTCTCTCTCTCTCTCTGCAGCAGCAGCAGCAGTGGTAGTCTACTAAGGGAGACTAAGAGCAGAAGCTTTTTAATCACTTTGCAAGAAAAGTGAAGATTTTTCTGACCCCACTTTGTCTATGCCAGAGCCTTCTCTCAATCCAATTCCTCTGGCTTTCCCGGGGAGCCACGACAAAAAAAAAAGAACGTCATTAATCAAAGGCGTTTACTTTCTAAACAGTGTTTGTCAGCATAAAGAACCCACAGTGTGCCACCAAGCCGCCCCTTATTAAAGGATCGTGCAGATGCTTAGGAGAAGGAGGCTTATTTGGAAGAAGCGCACCAAAGTCCCTCGGGTGGGGGTTGGGGAGGGGGTGACGGCGGTGGATGCGGCTCCGCTGGTGGTGCTGGGGGTGTATTTATGCTCCCCCACCCCCGTTCCCCCGTGTCTTTATGGGACGCCTTTTAACAACAGGCTTGACAGTGTATTACAATAAATCCCCAATGTGGAGAAGGGAGGATGGAAAGACGGGGGGAAGAAAAATGCAGGCATCAGCATTCCTGTTTGGGCCACAGTGTGATGGATTTGGCTGCCCATCCCCTGTTGGCTCTGCCAGAGAGAAATCATCAGGACAGACAGGCAGCGGCTGACAGCTCGTCCCTGGAGTGCCCCGCTGTCCGGGACCGATGCTATTGCAAAGATTCCTTCAAGACCTTTATTGTTGCATCCAATTATACAAGTATAAGAGAGTAAAAGTCTTGGGTTTTGAACTTGACATTGTAGTGCGCAAGTGCGTGTGTATGTAACAAGCTGTTACCGTAGCCTACATCGTTCATAAGCCTAGTTGCCTGGTGGAACAAGCTGTCCCGGAGCCTGCTGGTACAGGCCTTGCGGCTGTGGAACCGCTTGCCAGATGGTAGCAGTTGAAATATTCTGTGGTTTCTACAGAGATGCTTGGTTGAAGTCCTCAACCACGATGACAGCAGGCCCTAGGTGTATGTCTTCTAGGTTGCTGATTGTCCCATACAGTTCCTTGAGTGACAGGTCCACGTAGTGTCAGGTCCAGGGTGTGCACAACTATCACAACAATGGCTGTCACAGAAGTGTGAGATATTCAACTTCCTCTTCAAATGACTTTATTTTCCTTTGGGAACTTCATTTGCGCAGTGGTAAAAACAACATACGAACAGACACAATACTCCAGGGTCCAGGGTTGAGGGTTCCATGTCCGGGGAAAACAGAAAGACTTAACGTTCTTAGCATCAGACTAAGCTTTGTCACGCCAATACATACGCTTAACCCTAGAACACTAACCATGGGTGAATTTCACCCGAACAATTGTAATTATGTGATTTTCATAATGTTGCTGATGTCTGAGGTTGGTTCCTTGGGTACCTTCAGGATGCTCACTGACGTCATAGAAGGTAGGTTTGTTTCCCTGCTCCCATCCCTGATTTTTTCTACAGGGTGGTCTTCGGGTGAATTTCACCCATGGTTAGTGTTAGAAGGTAAAACAAAAATCCCATACTCCCACAATGGTCAGCTGATGCAATTAGACTGTAACTTCACTGGACAAGGCTCACATGTCCCAAGAATGGGTGGACCAAAGGAAAACTTCCCAGCTCCATAATTTTTTTAAGGAATATTTATTTTACGATTTTTCACCAATTTTGTTGCTTTTTTATAGGGTGATATCTTTTTTTTCTCATTTTTTTGTGAAATGTCATGTTGAAATATTAAAGAGGAGTACCTCAATTTGCCATGTATTGTTGTACTTTAATATATATTTTGATGAGAAAAGTTTTTATGGAATGTATTATAGCAGGTGGGTAAAATATACCCATGGTTATTGTTAGTGTGACTATTTTCATGGTTAGTGTTCTAAGAAATTACCAGTTTTCTCAGCAAACAAATTGCCATATTTGTCATTGCGACTGAGTAATGATAATGACACCCCGTTATATCCACCCAGAGACTCACTATGAGATGGGTTAGATTTATTAATTAAATGCCTGCTGATATGGACAAGGGAGAAAACAAGAATTAATTGGATAACATATCGTCGGTGTCCGGGACGAACCAGCTAACTCCATTTTCAGCTTTTTTTTTTTTTTTCATAAATCAACGCTATTGAACACCCTTTACGTCTGTGTAAAAAAATCAAAACATTTGAACCAATGAAAAGTATTAAAAAGCGCCTCTGACGAAAACTCCCAACTCCATTGGATCCTCAAACTGTCCGTCAAAAACAAACAACTCCCCCCTCTCCTCTCCAGTGCTGAGTGTTCACAGCATGAGTAGAGCGCGCTGTGCAGTGAGCCAGGAGGAGGATCACGTTACAAACTCCCCGTAGTCTGTTAAAACTATGCAGTGTACCTGTTTATCAAACTTAGCACTGACGCTAATGTTATGAAAACAAGTAATTATATTTCTAAAATCTATGAAGTGTTTAATGAGGAGAGCAATGTGACAAGAAGAAAGGCGTTCATAGCATTTCTGTCGCGCTGAAACCTCTCCCTCAGCAGCGAGTGGAGCTATTGTTGTTTGGACAACAACTCCATTTCAGCTTGTTTTCTGCTCGTCTGAAACTACTAACTCCACTAGCGCTGGGTAAAGTGTTGATTTACCCGCGATTTGGGTAAAGTGTTGATAATATAATGACACATGCAAGTATCTGACAATATATAAAGTCACTATACCAACTTTGATGAGGCAGCATTGATTTGTTTTAAAAATATAAGGTTTTCTTCATTTCCTGAAAAACTTATATTTTGTTTTCTCGTTTCCTGAACAATGAGCGTTTTGGAGTTAGCGGTTTCAGGCTGGACAGCAGATATATCCAACATGTGTGTGTGAAATATATCAATATATCAACCAATAACTCATAAATAAATATCAACAATGTTTTAGAAACAGCGACAAACCGCAACCACCAGTCTTTACAAGCACCTTCACAGAAAAACAAGGGCAATGTCGCTGACAATAAGCAGACATGGCAACCAATCATGACACGTTGCAGAGCCTTTTTTTACCAAACACGCCCCCTTTCCACAGCCACGCCCCCACCGTATACATATGAACAGAAGTGCACACCCACAATTCAGCCTAAACACGTCCCACAAATGGACAGGGTGTTTCTTAGAGAGTGTTACACACACTCTCAAAAAAAGAACAACGAAAAACGTCCCACAATGAGGGCACGGAGCAAACGAGCACAAACTGTGAAGCCCACAGCTTTCTGTGACAGTTAGGTTGGTCATTAATTTGGTACAGTCTTGAGGGCCTATGGGCTCTTGTTTGTGGTGGATGAGCGGAGTGTCACAGTACTGCCATGTTGTTCCACAGCCAGGCTGCATCGCTCAACAGCAAGGATGGCAGTAATGAAAGCCAAAATGACAGCAATAGCAGCGGCCGCTAGACCCCCGCAGTGGTGGAAAAAGTACTCAAATTCTTTACTTAAGTAAAAGTATCAATACTGCAATATAGAAATACTCTGTTACAAGTAAAAGTCCAGAATTCAAAATGTACTTGAGTAAAAGTACAAAAGTATTGGCATCAAAATGTACTTAAAGTACCAAAGGTAAAAGTACTAAAATGTTTGAAAATAGCATATCTACAAGCTCACAACGCGTCGCGATGCGATGCGTTGTGAGCTTGTAGATCGGCTATTTTCAAATAGCCTATGTATAAAATAGGGCTAAAGTGGTTAATGCGTGTTTCATAATATCATCATTTATATCTGAAAGGTAACTAGTAACTAAAGTTTTCAAATAATTGTTGTGGAGTAAAAGTACAATATTTGCCTCTGAGACGTAGTGGAGTAGAAGTAAAAGTATTGGAATTTGGAAATACTCAAGTAAAGTACAAATACCTCAACATTGTACCTAAGTACAGTACTTAAGTAAACGTCCTTAGTTACTTTCCACCACTGGACCCCCCGTAGCCTGGGAGGCTGGGTGGTGGGGGTGGTGGGGGGGCACACACCAGTGCTGCGGCCTCCATACCGTGTCAAAGGCTGTGAAATCACTTCATCCCTTTGGTTTGTACCCGGGGGAGCGCAGGCAGCTCGGTGGGGGGTGCGGATAGATGCCTTTGAAAGCTGAGGGCTGTGATTTAGTGCTGAACTTCGAAAGGGTCTTCCTGGCCACCGCCGGTAATAAGGCGGATATGAGAGTCGGAGTCAGAATATGACAAAGGCCAACGTCTGGGCGCTAGCCCCCTCACTGCTCCCTGGTATTTGAGACCGTTGGGTTTGCTGTGAAATACTGTAGGCGTCTTATTATAGGTGCAGCTCCCAAGGGACACCATGCTACTCTCATACACTTCCACTGACTGACTGACTGGCTGGCTGACTGGCCGAGGACTCCTGTGCACTGCCTGTTTTTTTTTTGTTATTGTTTTTTTGTGACTGCTGTCTACAAAGGTCATTCTTAATTTGAGTCTTTCTTTGTCACCAAAAAACAGTTACAATATGTTGGTGTAGGTGCTTTATACTGACCAGAAAGGATGTTCAAGTTCCATCAATTTGTCATGTTTTTTTACAGTATTTTTATAGGGAGTGGGTTTTTTGTTTGTTTGTTTGTTTGTTTGTTTGTTTGTTTGTTTCACAATCTGTTTCATACTTTTTGAGAGATGTAACTTCCATATAATGGACTCCCTCTTCCATTGACGTCGCCCAGGTTGCGCCTAAACCCTAACATTTTACTATGCCTAACCCTAAACTTAACCCTAACCCATAATCTCACAGAAATAATGCCTACACCTTAAACCTAACCCTAACCTCACAAACATACTTTTTAACTTTAAGTATTAATTTAAAGTTAAAAAGTTTATAAACTTGCCTAACCCTAACCTCACAGAAATAATGCCTAAACCTAACCTCAAAACCCTGTCCGCCTGGGCAAAACACCGGGAATAGAGACTCTCCCGATGACTGACACCACAGGCTGTCCATGAAGTCTGATATCGACACTGGAGCCACACCATTACCATGTGGACCCTGAGACTGACAAATTATTCAATTATGTTATTGTATTTTCCGCAGTACAGCCACATAATACTGACAATAACTGTATTAATGGATTAGTGACAGATTCCTGATGAATTGGGATCAGTTTCACAACACGTTGAATGTTTTAAAAACTTGTTAACAACATACATCTTGGACAATTACTTCAATCTGGGGGTCCTTGACATGAAGAAAGGTGGGAACCACTGGACTAAACAACATTGAAGAAAGCCCCAATAAGCAACTACACTTTAGAAACAAGCAAAACAATTATAATAATGCAACCCGCAACTGACAATACAGTGACTTTACAGAAAAACAAGCCCAAAGTTGCTTATAATAAGCAGACATTGTGTTATGCTAACACTTTACGTGTCCAGCCTTGTATATATTTTTTTTGTAGGTGAGCAAATGCAGGACATTTGTCCACCTACTTACTCATACCTGTCCTCAAAAATATATATGAAATTTCACTAAGACGTAGTTTGTGTAAACATGTCCAAGTAGCAAAGCAGTGATCATAGGTAGGTGTGCATATTTTATTTATTTTTGGCATGATAAGTCAAGGCCTTCTGTTGCAGTGGGAATATTATATAGGGCTTTCAGATTGCCCGCAATTTTTCCTTTTCTTTTCAATACAAACATTGCCATCTCATGTCATCTCCTGCCCTAGTTCACCGTATCTAGTGTAGTCAAATGACTTTGACACGTGCAATTATTTTTCTCATTCTACTATTTTGTTATGTGCTTTGCACACTGAACGATTAGTTAGAGTAGACACATCACACACAATGTTCACATTGGTGTCATCTGTGGTGATTTCGGCAAGTTAGAAAAAGTGCACAAAGTAAAAAAATGAGTTCTTATGACGTCGCCAAACGTGTTCCCTCAAGAATTATGCTGCCCGCTTAAGTAGTCCAAAAAAGTCTATAATCTGTTGTTAATAGGGAAAGTATAGGTGATGTGTATCTGTCAGGGGAAAATATTCTACAGAGGAATACATGTATACGGTAACTGTCAGACAAAGGGGAAAATATTCTATAGAGGAACACATTTAAAGATAAAATGTTTAACACAGATTTATTTATTGTTTTCAGTGAGAGTGCAGGCCTGCATAGCCTCTTCTTACGTGCCACTCAGACAGCGAGTGTAACTAGTAACTCAAGTTGTCAAATAACTGCAATGGAGTAAAAGTACAACATTTGCCTCTGAGATGAAGTAAAAGTATTGCAAATTGGAAATACTCTAGTAAAGTCAAAAGATGGAGTATATTTAATAACATAACATACACATTTGTTAGCATTATTTAACTTCACAAGTCTACAGTACAAGTAGGCTACAGAGAGAGGAGAGTTGATTGAGTCAGAGAGGTGCCGGTTTGTCTGAGCGGGGTGTGGGGTGCTCTTAGCATTTTCTTTGTCTTACCTGCAGGAGACTGGGTCTCCATAGGAAGGCTGTTTGTACTTATGCAATACATCGGAAGCAAAGAAACCTCACTTACTGGAGTGAAGACTCAAATTCATTCTACCACCATTCATTCTCACCACTGGGACAACAAACTTAACTACAATATGGCGTTGTTGGCAACTACAAAAGTGCAATAGAGCCTTTAAGGCCGTGGAAGAGATACTTCATATGGCGTTTAAGTCGGCAGTCGCGTTGGTTTGTTTTTTTGGGGACGTCAGTCTCCAGGGATACTGAGCCAGGCGTCGAAAGAACATGCGGCGGCGTTTTTGCCTTGCGGTGGGTGTACGGATCACGTTCTCTTCCTGAGACGTGGGGGGTCCACTGTGTAGGTGATCATGGACATCGGCACGACATGACGACACCTTTTCGAGAATCTGCAGGGAGAGGACCTCATGACCAGATCTAGGACGGCTGCACGACTCATCTGGCTACACAGCTTATCTTCTGCGATCGCTAAAGGAGCGCGCTGCGGTGCAGACGGCAGAGTGGGGAACCTGTGGAGGACGGGGTTCTTCGTAGCGGGTATGTTGTGAGGAGAGGACAGCGGGTGCCGGCAGAGTGGAGAACTTGCGATGAAGGGGTTCTTCGTGAAGAGTGTGGTAACACATCTTCAGCGATCGCAAGTGGAGCGCTCTGTTGTTAAAATGCGGCTATCTGTTGGACAATCTGGGTACGGCGTTGGAGCACGGCTGGGGTGAGGAGATGACATTGAGGGAGACTACAAGAGAGACATTATCGAGCGGAACGCTGCGCATATGGGACCTGGGGTTATGTTTTTGTGATGAGGGTGGGTTAAACTGTGGGGCTATGGCTGCCATGGGAAGTGATGCGAGGGTATTTTTTTACTTTCTGGTCTCCTGTGTTTAATGTGAGTTTACTTTGTGGATTATTGTTTCATTGGGGGTACACTGCCTTCTTTTCTCCATGTAGGCACTTCCGTGGTAGTTGTCATTTGTGCTTGATGGTACGGTGTAAAACTTAGGGATAAGTATTAGGCTATCTTTGAGTATATTTTGGTGACTAGGCGGGGGGGACATTGATCTTGGGGGGTGGTGTTATCACTTGGTGAGCGTAATTCGACTGTATGCTGTCAGCTTCCACTGGGTGGTGGCTGTGTAATGTTTTATCCTGGAGTTTAAAAGGCTAACAGAGGGATCCTGCACGCTAATTAGTTTTGGGGGATGTGTCTATTTGATGTAATTCACCGTGTCGCTGTACTATGTAATCTTGGTTTTTGTATATGCATTGTTCTGTATGCTGTTGTTTGCTGTTTTGGTCTTCCTGGATGTTTTCTTTTTGTTCTGGTTGATGTTCCAGTCGCTTTTCATGGGGGGCGGGTTCTTTGTGGTTCTTTTGAAATATACGTGTTTGTGAAAGACGTTTAATGTCTCTCATGGGGGGTAATGGAGTATATTTAATAACATAAGATACACATTTGTTAGCATTATTTAACTTCACAAGTCTACAGTACAAGTAGGCTACAGAGAGAGGAGAGTTGATTGAGTCAGAGAGGTGCCGGTTTGTCTGAGCGGGGTGTGGGGTGCTCTTAGCATTTTCTTTGTCTTACCTGCAGGAGACAGAGAGCATGTGTCCCCCATTCCCCCTTCCTGCCCAAACAGTTGCAAATGTCTCGGGCCGGGTGGGGGCTCACCTTTGAAGTCTGACACACCCATACCTGTGCCTCCTCTTTCTCTGAATGTGCTATATATACCATACTAAAATGTGACTTAGTGTGTGTGACTCAGCGGCCGGCAGGCTGTTGTGTTGTGTGGTGGGGACCTCAGGGTCTCCATAGGAAGGCTGTTTGTACTTATGCAATAAATCGGAAGCAAAGAAACCTCACTTACTGGAGTGAAGACTCAAATTCATTCTACCACCATTCATTCTCACCACTGGGACAACAAACTTAACTACAATATGGCGTTGTTGACTACAAAAGTGCAATAGAGCCTTTAAGGCCGTGGAAGAGATACATGCGTAAGTACAGTACTTAAGTACATGTACTTAGTTACTTTCCACCCCTGCGCCTGCATGGCCATCAACTCATCATGACATCACTGTGTCACCAGACAGGGGGGGGGGCCTGGTGTCCGATGCCATTTCCAGTCTTTGTGGACCAGCGGGACCTGGGGTTGTCGTCTGCTTTTGGGGCAAAGAGTGGCGGTCGATGACGTTGATGGATTGTCACCCTGCCACGTCAGTCAAAGGGGCTGACAGGAAGAGGATACCTGCCTTGTCCTCAGGGGAGTCACAAGCAATTGCAAATTGTGTGTGTGTGTGTGTGTGTGTGTGTGTGTGTGTGTGTGTGTGTGTGTGTGTGTGTGTGTGTGTGTGTGTGTGTGTGTGTGTGTGTGTGTGTGTGTGTGTGTGTGTGTGTTTGTGTGTGTTTGACCTTAGCCTAGAGGAGGCCTTAAGGTCATTAAATACCAACCACTCCTACACACCATCTCAGAGCTAGGTTATAGGTGCAGACTATTTGTTTTTATATTCGGCAGCCTGGGACATACCCACAGACTAGTTGTTAGAGGGCTTCAACAACTTAGGATGCCCAAAAAGGAGGCAAAAAGGCTGGCAAAGTATTGTGCTATCTCTGCTATAATTGGCAGTCGCCATATATGGCGGAGACGCTGTTACTTATACCCGTAGTGTACTGAGTGACATGCCTACTGTATCATGAAAACATATGCCATGATTTTGTGAATGTAACCCTACTGCGCCTATAATATTTGTGTCCCTGTATGTATTATACTTTATGTGGACATAAATAAATGGTTAGTGTGTGTGTGTGTGTGTGTGTGTGTGTGTGTGTGTGTGTGTGTGCGTGTGCGTGTTTAGTTTAAGTCATCGTAGCTTAGTTTTTATTTCGTTTTTATTTCGCTTTCGTCAGTGAAAAAAGGTAGTCAACGAACATTTTTCGTCATAGTTTTAGTCGACGAAATCAACACTGCAACTGACTGATACAGCACAACTGATTCTCTGTACTTGAATACAGAGAAGCCATCGCATTTTGAGCCAAGGGTGTGAAGAATAAAGTTAAGTCTTTCTGGAATTATTATTCTCTTAATTAGCTACAGATTCTTTTGTTTATTTAAAAAGACTAGCCATTGAAAATGCAAGTGTTTATGTAGAACACCCGCGGACACCCGCGAGTTGACCCGCGGGCGAGGCGGGTCAACTCAAGAAAAAAAAAAAACGCGGTACCTTCTCTCTCTCTCCTATTCTGTCTGTCACTCCCTCTCTCCTCCTCTCATGTCTCTCTCCTCCTGGAATCATCTGATCTTTAGCTCAATGCGTTGCTTATTTTATCAATTAAGCACAGCTGCATCTAATGATATCCCTGCTGTATGTCAACGTTATCTTTGAATGTGCCATGTAATGTTGTAGTAGGACATCACTGTAGGCCATCTATCTATCCTTTAATGTTCTCTGATACACAATTACAAAGGACAGGAAAAATGATGAATTGTCTATAATTAATTCCCCCTGAGCTAAATCGAACTTGTAGGCATTATTACTAGCCTTACTACTTATTTTATTTACTCCACAGCGCCCTCTACAGATCTGGTCAATATAAATTACCATTGACCAGATCTGTAGAGGGCGCAATAATATCCGTCTGGCGGACATTTTATTTTCTGCCCAAAAAGTTTATTTTACAGAGAAGGTGGGATGCTGAGAGGCTTCCCACCTCCGAGAATAGACTTTCAACAACACAAAATAGCCTTTAATTTGGTGAGTAGCGAAGTGGTTTTGTTTATTTTGACTACAGTTGGAGCCCTCGCAGGGCAGTGGAATTCCTTGTCAAAGAGCAGAGCCGAGCGCCTGGCAGGGCATTAGAGAGAACTCTCTAACACTCTGGACCAGGGGTAGCATATTACCTGGTGCTGAATATGGTTCCGTTTCTCTGTCTCTTCAAATAGCTATGTTTGAAATCCAACAGGTTGAGAAGTTAACATTAATATTGTGCTGTTACTGAAGTCTCCTAGTGGTGCATGTCGGCACCCCACGGCTGCTTAATGAGGTGGAGACGCCCCGCGTCCCACATTAGAATGAAGTACTTGCAAACCTAATTAATGAAGGTCTTCCAGCCAATGTAAACACAGCCTAAGAGATGTCAAATGCTGCCATGTTGCTCATCTAAGGCATGCTGACCAAGCCGTGAGCCCTACAGAATGCTCTTATGGGGCAATTAAATTAATGCTGGCAGGGGATGTCAATTAACATCCAAAATGTTTCGGCAGTGGTGGTAAAAGAACATTGTTTTAGTACTTTATGTAAAAGTACTAAGACGTATCAATACTGCTATGTAGAAAGAAAAAAAAAAGTTTAAAAAAAAGTACAAGAGTATTGGCATCAAAATGTACTTAAAGTACCAAAGTATAAGTACCGTAATTTTCGCACTATAAGCCGCACCTGACTATAAGCCGCAGCAGCTAAATTGAATGTTTGGAACATATATAAGCCGCACTGGACTATAAGCCGCGGGTGTAAAATCCATAGATTTAGGAGGTCCCCTAGTGGCCGTTAGCTGTAAAAATCCATAGATAAGCCGCACCGTTATATAAGCCGCAGGGTCGAAAAATTGGAAAAAAGTCGCGGCTTATAGTCCGAAATTTACGGTACTCATTATGCAGAATGTCCCATTTCAAGTTTTCAAACATCTTTTGAAAATAGCAGATCTACAAGCTTGTAGATCGGCTATTTTCAAATAAAAAATATTTTTTTTTTTTTTTCTGCATGGGGTTATGATCGAATATGTGTCTTTTGGATGATGCACAATGGAAAAGACTATAAAATGTTTTAATTGAAAGCCGTACTTTTTTTTAACACATTTGCTTGTCATTAGCAGAACTGTGCAAAAGAATAGTGGCTTTCTTTCTTTATTTCCCCCCAGATCTTTTTTGAAGTCCCTCACACATCCTCCTGGGAGACAATCTAACATGTCCTTCCGCTTGAAAGCTGCTTCTTCTCCTAAATCGGCCCCAAATCCTTATTAAACAGCCAGCATTGACAGAAGGAAATGAGATGGATATCCTTTTAGCCTTGTGGTATAGTGAAAAAAAGAAGAAAACATCAGGGTGGTCTTAAAAACTCATCTCTGATTTCCCCACATGGAATTTTCTCCCTCGCTTGGGCTGTCATCTGACAGGGGGCGGCCGGCACGGAGCGATTGACAGGCAATTACTGTATTTAATATCTATTGGCAGGCGGAGCAGAGTCATTGTTTAGGCTTGTGCACGGCGAATCCCGGGCTGGATCAACTGTGACAGGCCCTTTTTCATCCTGGTTTCATCCGCATCAATTTGTTATATCCCCCCCCCCCCCCCCGCGCAGCCGTGCCAGGAAGCCGGGCGCCATCACATTCCAGATGAAAATGAAGACGCATGAATCTCTCAAAGCCCTCTGCATGTGTGTATGTGTATGTGTGTGTGTGTGTGTGTGTGTGCGCGTGTGTGTGCGTGCCTGCCTACAGTGGTGGAAAAAGTACTCAAATGTTTTACTTAAGTAAAACTATCAATACTGAAATGTAGACATAGTAAAAGTCTGGAATTCAAAATTTACTTGAGTAAAAGTACAAATGTATTGGTATCAAAATGTACTTAAATTGTGAGCTTGTAGATTAGTTAGACTAAAGTTTTCTAATAATTGTAGTGGAGCAAAAGTAAAATGTTTGCCTCTGAGATGTAGTGGATCGAGTAGAAGTAAAAGTATTGGAAATTGGACATACTCAAGTAAAGTACAAATACCTCAAAATGTTACTTAAGTACAGTACTTGAGTACTTGTACTTAGTT
The DNA here is from genome assembly GCF_963280865.1 of Gymnoscopelus braueri. Lineage (NCBI taxonomy): Eukaryota > Metazoa > Chordata > Actinopteri > Myctophiformes > Myctophidae > Gymnoscopelus > Gymnoscopelus braueri. Next base: position 5,868,384 of record NC_137622.1, on the reverse strand, counting down.
ACTTTCCACTGCCTGCCTGACTGTATGCCTGCCTGAGTGCGTGCGTGTGTGTGCGTTTTCTACGGGGATTCAAATCTCATTTGGAGAGCCGTGTACACATGATGAAACCCTCAGAAGGTGGTGGCACCTGAAAGCCAGCGTTGGCCTAATTATCGGTGGTCACAGCGAGCTCTTGTCTCGTAGCTTCATCTTTCAGCCTCTTTGTTGTTTGTGGGTGTCAGCGCTTTGGTTTGAAGATGGCAGTGAAAACATGCAGAACACAAATCAGGCGTGCCCGCCGTGGTGCACGTTCAACAAAGAGTGTTTGGCGTGTTCGGCGTGTGCGCCAGTGGCCAAATCCAACCACTGATGGAGTTTTAATGTTTGCTGTATAATTAGTTTAAACCAAGTAGAAATGTGCTGTTTTGCCTAAGGTGGCTAGTTAATGTGAACTGAATTATATTTCAGCCCAAATTACCCACCGCTGCTATCTGATCTAGAGCGGGAAGATTTACATAATGTTCCCTTTTTAAATGTATATTAATGAATAGGGGAGGACCGGAGAGGAAAGTGCATTAGCATGCCTCAAACGACACACACACACACACACACACACACACACACACACACACACACACACACACACACACACACACACACACACACACACACACACACACACACACACACACACACACACACACACACACACACACTCAACTCCCTATACTCATCATGTATTTACTCTGTTATTTCGTTTTTCTAGGCTATGGAGAGTAATGCATGTAAATATAGGCTGCAGTCTCTCTTCAGCTGGCGAGGTCAAAGACAAGCTGACAGGGACAATAATTGAATTCCAAACGTCTCTAATTCAAAGCAGTTTTGCCTCATTTGCCAGAAATAAATATCTAAAATTGTTGACCTATAATATGGATGAGAGATTAACGCCATTAAAGTTGCTGTAAATGCTTTAAAATCAACATCTACTGTTCAGCCAAATGGTAATAGATGGACTGACTGACTGCTGACTATGAGATTCAATTCAAAGAGGCCTCACAGGTAGTTTGTGGTACTATCTGTGTAGGCCCTATAAAGAGAAGGTGCATTCGCCATCTGTTTTGAATAAGAGGTGTCATGTTTTGCAATTAATTAAACTTACATAAACTATTTATGTTATTAAGGCTTTGTGAGTTCCATTTAAAATAAAGTTTGACCATGACAGAGGCGCGCCGACTCAGCAGACCTTGAGGCCGAGGAGTCGCGCCCGAGCGCCTCAAGGCGCGAGTGCCCGCGACGACCGGCCGATGGTCTGCTAGTCGACTCAGCGCCGTCCGAGTTATGTACCGATAAGCACAGAATCGTAAATAATATTGGTGGGGACTGTGTTTGCCCCACTGACTGTGTAATTAAACTTACATAGACTATTTCTGTTTTAAAGGTTTGTGATTTCTGTTTGACTGTGCAGGGCAGAGGCGTCAATTCTCTGAGTCATGGTAACCGCAGACCCTCGGATTTAAAATTATTTCCACTCTTTCTTAATTCCAGTTAAAGATGTGTTTACATTATATTTTATAACTAAGGGATAGGTGCTAAAAGGTTACAAGCTTGGAATCCAGTTAGCATATCTACAGTTCTGCTGTTCACACCTCCATTATGGAAGACAATGAGCTCCCTGTTGATGGCCCAATTGCTGATGGCTCTTGGTATCAATGTGTCTTCATTAATATTCTCACTAACTCAACAATGAGATCTCCCACTTAACTATGTGGTTTGATGTAGGTGATCAACTCCATTGTTTAGTTTAGTGAGAATTTGTGAAGGGTTTCAGTTCTGTTGGGCAGTTTAAAAGTTTAAACCACCTGGATATTTTGTGCTAAGTCTTGTGATCCATTCTTTTTCATGGAATCTTCTCTGTCCAATTGTCCAGCGGTCATTGTATTCCAAGCCACATACCTTTATAGCCTCAATTCCATGTGTCATAAAGTGTTGAACAATTAACAAATGGGTATCCTTTTCATTATTAATGGTATATTTATGTTGGCTTATTCTAATTGCTATGGAGTTGCTCGTCTCTCCTACATATTGTAATCCACATACTTGGCAAGTAATCAGATAAACACAATTTCTGGTGTTGTATGTGATGTTCTGTCTTAGGATAATTATATTTTTGTTTGTCCTGTTTTTAACAGTTTGTTTTGGGCTAAAGTAGTTAGGCCTTGTCCTAATTACCTGGTTCCATGGTTTCAATTTGCTGTGGACCAAGTGGTCTTTTAAGTTTTTGTTTCTCCTGTAGGCCGAGATTATGTTGAAGTTCTGTAAGAGGTCCCCTCCCCTGTTTTCAAAATTTCTTTTGATGGCTCTGTTTGCCAGTAAACTTTGGCTAGAAAATGTGGTTACTAAAGCTAGTGTGGGTTTCTCATTCCTTATTTTCACTTCCTGGAACGTGTTGTATGCTTTCCTGAGAAATGTTCTTGTATATCCACGTTTCCTTAATGCTGTGAACAGAGTCTTGTAGGCTTTTTCAAAATCTGCTGCTTGTGTGCAGATTCTCTTGAAACGTAGGAGCTGTGACTTGACTATTCCTGCGAAACAATGGGTTGGGTGGAAGGAAGTTTTGTGGAGCAATGCATGTGTATCAGTCTCCTTAAAAAATACCCTTAAATCCAGTTTGCCGGTGGTATTGAAGTCTTTTCCTTTGAAGACTGTCACATCCAGGAAGTCAATATGTTCTTTGTTCGTGACATATTTCACTGTTATTGAGGCATGATGTGTGTTTAGGATTTGGATGAACTGCTCAAATTCCTCTGTGGAGTGCTCAAAAACTCCAAAAATATCATCTAGAAACCTGAAATAATGTGTGGGTTTGAATCTGCATTTTTTGAGTGCGGTTTCTTCCCACAAAGCCAAATAAATGTTGGCATAAGATGGTGCAAATTTCTTTCCCATGGCTGTTCCACTGATCTGAAGGAAGGTTTTCCCATCAAATGTGAAATCGTTTTTGGTCAAATTTAATTCTAGCAGTTTCAATAGTTCTGCGTCTGGTCTTTGTCTGTCAGGGTACTTTATAAAGATATCTCTGATTGCCTTCAGCCCCGCCACTGTGTTTATATTGGTGTACAAACTGTCAACATCTATTGAAAACAAAATGGCCCCCTGAGGCACTGTGATGTTTTTTATTTTATCAATAAAGTCATATGTATCCTTAATGTAGCTTGGATGTTTTACAGATAGTGGGTTTAAGTAGAATTCAATAAATTCTGCTGTGGCATATGTTTCTGAGTTACAATCCGAAACAATTGGGCGACCAGGTGGAATTTCATAAGGAATAGTCCATGTACTAGGATCCTTGTGGATTTTGGGTAAAAGGTAGAGAATTCTAGCTCTTGGGGAATTTTCGCCCCGTAGGTACTTCTCTTGTTTCTGATCTATAAATTTTTTCTTTCTTAATTCGGTGATGACACCCCCAACTTCTATTGCTGTTTGTTTAAAAATGGGTGCCTCCAACTCCACATAGTGATTTGAGTTATTCAACTGTCTTAAACCCTCAAAAACATATTGTTGTCTGTCCAAAATGACTATACGGCTCCCTTTGTCTGCAGGCTTAATCACAATGTCCTGGTTGTTAGCTAATGATCTTAGAGCTCTCACCTGTTCTGTTGTGATGTTATTTTTTTCTCTCAGGTGTCCTGGTACATTTTGTACTGTGGCTCTGTCCATCTGGATCAATTGTTTTAGGTTGTCCGGTATTTTGTCCTCCTCTGGTTCCCAGTATGATGGAAGGTGGAAGCGCGGAATTTCCGTGTTGTTTCCAACTCCAAAATGTGTAGCTAATTTGAGTCTGCGATGGTATTTTGACACATCTATTCTCAAGCTTTGTGATTGTTGTTTGTAGATGTCCAGGGTGGGGACAAATGACAAACCTTTTTCCAAAAGTGTTTTCTGGTGTTCGTTTGGTCGGAAAAAATGAGACAGATTAATTATATCCGACTCCATAAGGCCCTGCCGGTTTGAGCTGTCGGGCCGTATTAGTTTAAAGAGTTGAGCCAGTGCTGTAGCATCAGTTTGGCTGTGTCTTCTTCCCAGTGGACGTTGTCTGATCCTGTTTTGAAGTGGGTTGCGGGCAATTTTGGGAGGTGGGGCTCTTTCTTTATTTCTTCATTTAGGCTTATCAGAATATTCTTCGGGTCAGTTCCTAGGCTTTCTGAGTAGTTGATTAGTGCTATGCGTCTGTCTGCGCAGGGGAATTGTTTTTTGGCTGTTGTGCGGAGTTTCTTCAAGGCTGTGTGGCTTGTTTTTCTAGTTCTTTGGTTCTTGTTGTTAATTCCCACCGAGATGATGAGGTGTGTGGCCGTCTCATTTTTCTCAGCCTTGCTCAGGACTGTTTCGGCCCATTCCAGGTTCATTCCAGAGTAGGATTCTATCTGGACTCTGTCATCTGTGATTGTCGGGATCCGAGACAGGTTGGAGTCTCCAATTATGATGATGTCTCGGTTTGGTACTAATCTCCATTTGTGTTTGGTTTCCTTATTTAAGCCTCTCCAGTGGCGTGGTTTTCTTGGTTCTGTCTCGTTGGTTTCTTCTCGTGCTGGGGCCTCCCTCTGTGTATTAGTGTCTTCGGTAGGTCCCTCTGGTATTGTCTGGTTCCCTTCACTGTTCCTCCTCTCCTGGGTTGTCCTCTGGGGTGTGTCTCTGGGTGGTGTAGTTTGCCCCCTGGTGGGATTATCCCTCTGTGGTTTGGGTGTGTTTCTTGGGTTCTGTTCTGTTCTGTTAGTGACCTTCTGTTTCCTTTGGTTTCCATTCGGTCCAATCTCTGCCCATGGCTCCTCGGGTGTTCTGCTGCTTGTTGTAGGCAGGTCTGGGAACTCTTCCTGTGTTAGTTCTACTGGGCCCTGTGTTGTTGCTGCTACGGTCCCCATTCCTCCAGTTGGGTCTTCTCTTGTTTCTACCGTGCCTGGGTTGCCTGTAGAGGGAAAGGAAGGAGGGGAGGACGGGGATGGGGGAGGACGGGGGACCTGTGGTGTGGGGTGTGTTGTGGTGTGTGCTTTTGTGCTATATAATTCTGTTACTGCTGTACGGGCTAAGCCCAGTGTCTTCTCTGTTAGGCGCCTTCCTAGATTTTTTCTTGCCCATTTAGTGGCAATGGAGAAGGCCCTGTCGTATTCCCGTGTTAAGCACTGGGATAGGTCCTTTTTTGTGTTTTCAATCAATGTGTTAAAGTGTTCTATTAATATTAACAAAGTGGTGTAAGACCAATTCTTTGCACTTCCTTGTAGTAGCAGTAAGGTTCTCTCTGTTGGTTTTGCTGGTTTTATAAAATCCATCAGTTCTTGTTCTTTTCTAGCAATACTCTCTGGGTATTTGTCTATGTTTACATTCTGTGAATGGTGTAGTGCAACAATCAAGTTGTTTATCCCTCTAATTGATTTGTGAAAATCATTGTTTCTCTCTCCATGTGGTGTGTGTATGTAGGTTTGTCTGTGCCTACCTACCTGGCTTACCTGGTTTGGTTCCATATCCCTCCTGGGATTGTGGTTGTTCCTGGTTTCTCCATCTGGTCTGGCTCTTTCCCGCCAGGCCTGTCCTTGTCCATGGGTCCGTCGGTTCATTCTCAAATGCATAAACGTTTTCGTACTGTTTATTGTACTTCATCAGATGCGATTCTCCGGGTGAGAATGATTTCCTGTGTCTTCTTTCCTGTATTTATGTGTTTCTGTTGTGGGCGTGGCTTCTCTGTGGCCACTGTCCTCATTGGTTGGTGCTGTTGATGGCCCATCCTGCTGGGGCCCTTTGATGACTCATGTGCCTGTTTTAGGCCTGTTCATGTTCAGGCATGTTTCTCTGTTCCATATGTATGGTCTATTCTTTGTGTTGAATCTTTGTTTATATATATGTATAAACATGGTTAGGTTTTTAGGAAATGTTATAAACATTTTGCAAGCATGAATATACCTCCATGCTTGCAAATGTGCATAACTAAAGTTTGCTTTAGATGACTCCCCTCACAAAATCAGAGGTACTAGCTTGACTGACTGCTGACTATGAGATTCAATTCAAAGAGGCCTCACAGGTAGTTTGTGGTACTATCTGTGTAGGCCCTATAAAGAGAAGGTGCATTCGCCATCTGTTTTGAATAAGAGGTGTCATGTTTTGCAATTAATTAAACTTACATAAACTATTTATGTTATTAAGGCTTTGTGAGTTCCATTTAAAATAAAGTTTGACCATGACAGAGGCGCGCCGACTCAGCAGACCTTGAGGCCGAGGAGTCGCGCCCGAGCGCCTCAAGGCGCGAGTGCCCGCGACGACCGGCCGATGGTCTGCTAGTCGACTCAGCGCCGTCCGAGTTATGTACCGATAAGCACAGAATCGTAAATAATATTGGTGGGGACTGTGTTTGCCCCACTGACTGTGTAATTAAACTTACATAGACTATTTCTGTTTTAAAGGTTTGTGATTTCTGTTTGACTGTGCAGGGCAGAGGCGTCAATTCTCTGAGTCATGGTAACCGCAGACCCTCGGATTTAAAATTATTTCCACTCTTTCTTAATTCCAGTTAAAGATGTGTTTACATTATATTTTATAACTAAGGGATAGGTGCTAAAAGGTTACAAGCTTGGAATCCAGTTAGCATATCTACAGTTCTGCTGTTCACACCTCCATTATGGAAGACAATGAGCTCCCTGTTGATGGCCCAATTGCTGATGGCTCTTGGTATCAATGTGTCTTCATTAATATTCTCACTAACTCAACAATGAGATCTCCCACTTAACTATGTGGTTTGATGTAGGTGATCAACTCCATTGTTTAGTTTAGTGAGAATTTGTGAAGGGTTTCAGTTCTGTTGGGCAGTTTAAAAGTTTAAACCACCTGGATATTTTGTGCTAAGTCTTGTGATCCATTCTTTTTCATGGAATCTTCTCTGTCCAATTGTCCAGCGGTCATTGTATTCCAAGCCACATACCTTTATAGCCTCAATTCCATGTGTCATAAAGTGTTGAACAATTAACAAATGGGTATCCTTTTCATTATTAATGGTATATTTATGTTGGCTTATTCTAATTGCTATGGAGTTGCTCGTCTCTCCTACATATTGTAATCCACATACTTGGCAAGTAATCAGATAAACACAATTTCTGGTGTTGTATGTGATGTTCTGTCTTAGGATAATTATATTTTTGTTTGTCCTGTTTTTAACAGTTTGTTTTGGGCTAAAGTAGTTAGGCCTTGTCCTAATTACCTGGTTCCATGGTTTCAATTTGCTGTGGACCAAGTGGTCTTTTAAGTTTTTGTTTCTCCTGTAGGCCGAGATTATGTTGAAGTTCTGTAAGAGGTCCCCTCCCGTGTTCGGCGTGTGCGCCAGTGGCCAAATCCAACCACTGATGGAGTTTTAATGTTTGCTGTATAATTAGTTTAAACCAAGTAGAAATGTGCTGTTTTGCCTAAGGTGGCTAGTTAATGTGAACTGAATTATATTTCAGCCCAAATTACCCACCGCTGCTATCTGATCTAGAGCGGGAAGATTTACATAATGTTCCCTTTTTAAATGTATATTAATGAATAGGGGAGGACCGGAGAGGAAAGTGCATTAGCATGCCTCAAACGACACACACACACACACACACACACACACACACACACACACACACACACACACACACACACACACACACACACACACACACACACACACACACACACACACACACACACACACACACTCAACTCCCTATACTCATCATGTATTTACTCTGTTATTTCGTTTTTCTAGGCTATGGAGAGTAATGCATGTAAATATAGGCTGCAGTCTCTCTTCAGCTGGCGAGGTCAAAGACAAGCTGACAGGGACAATAATTGAATTCCAAACGTCTCTAATTCAAAGCAGTTTTGCCTCATTTGCCAGAAATAAATATCTAAAATTGTTGACCTATAATATGGATGAGAGATTAACGCCATTAAAGTTGCTGTAAATGCTTTAAAATCAACATCTACTGTTCAGCCAAATGGTAATAGATGGACTGACTGACTGACTGACTGACTGACTGACTGACTGACTGACTGACTGCTGACTATGAGATTCAATTCAAAGAGGCCTCACAGGTAGTTTGTGGTACTACCTGTGTAGGCCCTATAAAGAGAAGGTGCATTCGCCATCTGTTTTGAATAAGGGGTGTCATGTTTTGCAATTAATTAAACTTACATAAACTATTTATGTTATTAAGGCTTTGTGAGTTCTATTTAAAATAAAGTATAGTTTTGGACCATGACGGAGGCGCGCCGACTCAGTAGACCTTGAGGCCAAGGAGTCGCGCCCGAGCGCCTCCAGGCGCGAGTGCCCGCGACGACCGGCCGATGGTCTGCTAGTCGACTCAGCGCCGTCCGAGTTATGTACCGATAGGCACAGAATCGTAAATAATATTGGTGGGGACTGCGTTTGCCCCACTGACTGTGTAATTAAACCTACATAGACTATTTCTGTTTTTAAGGGTTTGTGATTTCTATTTGACTGTGCAGGGCAGAGGCGTCAATTCTCTGAGTCATGGTAACTGCATACCCTCGGATTTAAAATTATTTCCACTATTTCTTAATTCCATTTAAAGATGTGTTTACATTATATTTTATAACTAAGGGATAGGTGCTATAAGGTTACAGGCTTGGAACCCAGTTAGCATATCCACAGTTCTGCTGTTCACACCTCCATTTTGGAAGACAATGAGCTCCCTGTTGATGGCCCAATTGCTGATGGCTCTTGGTATCAATGTGTCTTCATTAATATTCTCACTAACTCAACAATGAGATCTCCCACTCAACTCTGTGGTTTGATGTAGGTGATCAACTCCATTGTTTAGTTTAGTGAGAATTTGTGAAGGGTTTCAGTTCTGTTGGGCAGTTTAAAAGTTTAAACCCCCTGGATATTTTGTGCTAAGTCTTGTGATCCATTCTTTTTCATGGAATCTTCTCTGTCCAATTGTCCAGCGGTCATTGTATTCCAAGCCACATACCTTTATAGCCTCAATTCCATGTGTCATAAAGTGTTGAACAATTAACAAATGGGTATCCTTTTCATTATTAATGGTATATTTATGTTGGCTTATTCTAATTGCTATGGAGTTGCTCGTCTCTCCTACATATTGTAATCCACATACTTGGCAAGTAATCAGATAAACACAATTTCTGGTGTTGTATGTGATGTTCTGTCTTAGGCTAATTATATTTTTGTTTGTCCTGTTTTTAACAGTTTGTTTTGGGCTAAAGTAGTTAGGCCTTGTCCTAATTATCTGGTTCCATGGTTTCAATTTGCTGTGGACCAAGTGGTCTTTTAAGTTTTTGTTTCTCCTGTAGGCCGAGATTATGTTGAAGTTCTGTAAGAGGTCCCCTCCCCTGTTTTCAAAATGTCTTTTGATGGCTCTGTTTGCCAATAAACTTTGGCTAGAAAATGTGGTTACTAATGCTAGTGTGGGTTTCTCATTCCTTATTTTCACTTCCTGGAACGTGTTGTATGCTTTCCTGAGAAATGTTCTTGTATATCCACGTTTCCTTAATGCTGTGAACAGAGTCTTGTAGGCTTTTTCAAAATCTGCTGCTTGTGTGCAGATTCTCTTGAAACGTAGGAGCTGTGACTTGACTATTCCTGCGAAACAATGGGTTGGGTGGAAGGAAGTTTTGTGGAGCAATGCATGTGTATCCGTCTCCTTAAAAAATACCCTTAAATCCAGTTTGCCGGTGGTATTGAAGTCTTTTCCTTTGAAGACTGTAACATCCAAGAAGTCAATATGTTCTTTGTTAGTGACATATTTCACTGTTATTGAGGCATGATGTGTGTTTAGGATTTGGATGAACTGCTCAAATTCCTCTGTGGAGTGCTCAAAAACTCCAAAAATATCATCTAGAAACCTGAAATAATGTGTGGGTTTGAATCTGCACTTTTTGAGTGCGGTTTCTTCCCACAAAGCCAAATAAATGTTTGCATAAGATGGTGCAAATTTCTTTCCCATGGCTGTTCCACTGATCTGAAGGAAGGTTTTCCCATCAAATGTGAAATCGTTTTTGGTCAAATTTAATTCTAGCAATTTCAATAGTTCTGCGTCTGGTCTTTGCCTGTCAGGGTACTTTTTAAAGATATCTCTGATTGCCTTCAGCCCCGCCACTGTGTTTATATTGGTGTACAAACTGTCAACATCTATTGAAAACAAAATGGCCCCCTGAGGCACTGTGATGTTTTTTATTTTATCAATAAAGTCATATGTATCCTTAATATAGCTTGGATGTTTTACAGATAGTGGGGATAGTAGAATTCAATAAATTCTGCTGTGGCATATGTTTCTGAGTTACAATCCGAAACAATTGGGCGACCAGGTGGAATTTCATAAGGAATAGTCCAGGTACTAGGGTCCTTGTGGATTTTGGGTAAAAGGTAGAGAATTCTAGCTCTTGGGGAATTTTCGCCCTGTAGGTATTTCTCTTGTTTTTGGTCTATAATTTTTTTCTTTCTTAATTCGGTGATGATACCCCCAACTTCTATTGCTGTTTGTTTTAAAATGGGTGCCTCCAACTCCACATAGTGATTTGAGTTATTCAACTGTCTTAAACCCTCAAAAACATATTGTTGTCTGTCCAAAATGACTATACGGCTCCCTTTGTCTGCAGGCTTAATCACAATGTCCTGGTTGTTAGCTAATGATCTTAGAGCTCTCACCTGATCTGTTGTGATGTTATTTTTTTCTCTCAGGTGTCCTGGTACATTTTGTACTGTGGCTCTGTCCATCTGGATCAATTGTTTTAGGTTGTCCGGTATTTTGTCCTCGTCTGGTTCCCAGTATGATGGAAGGTGGAAGCGCGGAATTTCCGTGTTGTTTCCAACTCCAAAATGTGTAGCTAATTTGAGTCTGCGATGGTATTTTGACACATCTATTCTCAAGCTTTGTGATTGTTGTTTGTAGATGTCCAGGGTGGGGACGAATGACAAACCTTTTTCCAAAAGTGTTTTCTGGTGTTCGTTTGGTCGGAAATAATGAGACAGATTAATTATATCCGACTCCATAAGGCCCTGCCGGTTTGAGCTGTCGGGCCGTATTAGTTTAAAGAGTTGAGCCAGTGCTGTAGCATCAGTTTGGCTGTGTCTTCTTCCCAGTGGACGTTGTCTGATCCTGTTTTGAAGTGGGTTGCGGGCAATTTTGGGAGGTGGGGCTCTTTCTTTATTTCTTCATTTAGGCTTATCAGAATATTCTTGGGGTCAGTTCCTAGGCTTTCTGAGTAGTTAAGCAGGGAGTTGCGTCACCAGGCGAGTGCATACCCCCCGGAATGCTATAAGAAAGACTGACTGACTGACTGACTGACTGACTGACTGACTGACTGACTGACTGACAGACAGATAGCCCCAATTGATTTCAACTTGTGAAGGCAGCGAAGCTATCCTCCAAGGAACAGGCACACGTGTGCTTGTGTGTGTGTGGGTACATTACATGATTAATGAGACCATGGGGGACAACCCTCTATTGTTTGGGCTTTTATTGACCTCAGGTGTCTGAGAAAGTGCTATTCTAATGGTTGCTAATTGTTTTCTAATTGACAACTCTGAGGCAGTTACAATCCCTGCAAAGAAGTCAGAGAGAGAGAGAGAGAGAGAGAGAGAGAGAGAGAGAGAGAGAGAGAGAGAGAGAGAGAGAGAGAGAGAGAGAGAGAGAGAAAAAATCTTTCACGCAGCGTTTAAGTGGCGAATGAATGACGCATGTCTGGCTCTCCTTCAAGCTGCCTTGTAATTATTACACTGATATTTAATACTGACATTCATCAAAATGTTCTCCCCTCTGCTGGATGTAAATATGATCCTCAGGCTCTCTGTCTCACCCCTGTTATCTGTCTCACTCTCATATTCCTTCCTGGTCAGTATTGTAGGTAAGATCTTCTATTAGATATCTCTCTGGCAGTGGTGTAAAGAAACTGAGTACATTTACTCAAGTACTGTACTTAAGTACAGTTTTTAGGTATTTTTTACTTTACTGGAGTATTTCCAATTTTCAGTACTTTTACTTCTACTCCACTACATCTCAGAGGCAAATATCGCACTTTGAGTTAGTAGTTACTTTGTAGATTTTGATTATTATTACAAAACATACATTAACCACTTCAGCCCTATATACATTTCGGCCATTTGAAAATAGCCGATCTACAAGCTCACAATGCGTCACATGAATTCCGGACTTTTACTTGTAACAGAGTATTTCTACATTGCAGTCGATAATCGATAATTTGACTTAAGTAAAACATTTGAGTACTTTTTCCACCACTGTCTATTAGACATTTCTCTGGTCAGTATTGTAGCTTTGATCTTCTTAGTAAACATTGTCTCTCTTGCCAAATCCAACACTAGCTGTGCTGCGTCCCACAGCTCCCACTGCCTGGAGGGGACACTCATGTCCCCAGGCCCCTCGGCCTCCTTCTCTGCCCAGAGACCTGGCTCCTTCCCTGGACATCTCTGAGCCAACAGGTGGCAAACACCTGAGAGAGCAGCTGGCTGTCTGACCGACCAACCGCCTCACCACCCTACCTTGTAGACAGGGCTTGTTCTGGACCAGACAGCTTGGATTCCCCAGAACTACTGCTATCACATGATTAGTTTAAAACCTACATGGGCAACTGGCAGCCCGGGGCCACATGCTGCCCCACCTTCACTTAATGCGGCCCGCAGGTTAATATTGGAATACTGATATATTATTGATTTCAGCTGTTACAATTCCAAACATGCAAACATGACCCGCTTTAATTACGTCAGTCTATATTAGTAGCTTAATGACTAAAATTATATTGTCTTTTTTATGTCCAATGTATTTGTATTTAAGTCCATAAAGTTATAACTAAATGCATTTGGAATAAAAAAAATTATACTTTTCATGATTCCACTAAAATAAAAATAATAATAATCAGGATTCCATAAAAAAAATTGCAGATCTACAAGCTAAAAACGTTTGAGTTTGTTCAGCTTGTAGATCGGCTATTGCTACTTTTGTGACATATGGCGAAGTGCGCCATTCATTTATGAAAAAAGTTAAAATACGGAGATAAGAGATGTTCGTCAGTATATGCAATGGGGCCCTATGGAGTGAGTGTGGAAATATAGTGGCCCTCTTCATCAAAGTTGCCCACCCCTGGTTTAAAACCTACAAGACGACCGCTAATCACAGAGGATTAGTGTAAAACCTACAAGACTACTGCTACCACAGAGGATTAGTTTTAAAACCTACAAGACTACTGTTATCACAGAAGATTATTTTAAAACCTACAAGAATACTGCTATCACAGAGGATTAGTTTAAAACCTACAGGACTACTATCACAGAGGATTAGTTTAAAACCTACAAGACTACTGCTATCACAGAGGATTAGTTTAAAACCTACAGGACTACTGCTATCACAGAGGATTAGTTTAAAACCTACTGGACTACTGCTATCACAGAGGATTATTTTTTTGGCGCTTCCAGGAGCCGGGCCCCCGGGAGCCTCAGGCCCCCCGGGCTGAAGCCCTGTGAGACCACAAGTAGTATAGGTTGGAGAGACTTATTGTCGGTATCAGCCAGAGCGCAGGAGTCTATCTATTTCGCATTGAATGCGTGTGTGTGAGTGCGTGCATGCGTGTGTGATTGCATGCGTGTGTGAGTGCCTGCGTGTGTGAGTGCGTGGATGCGTGCGTGTGCGTGCGTGCATGCGCGAGCGCGCATGCGTGCCTCATGTTGCTTTTGTTGTGGGAGAAATATGCGTACACTATTCACTCTTTGCTAAATCCCTTTTCTTTCCTGTCATGTTTGTTTGCACGTGTGTGTTTGCACGTCTGTGTGTGTGTGTGTGTGTGTGTGTGTGTGTGTGTGTGTGTGTGTGTGTGTGTGTGTGTGTGTGTGTGTGTGTGTGTGTGTGTGTGTGTGTGTGCGCGTGCGTGCGCGTGCGTGATACTTATTTCATGTCATGAGATTTCTTTAAAAATATATATTTCTTCCATTTTATCATATTGTATTTATTGCGAGTGAACTGTCTTGTGATAATGTATGTACATATGTTTTTTTGCTGGAGAGAGAGAGAGAGAGAGAGAGAGAGAGAGAGAGAGAGAGAGAGAGAGAGAGAGAGAGAGAGAGAGAGAGAGAGAGATGGATTAGTACAGTTGACAGTACTTCAGGCAAGTGCCAGCGAGGCATTACGGTCTATCTATGTAAATCACAGAATAACAGTAATGAAGGCAATATTTATCTGTGCTGGCAATGCTGCACTCTCATAAATAAGCGCAGATGCCTTTTAAATGCCTGTTTCCTTCAGTTAATACTTAAAGGAATGTACTCTACACAACCATGACAGATGCCTGTTGAGTATAACTGTTGACACTTGTTTATATTATTCACTCATTCCTCCACTGTTGGTACACTGAAGTATCCAGATACTGTTTAATCCAACACATTCACCGCCAGGTACTATGCATCTGCTTTATCCTGCTGGTGCCAGCATTTTTTACCTGTTTTGACGATCTTTGGGGCGCTGCAGAAGCCATGACGTGCACACGGATGTAACCAAAAAGTGTCCGGGCGCTGGGGGAGGGTCCCGTCTTTTCACTGGAACAAAAACATTTCTACACATTTCTACTAATCCTAATATAGGAGTGGACGGATGGGAGTTTTTATGGGATGACGCCACATCCGTCCACTCCTTCTATCAGCGTTGAGGGATCATTCCTAAGTTGCGTTAGAGTGTTTTAAGTTGAAACATTTTAATACACGTTTGAAGGACCATGATAAAGACTTTTAATGTGTTGTAAAACTGAATGTCATGAAACCTTTAAATGGCGCACCTCTTAACTCGTTTTAACAGTTTTTTTGGCAGACCCGGCATCCTTTCACGTCACCGGTTTGAGAACTGCACTTCCGAATTCCTGGAGTGCGGAAGTGCCTGGGACGGTACTGTTTGACTGGAAGGGTAGCAGATATTATAGTCATTGGAATGCCTTCCGAGGGCAGCATTCAATTTCCTTGGATCTCGCGCCAGTCCAATCAGTGAGAGCGGGAGGCGGGCCGGGGGCGGGGTTTGGGGGGGAGGCGGATTCATTTGAAATTTTCATTGCTGAAGGGTACCCCCTTTCCAGTCACCGTTTGACATTTTGGTCACATTTGTCCCAAGAAGTCACGATATGCATTTCGGGGAGTGAGTTGGACTGAATTAACCCGTTAAGACCGGGAACGCATCTGTGTCATTTTAAGATTCATTTGGTTATTTCAAATAGCCTATGTATAAAATAGGGCTGAAGTGGTTAATGTATATTTAATAATATAATAATTTGTATCTGCAAAGTAACTAGTAACTAAAGTTTTTAAATAATTGAAGTGGAGTAAAAGTACAATATTTGCCTCTGAGATGTAGTGGAGTAGAAGTAAAAGTATCGGAAAATGGGAAATACTCCAGTAAAGTAAAAAAAATCCTCAAAAGTGTACTTAAAGGAGCTACACCATGAATTTAAAAAAAATATTTGATATTTAATATCATATGGTGTATGTCCCTCAAACCTTTTTCAAAAGGTTTGAGCCTAAATCATCACTCAGATATACTCATCCCAAGTCAATTGTCTCTGGCTTATACAGCGCTTTCAGCTGCAATACCAAAACGTCCTCTTGGGCAGGGGGGGGCTACTGAGCAATTCTGTCTGTTAATACAAAAAAATATTTAAAAAAAATATTAAAAAAAAGGAAAAAAATGGGAAAATTCTGCATAAAAAGAAGCATCTAAGAAAAATACAAAATCGAAAAAAAAACACTTTGAACATTTTTGAACAATTCCACCAAGTGTTTGAGGTGCCTGTTTCACCCACTTCCGGGGGGCGGAGCCAAAATCCGAGCCCGAAGTATTTGTTCGTAGACCCCCACTTAGGGGGGGTAGAAAAAGTTTCGGAGCGATTCGGGCACTTTTCATTTAACATTGGGTTTGCCATCAATAATGTTTGTGACATCATAAACATTTCCATTCTGAGATCGCCTGTTCAGACACGCCCATTCTGGAAATCCATGAAATGAGAAGGAATGACTGAATTAAAAAAAAAAACATTTTTTGGGGTACAAGAGACACTGGGGACCCCAAAAAATACAAAAAAACAAGAAAAAAGTGATTTTCATGGTGTAGACCCTTTAAGTACAGTACTTGAGTAAAGGTACTTAGTTACTTTACACCACTGCCTCTACCTATATCCTGTGTTTCTTGCTACTATAGAGGAGCAATCTAGAATATTTAGGAGAAAACATTTGGGATTCAAAAACCTTGTATAGATATTTTAGACATATCTTTTGAACATTTTATGAACAAGAAGCCACTGCTGTGCCCTGAGCAAAAGCCAGTAAGCTGCGAGGGTGTCATAGAGAGCTCTATTTTGGACCTCAGCCTGGTACCTTAATGCAAATGCATGCAAATATTTCAGCAGGGTGTCAACGCAGTCCCACGCGGTCCTAAAACAAACATGTCAGGGGGAACGTAACTCTCGACGGTGTGAAAACGGAGGGTTCCAACGTACATGAGGAGTGAGGACTGGAGAGGAAGGCGAGTCGAGAGCAAAGGTTATTGTAGTTTTGAAATTTGTATTAGTTTTTATTTTTCATTTTGACTTTTAGTTGTCAATTTCAGTTTAGTTTTTTAAAGAGGGTTTGCTTTTTTTTCATTTATATGTTCTCTACTTTTACTTCTACTCCACTTCTACTCCATTACATCTCAGAGACAAATATTGTACTTTTTGATAACTTTAGTTACTAGTTACTTTGTAGATTTAGATTATTATTACAAAACATACAAACCACTAATAGCCGATCGACAAGCTCACAATGAGTTGCGATGCGACATATTGTGGGCTTGCAGATCTGCTATTTTCAAAAGATTTTAATGCATTTTATACATTTGAAAACTTGTGAAACGGGACATTCTGCATGATTACTACTTTGTACTTTTAGTACTTTAAGTACATTTTGATACCAATACTTTTGTACTTTTACTCAAGTCAATTTTGAATACCGGAGTTGTACTTGTAACAGAGTATTTCTACATTGCAGTATTGATACTTTTACTTAAGTAAAAAATAATGTGAGTACTTTTTCCACCAATGGTGATTTCCGTCAGAGTCTCAGCGCACACAGAGGAGGGAGGCAGGTCAGGAGAAGGTGAAGGTGAACGTGTGCAGAGAGACTCCAGTGGATGTTTTGCAAGACTTACCAACGCTTCCTTTCAGTAAAGTCTGCCCTGTGGCCTCCTCCACCCACTACCCTGTTCTGAGCTCCACGGCTTTCCCTCCTCTCTGTTCTATCAGTCCATCCACCCCGTTCTCTCCTCTGCATCTCCTTTCATCTCCTCCCCCGCTTGCTTTCTTTCTTTTCCCTCTCTCTCTCTCTCTCTCTCTCTCTCTCTCTCTCTCTCTCTCTCTCTCTCTCTCTCTCTGTCCGCCTGTGGTGTAAAGTAGCTAAGTACTCTCAAGTACTGTACTTATAAGTACAATATTGAGGTCCTTTTACTTTACTGGAGCATTTAACATTGTCTATACTTCTACTGCACTACATCTCAGAGGCAAATGTTGTACTTTTACTCCACTACAATTATTTGACAACTTTAGTTACTAGTTACTTTGCAGATATAAATGATTACATTATAAAACATACATTAACCACTTCAGCCCTATTGTATACCTAGGCTATTTGAAAATAGCAGATCTACAAGCTCACAACGCATCGCGACGCGTTGTGAGCTTGTAGATCGGCTATTTATAAACATTTTAGTACTTTTACTTTTGGTACTTTATGTACATTTTCATACCAATACGTTTGTACTTTTACTCAAGTACATTTTGAATTCCGGACTTTCACTTGTAACAAGAGTACTTCTACATTGCAGTATTGATATGTTTACTTAAGTAAAACATCTGAGTACTTTTACCACCGCTGCTGTCGGCTCCCCTCCCCCTCCTCCTCATTTGGTATACATCTCACAGCCCCGTAAATCCGCTGAGCCCCGGGCCCCGGGCGTCCCCTGACCTGTCCGGTCATCCAGCGTAAAAAGGTTACAGCTCTGGCTGCCGTGTTCTCCGGCGTTCCCCAGCGCCTCGGACTTGTAAACGCTTTTGTCCCACTACGTCTCCACAGAGCCCGCCGTTGTGCCACAGGGCTTGAACTGGCCCACGGGCAGTGGTGGAAAAAGTACTCAAATTCTTTACTTAAGTAAAAGTGTCAATACTGCAATGCAGAAATACTCCGTTACAAGTAAAAGCCCGGAATTCTAAATTTACTTAAGTAAAAGTACAAAAGTATTGGTATCAAAATGTACATAAAGTACCAAAAGTAAAAGTACAAAAATGTTTGAAAATAGCAGATCTACAAACTCACAACGCGTCGCGATACGACACGTTGTGAGCTTGTAGATCGGCTATTTTCAAATAGCCTATAAAATAGGTTGGTTAATGTATGTTTTATAATGTAATAATTTATATCAGCAAAGTAACTAGTCGCTAAAGTTTTCAAATAAAATGTAGTGGAGTAAAAGTACAATATTTGCCTCTGATATGTAGTGGAGTAAAAGTATTGGAAATTGGACATACTCAAGTAAAGTACAAATACCTCAAAATTGTACTTAAGTACAGTACTTAAGTAAATGAACTTGGTTACTTCCCACCACTGGCGAGCGGCGCCAGCTGGCCCATACTCTCACCTCAACAGAAGGAGCTTGAGAAAGCCGACGCCAAAGTGGACACATTCCTGGATCCCGCATGGCCGTCTAAATGGCTGAGAACCAGGCGCCAACGGAATTCACAGAAAAAATCTAAATCTGTCCTTTAGCCATGCCTCTCTCCTTTAATCTGATCTGCAAAAGGTCAGCTTGGGGGAAAAAATTAAGATAAATAAATAATACATAACAAATTGGCTGTAAGGTCAGAATGTGGAAACAGATGTGAGCCCTGGGTGCACATCTGGCCTGGACGCCTTTGTGATTTTTACAATTAACAGACACTGTTGTGATGGTAACTCTACAATTAACAGACACTATTGTGATGGTAATTTTACAATTAACTGACACTGTTGTCAGTCGGTCGGTCAGTGTCCCTTTTAGAGATCCCTGATGTCATCAAAATGACATCAGAGTACTGACGTCATAGACCGGCCTCCATAGTACTATGAAAATGGATACTGCACTAAGTAGGCTACTCTGACAACGGGTATTGCATAACCGAAGGGGTCATGCATTCCCAATGGGCATCGATCCCCGTGGGCATCTGCCTAAATCCTTTAAATGGCGGCATTGTGATTAAATACAGACGTGATGAAATATTAGTAATTTAGATGAAATACATATACGTACAGGTATATAGTTTCCCACATTCTGGGAGAAAGGAAAGGGCTACTTATCATAATCAATCCTTCACATATACAGGTCATTAGTTTATGACTCAACAACGATTTTCCGAAGACTAAAAACATTCGACACACCATATCTATAAGAGTTTTCTACCATGCAGCATTTCAACGTAAAGCGTCGGCATAATTGTTTCGGGAGGAGAAATGTGCTCAAAGCTGAGAGGATGTGTCGTCTGGTCTGAGCGATATGATTACTCACATGTTGAATTGGACTGGTAATCTGTTTATTTCCCAACATACCAAATATTGTGTGCTACGGGAGAGAGAGAGAGAGAGAGAGAGAGAGGGAGAGGGAGAGGGAGAGAGAGAGGAAGAGAGGAAGAGAAGAGAAGCAGGCTTAATTAAAGGACAGAGGGTTTGTTCTAACTACTCTTGCTGGCTGGCTACATGAAGCTTTGTATCCGTTGAGAATATGTCATTTTTACAGTATTTTCTACAAGCCTTTTATATTTGCCATAACAATACCTCTATGACTGACAGTGTTTTAAAAAATGCACACTTCACGCAAGAGAACAGGAGCCTGATTGGATTAAATTAAACAGATAAGAAGGAATAAGTCAGTCTTGTCTCGATGCCAAACTAAAGATTCCTCCAAGGCCTCGAGCCCGTCATCTTTCCCTCATTAGCATAAAGACTGCATGGACAAATGGAGCGAATAATAAAATGGATGATTTTTTTGTCAGTGGGAAGTCCATCTACAGAGCCTCTGTGTGAGCATGGCTCTTTATGGCCTGTAATGAACGTTAAACAGCCAACAGGAGCGTTTTCATGCCGTCAGCAGAGCTTACAGATGAGATACGACAGCAGGGCCGAGCGTTCAGGGACAAACAGAGAGAGAGCGAGAGGGGGAGAGAGAGAGACAGAGGTTCGCTGGTTCAATCTCCACTGTGGACGTGTTGCAAGCTGCTGTAATGTAATTGATTGATCGGGTACTTTATTAACACGATTGTTAACAGTATAGGTACAGTCAAACGTTATGCTAAAAGGATAACACAAAACGCCCAATGGGCTTGTTTCCATTGTGTTCCATTGTGCTCAATTCATCAGTAAGACATAGCCTACGATACATACAATCCACTACTGGTCAGTCTAAATGACTCACATGTAAATGTAATGCAAACACACACCTGACCACTGAGCCAATACTAGCGTCTATACCAGGGTTGGGCAACGTTGATGATGGAGAGGGCCACTATAATTCCACACTCACTCCAGAGGGCCACATTGCATCATTTTGTCGGGCAGACACCTCTTATCTCCGTAACTTTTTTTCGTAAATGAATGCTGTGTGACATTCTATGTCACACAAAAGCAGCGCAACGTGTTTTTAGCTTGTAGATCTGCTATTTTTACTATTTTTGATTTGGAATCCAGATTTTTTTTGCTATTTTTGAATTGGAATCCTGAAAAGTAACATTTTTATTTGATTTCAAATGCATTTAGTTATACTTATGTTAACTTTATGAACTTTTTTTTTTTTTCAAAAGGGAAAAAATAACTTTATGAACTTAAATACATATACATTGGATACAAAAAAAGACAATAGAATTTGAATACTAGTCAATGAGCCACTAAGCTACTGACTAAAGTAATTAAAGCGGATCATGTTTGCATGTTTGGAATTGTAACAGCTCAAATCAATAATATATCAGTATTCCAATATTAACCTGCGGGCCTCATTAAGTGAAGGTGCACGGCCGCCAGTTGCCCATGTATGGTCTATACTGTAGTTGATGGCATTAATCCAGTGTATAATTATAATGATAATTATATATCATAATCTCACAGATCTCTGCTGTTCATGAGTGGGGGTCGTTTACAATCATCATTTGCGATGAATCTAATAAAACACTCAACGTAAAAGCCTTGATAAAAGTTGGCTTTTGTCGTCTCTCCCTCTTTTTACTTGTATTTATTTATGTATATTTTTGTATTTTTATATAAAATATGTATGTCTTGTTTTTATATGTTTTTTTAGCACAGTGCATGGAGATTGTCACGCAAACATGTCACTGCACATACTGGTATGACTGAGTGACAAATAAAGCCTCTTATGAATGTTGAATGTGTGTGTGGCACACGTCGTTTGATGTAACAACACACAGATAAAGCTCTGATACGGCTGGATTTAACACACACATAACCCCCCTTTATCTTTGCAGAACAAATAATTGTGAAATTGATGTAAATATCCAAACAGGAGGAAATTGAAATCGTCAAACTGCTCCAGGGGACGAAGGCAAATGTAGGTCAAAGGACACATTTGCATTAATCCTCCTCCATATGTATGATTTGCAGGGATTCACACATAAATTCACTTAGAAGTGGCAAAGGCTAATCATACATGGGGGTTTGCACCCAGAAATTGCTTCCGCATTAAAGTGACACCAAGTTGGAAATTGAAAGCTGGAAGCATAAAGTCCAAATAAATGGGTGCGGTGAGGAGAGTGAAAAACATGCCTGGAGGCGACCGGGGGGATTTCCCTACAGAACTGATAGAAGCTGAGACCCCCACCCAGCACTGTGATAAAAAAAATGTCCAGTCTGCAAACAGTACCACCGCTTTTACATACGTCCATGCATGTGCATGCACACACGCACACAGAGTCGGTTTCCTCTCCTTGATTTTGACATCAAACTAATACATAGTGGACCATGTACTTGGTCTGCTCTATTTTCCCTACACCAATCCGCTTTGCTGAAAATTGCAAATCTACAAGCTCGGAACGTTTTGCAAACCCAACGTGTCGGCTATTTTCTGTGTGTGTTCCCTGCTCTGTGCAGGTCAAACGATATACAGCCATGATATTCAGAGTGTTTTCTGTTATCTTTCCATTTCCATGGACTAGGGCGTAGCACATACAGTATAACTTCAACAAGTGTCATGTGTACCCAACTTCCACGATTTCCGCACATCCTGTGTCATTTCGCTTCCCTCGACGGACACTGCGTTCCTGTGTGTTTGGCTTTGACGCATCATGTCATTGTTGCGTCGTGGTTGCAATAGTTCAGAGTTACACACCTTTTAAGGGGCCATTTGGAACCCCCTCAAGGAACCATGAGTTTGAGACCCACTGGTGTAGCAGAGTGGTGTAGCAGAGTGTTTCCAGTGAGCCAACATGCACAACATCAGCACCCTGACTCTGTTTGACCAGAATGGAACAGAGCCTTCATTAGTATCATTGGTAGCACATGTGAAGGAAGTATGGCAGAGGCCCAATTTCTCTCCAAAATGGCTGCTGTGCATAGAGCCTTTGTGGTGCCATAGAGTGAAATGCTGAACATTGTGTGACCTTACGGTACCTACATACAGTAGTTTGGTATTGAGGATAACAGCATATACTGTTAGGCCTCGCATGGCAGGGATTCCATTGTACGCCATCATCCGCCGTGATTCTCTGGAGTCTCTGAGATCATTCCAGACCGCAGTGACTGAGTGACGGAAGAAGTATTCACATGTTTACTTACAAGTAAAAGCATCAAATCCCTATTGTAGAAATAATCTGTTGCAAGTACAAGTTTGGTATTCAAAATAGTAAAAGTACAAAGTATATGAAAATATATATATAAAAATATACTTAAAATATCAAAAGTAAAAGTACCCATTATGCAGAATGTCCCATTTCACAAGTTTTAAAATGTATACGATTTTTTTTGAAAATAGCAGATCTACAAGCTCACAATAAATCGCTTTGCGACGTGTTGTGAGCTTGTAGATCTGCTATTTTCAAATTGCCAAAGTATGTATTTGGTGTGAAGTGGTTTTGTAATAATATGTAAAAGAAAAACATTTGTCTTTGAGATGTAGTGGAGTAGAAAAGTTAAATTATTGAAAATTGGAAATACTCCATTTAAGTACCTCCATTAAAATACCTCAAAAGTGTACATAAGTACAGTACTTGAGTATGTGTACTTATTACTTTCCACCACTGCAGTGAATACAGTGCTCACTCCTGCCCTGTACATCAACATGTCATGAGCAAGACAGCCAGCCTGCAGTTCACCTCTTAAGGGCACGGTCACACCTCACTTTTATTTTACCTATGGGGCGAAATCTGCCAATGCTTTGTCAATGCAAATGCGTGGATTCATGGTCTTGCATACGCATTTTTCCGCTTGTCGCGCATATCTTGCATTTATACGCTCTATGCTGCTTTTCCCCCTCTGTCCAATCGGGTGATTCGAAGGCGGACCGTCCCAAGACTCGACATGGTGCTTGTGATAGAGCAACTGGCTGTAGCTGTTGCATAGGAGGGTCCTGAAAGTGAGTGACAGGCATCGTTTCAAAGTGAGGTTCCTTCTTTCTTTCCCTCCTGTTTGCCTTTGATTTGCTCCCTTGATGTGTCTTGGCTTCAGCCAAAACCCTCACCAGATCTGAGCTGCTGGAAGGGGCCTTTGAAGTTTATCTTATACTGCCCTCCTTACCTCCTTCTCCTCCTCCTCCTCCACTTTTACTTAAGTAGAACATTTGAGTACTTTTTCCACCACTGAAATTGGCCCGTACCGATGTATTATATTTATATTGAGCTCATTGCAGAGAGAGAGAGAGAGAGAGAGAGAGAGAGAGAGAGAGAGAGAGAGAGAGAGAGAGAGAGAGAGAGAGAGAGAGAGAGAGAGAGAGAGAGAGAGAGAGAGAGAGAGAGAGAGAGAGAGAGAGGGGGCGGTTCGTTGGTGTGATGGAGTGTTTTTAGAACGAGTAAACACCATTAACAAAGTGCACTTCTTCTCGTCATCCATTCTGTTCACGGCCTTTGCTTCATCTACTGCTGCTAATGCTAATCCATCCGAGTGCACACAATGCACAGTGCACCCGGATGGAGTATAGGGGACTGACTGTCATGACAAAATGTCAACATTTTTGGCACAGAGTGCCGCGCTATGAGCTTATAGATCTGCTATTTTTTTTAAATCGTGAAAATGTGCGCACATCTTTGAATATATATATATTTTAAAGCATACGTTTGTCATGTGCTTATCTGCTATTTTTGAATAGCCCAAAGAAATCTTAAAATGACACAGATGCGTTCCCGGTCTTAAAGGGTTAAATGGGTTAACAAGTTGCTTTTGGTAACTTTCAGCAGCTCAGTCAGTGGCTCAAATTGATGACTGGGAACATTGTGTTTAACCGATAGACTGTTAAAAGAATGGACAGTGTTACACAAATAGATTCTACAGACCGTAAATGCAGCTTGTTTTTCAGCCATTTCAAATCCGCCATCTTTCTACATCGCGGCATATCCTAAGCAACCGGAAATGAATGCTATTTGTTGGGTAGCTTGTCAATCAAGAGCAGGGGCGGGGAATGAATGCTATTGGTTGTGTAGCTAATCAAATCATCCCGCCCCTCCTAGAGCATACCCTACTTTATCATCAATTCTAAAATGAATGGGACCATCATTTAACAAAAGCGCATATCATGATGATTGAAATAAAGACTATAAACTAGCGACTGGAAGCATATAGTATTTATGACAATGTTTATTACGGTAATAAAATCAAGTCTAAAGTTTCGGCCAAAACCCACCCACTTGCGTTGAGAGTTATTTCTTCTGACACCAGCAGGGGTAAAACAGAAAAACTACAGGCCATTCATCTGAACTGTCACTTCCTATATAGACTCAATGTCAAAGGCGGACGCTGGGCCCTTGGTCTCACAATGTATAGAAAGCTACTTTCAGCTGTGACTCAAAAGTCCATTGCTGGACGCTGTCAGTGGTGTAAAGTAACTAAGTAGTCTACATTTACTCAAGTACTGTACTTAAGTACCCTTTTGAGGTATGTTTTTACTTTACTTGAGTATCGGCTATTTTCAAACATTTTTGTACTTTTACTTTAGGTACTTTAAGTACATTTTGATACCCATACTTTTGTACTTTTACTCAAGTACATTTTGAATTCCGGACTTTTACTTGTAACAGAGTAGGCTACTTCTACATTGCAGTATTGGTACTTTTACTTAAGTAAAACATTTGAGTACTTTTTTTCACCACTGGTTTCTATACAACTATATCAATCATTTAGCATTGGGAACCGCTCAAGGACCCGTGGGGGTCCCCGGACCTCACTTTGAGAACCACTGCCACTATGTACAGCAGACTGTGTTGCAGAGATGTGACCGTACATCACAAGCATATCACGCTACATGTGTGCATTCCAGCGCAAATGTTTTTTTTAGAGCCACGCAGTGACAGCGATATATGCATAGGGAAGAAGAAAATCTATATTCAAAGTAAAACTAGAAGCTGCTTGAGTAGCTTAAACTAGAAGAGATCATTGTAAATGTATTTTACGACAGATCATTTTGACATTATGTCTGCCCTGCAACTCATTTAAATGCTCCATATCACTTTACATCAATAACCATTTTAACAGCCTCATGGACCCCATCCCAGCCCCACTCAACTCCAGGGACAAAGCGCCTAATAGTATTGAAAGTGATTTTTAGTGTATCCAGCCTTTTCCCGCTCATCCTTGACACCCGTGAGAAAATAGCAGATCTACAAGCTCACAATGCGGCACGATGCAATGCATTGTGAACTTGTAGATCTGCTATTTTGAAAGGATTTTTCATACATTACTTGTGAAATGGGACATTCTGCATAATAAGTACTTTTTACTTTCGGTACTTTAAGTACATTTTGATACCCCAATTTTTTTTTTTTATAAACATTTTTAGCCCACGATTTTGTAACCCATTTTTTCACCCAGTGCCAATTGT
The DNA here is from genome assembly GCF_963280865.1 of Gymnoscopelus braueri. Classification (NCBI taxonomy): domain Eukaryota; kingdom Metazoa; phylum Chordata; class Actinopteri; order Myctophiformes; family Myctophidae; genus Gymnoscopelus; species Gymnoscopelus braueri. The sequence goes on along the minus strand of NC_137622.1, from coordinate 5,842,285 downwards.
AGGCACTACAATTCTGGGCACTACACTCCCTCTGCCAGCCTAGGGAGAGCCTAGAGCCGAGCTCATGCCTCCTTCAAAGCATAGCAAGCCGCTTCTTATCACCTGACGTTGTGAGCTTGGGTGTTGTGCCGGGGTGGTGTGTTTATTTTTCAAACGCAGTTCTTATATGACGTGATCTAAGATTCCCCCTATGGGGATATCAACACAAAAAATGAAGCCACGACCCTGGGGGACAGCACCCTCTAGTGGCAGTGATGTCAGGACTTTGGCGCTCTATTATAATAGAGGGCAATTATAATGTATTAAGGTGTATAAGGCTTATTAGCCAGGAATTCTACGCTGTATACGCTGGTTCATGATCAATCAATCAATCAATTGATTGGTAATTAAAATACAAATTTGCGCACGGCCCACCCATATGACCACTTAATAACCATTCAGCTGCCATGTTAAGTGGACAGATGAGATGGGTGGGACGAGGTTTTCAAGTAGGCCAGTAGCATTAGACATAGTGCAGCACCGACAAATCGTGAACATTAAGTGCAAATCTTTGAATATGATCTTTTTTTAGAGGGATCGTTTGTAACTAAAATCTTTGCTTCTGGGGGGTCCCTGGAACAAAATATTTTGACATGGCGGTCCGCGGCCAAGTACATAACACTTTGGGGGTCCATGACATGAAAAAGTCTGCCACTTCTTGGCAACAATGACTGCATGCTTCATTACCGGTTAACTTTTAGTCAGATAAACGTCCAACTACACTTGTGTCCCAACGTCTGTCTATCCTGTTCAACATCTAGGCAACTTAATTATTCAGTAGAGCTACTTCCCCCTTTGCTGTCACTCTACATCCTCTTCTGGAGATAAGAAATAAAGTTAACGTCTTATAAAGTTATGGAAATGTCCTGTGTGGTGTTGTAGCTGTAGCTGTAGAGTACAATTAAAAAGCATTGCTCTATCTGCTCACATAGAATTTACTGTACAAGACCACACACACGCATGCGCGCACACGCAAACGGCACGCACATGCACACGCACACGCACACGCACACGCACACGCACACGCACACGCACACGCACACGCACACTCACGCAGTGGTGGAAAAAGTACTCAAATTTTTTACTTCAGTAAAATTATCAATACTGCATTGTAGAAGTACTCTGTTACAAGTAAGTACGTCTGGAATAAAACATTTACTTGAGTAAAAGTACAAAAGTATTGGTATCAAAATGTACTTAAAGTACCAAAAGTAAAAGTACTAAAATGTTTGTAAATAGCAGATCTACAAGCTCACAACACGTCGCGATGCGACGCCTTGTGAGCTTGTAGATCGGCTATTTTCAAATAGTCTAGGTATAAAATAGGGCTAAAATGGTTAATGTATGTTTTATAATATCATAATTTGTATCTGAAAAGTAACTTGTAACTAAAGTTTTCAAATAACTGTAGTGGAGTGAAACAATATTTGCCTCTGAGATCTAGTGGAGTAGAAGTAAAAGTATTGAAAATTGGAAATACTCCAGTAAGGAGTACAAATACCTCAAAATTCTACTTAAATACAGTACTTAAATTGTTGGCAACATTAAGCCTAAATTTGAAAAATATGTCTATATATATATTTTGCATTTTTCCCCCTCTATCAGCCACTATATAATGATGCTGGGGTGTTTTCCTGCATTGAAACACAGTCCTCTTTCTGAAATCCGTATTTCCCTACTGTTTATGTTTGTGTCGGGCCGTAAATTAACGCACGCATGTGCGCATCCGTGCGCGTCCGTGTCCGTGTGAACCTTTTACTTTCGGTTTGAAAACGCTCTCAAACTTCGTTTTTGAGGCACATAATTTACTTTTCAGATAGCGTTTGGATAGAATTTAGTTGTTTAACTTCATATATGTGGTCAATTTGTCATGAAAGAGCCTATTTAAAAATAAAAATTCAGAGAACCGGCACGGGCGGGCAGTTCCGCTAATTGTATCCGAATAAAGGAACCTATATTCGGCATGGCCCGTTTAGAAGTCCCCTTAACTCTATGGAACTCCTCCCTGCGTACCCACTGGTGGTCGGGGAAACGAACTGCTGGAGTTTTTTCTTTGTTTATCTCTGAATCGCCTACAATCCCTTTAAGTAAATGTATTTACTTACTTTACACCACGCACGCACACACACACACACACACACACACACAATAAAATAGTCTAGAGAGGAGCAGTTAGCTAATTGCCAGGTTCCATGTGTCCAGTTGGCAGTGCATGCATCCCTCAGCGGTACAGAGATTGGCTCTGGAGTGATTTGATCTGGATCCAAATCTGATTGTTGGAGTCTGTCTGTGATCAGAGGATAATAACCCCCCCCCCCCACCGCCCCAGTCGAACTCCATCTAGCCACTCTGTGTGTGGCTAGATGGAATAGCAGCACACTTTTAGCCAGACACAACATAATACCCTGACAGAGAAACAAGCAAGGAGAGAGACACAATACCTTTACAGAGAGACAAGCTATGAGATAGACAATACCCTGATAGAGAGACAAGTAGAGACACAATACCCTGATAGAGAGACAAGTAGAGAGACACAATACCCTGAAAGCGAGACACAATACTCTGACAGAGAGACAAGTAGAGAGACACAATACTCTGACAGAGAGACAAGTAGAGAGACACAATACTCTGACAGAGAGACAAGTAGAGACACAATACCCTGAAAGAGAGAGAACCAAGGCAAGAGGAAGGCAGAAAGACAGAAAGGGAAGCCATATGAAGAACAAAAGGAACATGTGGACATAAAGGATGAACAGATAAAAGGATAACAGGTGTGGGATATCAGAGCAAGGTGTGGTGGAACTCATGTGGTGTCCATGTTTTGATTGTAATATCTGTAACCAGGTAGCCATCTCCCTCCACCCCAGAGACACAACAACACACAGGTGAACACAATGCACAAAGCCATCACATCTCCCACAGTGTGTGGCTGCAGCTACACATTCTGGCCGGTGAAACAGATAGCAGAGCAGACATCTATTCATCATCCATCCTGGCATCAGCGAGGCAGCGTATATACAGCTTCAAAACAAAACAAGCTGCGCTGCTGGGACCAGCATGCATTAACAAAACAACAGTGCACGCACGCACACACACACACACACATGCACACGCACGCACACAGGCGCTCGAGTTCTTTCACCCTGAGTTTTGCGGGTTGTAGTAGTTTGGTCATATTTTGGGAATACCGTTCTATGAGTCGAACAGTCTATTGTATACAGTATTACATCGTATTTGAGGCCCCTAGTGTCATGTCTGATGTGTATTAATGTGTATTAATGTGTACTCTGCTACTGTTAAACTGTTTTCACTCTGTCTCTGTCTGACTGTGATGAAACTTCTTAACATTGCAACGACTCTAAAGACTATTTTAATACAACAAGCTTCTGTTTTGTTCTGAGTGCACAGAGAAGTGGGTCTCCAGTCCGTCGTCAGGGGAGCAGCCTGCACAGTGGTGGAAAGTAACTAAGTACATTTACTTAAGTACTGACCTTAAGTACAATTTTGAGGTATTTTTACTTTACTTGAGTATTTCCAATTTCCAATACTTTTGCTTCTACTCCACGGCATCTCAAAGGCAAATATTTTGCTTTTACTCCATTACAATTATTTGAAAACTTTAGCTACTAGCTACTTTTCCGATATAAATGATGATATTATAAAACACACATTAACCACTTAAGCCCTATTTTATACATAGGCTATTTGACAATAGTCGATCTACAAGCTCACAACGCGTCGCATCGTTGTGAGCTTGTATATCTGCTATTTTCAAACATTTTAGCACTTTTACTTTTGGTACTGGACGTATATTTTGGTACCAATACTTTTGTACTTTTACTCAAGTAACATTTTGAACACAGGCCTTTTAGTTGTAAGTGTAACAGAGTATTTTCATATTGTGGTATTGCTACTTTAACTTGTGAAGTGAAATATCAGAGTACATTTTCCACCACTGCTCCCAAACTGGGCCCTCTTGTCATTGCTGAACACACACACACACACACACACACACACACACACACACACACACACACACACACACACACACACACACACACACACACACCATAATCCCCTTTCATCCTGTCCCATTCCAATGTTATTATCCCCATGCAGCCCTCCCAGATGCCTCTGTTGTCCCTGGGCTCCGGTGGAGTAGAAAGGGAGAGGAGCTGACGACATACTGGCAGTGGGTGGAAAAAGTACTCAAATGTTTTACTTAAGTAAAAGTATCAATACTGCAATATAGAAGTACTCTGTTACAAGTAATAGGCCAATGTTCAAAATGTTACTTGAGTAAAAGTAAAATAGTATTGGCATCAAAATATACTTAAAAGTACCAAAAGTAAAAGTACTAAAATGTTTGAAAATAGCAGATCTACAAGCTATTTGAAAATAGTTTGTAGATCTGCGTGTCGCATCGCGAAGCATTGTGAGCTTGTAAGATCGGCTATTTTCAAATAGCCTATTATAGGTATAGGGCTAAAGTGTTCAAATAATTGTAGCGGAGTAAAAGTAGAATATTTGCCTCTGAGATGTAGTGGAGTAGAAGCAAGAGTATTGAAAATTAGAAATGCTCCAGTGAAGTGAAAACAGAAATACCTCAAAATAGTACTTGAGTAAATGTACTTAGTTACTTTACACCACTGGGGGGAGGAGCTGACGACATACCGGGGGGAGCGACAACACGGCGCGACGGGGGGGGGGGGGTGAGCGCTGAGAAGAGAACGGTCTACTGAGACGAGGCCACGGAGGAGAGGAGAGCCATGGAGAGAGTGAACATCCATCCCTGTCTAGGAAGGGTAAATATGAAGGCATGCAGGGCTTCACTGGGGACCCAGGCATGAGCACTGGAGACCGGTTGGGTCAACGGAGCTACGGTGTGTTTGTTTAAAGGGGGACACAACTCATTTTCAACATTGAACTATGTCTTTAACACCTTACCTTAGAGCAGGGCTACTCAACTTAAGATGGCTCAGGGGCCACTCAGCAAAATACCAAAAGTCCAAAGGGCCGCCATAAAAATTACGGTCCTATTTTGGATTTTTCGATTTTGTAACGCACAAGAAAATGTACATTTTGACATCATATTCTTTTCACTGTACCAGTTTATTTTGTGTTGTGTGTATGTCCAGTGGCAGACACCTATCCTGGGCGCGCGGCAAAGCCGCGCGGCCGGAAAAATGTGGGGGTCAAACCCCCCCAAAAACCCGAAATGCATAGAAAACTATGCATTATACCTGTAACAATTGACGCACCTGTATGTATGTCTGTCTGTTTGTTTTTGAAAAATGTTTTAGCAACCCATATATTTGAACGTAAATGTATATTTTTATCCTGTGCTTTTTTTTTTTTTTTTTTACCATGAGGGGGCCGCCAAGACGCTGCGATCGGGCCGCATGCGGCCCGCGGGCCGCGGGTTGAGTAGCGCTGCCTTAGAGCTGTTGTGTGGAAATAAGAAAAACAAATATACATATTGAGGTCATGTGATCAGTGACATACGCACGGTGTACTTTTGGCTCCGCCCTCTTTAGGCTGCTGCATTCACTAGAATGGGGAATCTCACTTCCAGCTGAAACAGTGCGGCTTGAATATAACGTTAAGACTTATTAGAGCATTTTCAGCCAATTGATCTCTATTATCTTCAACTACTATGTCTTGTGAAATGTGATATATAACCATAATGCCATTATAAACTACTACAAGTCGCCTCATTTGATCATACGTCATAGCGTCACACAAAAGCATCAAAAGTAGCAGATATACAAGCTCGAAACGCGGCGCAAAGACACGTTTATTTCCACCCAATAGAGACGATAGCGAAAAATCTAAAAAGACCATGGAAAAATTACTCACATGTCTTACTTAAAGTTGTACAATGCAGAATCACAAATAACGATTTTTAGCAACCTCTGCTGGTCACTACCGTCACTGCATACAATTTCCGTTGTCCTCGATTACCCAGAATTCCATTCGTTTTCACCGGAAGCCGGAAGCGTTTCAAAAAGCGATCTTTTAATTGTTTTATACTATCTACGGATCGTTTCTCTTAGCCAGTGGAGCATTAGTTACCATGAGCTGTGCTTTCTTTTTCTGTTATTTTTCGATCTTCTAATCCTACATTCTCTTAAAATCAGCGTGAGGTTCCTTTTTGATATTAGCGCGATAGTTCCTGGCCAAACAGGAAACCGTTGCGGTAGTTCCTGGGGACGTCGGCCACGACGTCATGACGTTGGCCAGGAACGTCATTTTCCCGGGAAAGTCCCCCCAGTCCACGTTCAATAGAAAATATATAAATAAAAGGCTTCCGGGGGTGAAATTCATGGAGTGGGTGTTGTGAAACTTTTGCCACTCACAAAAGATATACAATTTAACTTTAGTTTTGTTGAAAACGTTACCTAGTATGCCTTTAAGTAAAAGTATCAATACTGCATTGTAGAAGTACTCTGTACAAGTAAAAGTCTGGAATTCAAAATTTACTTAAGTAAAAGTACAAACGTATTGGTATCAAAATCTACTTAGCGTATCAAAAGTAAAAGCTTGTAGATCTGCTATTTTCAAATAGCCTATGTGGAAAACAAGGCTAAAGTGGTTAATGTGGGTTTTATAATGTAATAACAGTACTTGAGAGTAAATGTACTTAGTTACTTTACACCACAGACCGCAGGTGCAATATTCTCACCTAAACCTGTCATTGCTGCATGTAGTGGAAATGTCAGTGGAGATCATTTAGGTTGTAAAAGAAAAATGCAAAGAGATTCCTGATGAAGCTCTGGGGAGCACAATAGCAGATAGCTAACATGTTTAACCAGTGTGTGCAGACCAGTGGTGTAAAGTAACTAAGTACATTTACTCAAGTACTGTACTTAAGTAACATTTTTGGAAGTATTTTTTACTTTACTGGAGTATTTCCAATTTTCAATACTGTTACTTCTACTCCACTACATCTCAGAGGCAAATATTGTACTTTTACTCTACTACAATCATTTTAAATCTTTAGCTTTTTGTTACATTGAAGATTTTGAAAATGATTACAAAACGTATACTAACCACTTCCACTTCTACTGTACTTTGGCTATTTTCAAAAGATTTGTTTGTATTATTGAACTTGTGAAATGGGACATTCTGCATAATGAGTACTTTTACTTTTGGTACTTTAAATATATATTTTGAATACCGGACTTTTACTTGTAACAGAGTATTTCCCACTTTGTGGTATTGATACTTTTACTTAAATTGTCACTTAACTGCCATGTGAGGACCCCCCCAGGGAAAAAACCTGTTTAAATTTCAAAGACCCCTCCCCAGTTTTTGATAAGCATTAGACCAGACTTTTTTCGTGCCAAGGACCCCCAAATTGATATGGCCGCGGAAAAACTGAACTCTACTGCGGCTGGCTGGCTAAGTTCATACAGTTATAATATATCCAGAGGGTGGACTTCCCCGCCCCCACCTGATCGCTACACCTTATCAACCCCACGGCCAATTATACTTCTGGGTGGTCCGTTTTAACAGCCAATCATCTGCGACGAAAAGTAAGCATCGTGACGTCACCGCGACGTTGCCACCGCGATGATGCCATCAGTATATACCCATATATGGGCATATTGGTTGGATCAGCGGTTCTGGACAACTGGATAATAATAATAATGAATTGCATTTTTATAGCGCTTTTCCAAGTGCTCAAAGCGCTTTACAATGGTTCATTCATTCATACAGGTGGGGGACATTGGGAGGTGGAGCGGCGAACAGTCGACGCCAGCGTCCCCACTTTTCCCACATTCACACACCAATGGTGGCAAGCGAGCGCCGACCGAATCATTGGAGGCAATGTAGGGTTCAGTGTCTTGCCCAGGGACACTTCGACATGTGGTCAGGAGGAGCCGGGATTCGAACCGCCGACCCACGGATCATTGGACGAGTGCTCTACCTCCTGAGCCACAGCCGCCCTATATGTCCATATATGCCTATATATGGGCAGATCGGTGGTTCTGGACAACCGCCTATCCACCCAAGACGACAATGACAGCGTGGCATTATGCCCGATTATGGACACGGCGCCACAGGAGTGGGACAATTCTCTCCCAACTTGCTACAAAAATCGCTCAGAGATATCCAGTTAAGTACAAATGCCTCAAAAAGTGCAGTACTTGAGTACATGTAGTTATTTACTCACCTCTGTAATTTAATTCATGAATCCCATACAAATACATACATAAATATATATTTTAAAGTATCTATAATATACACCTGAGCCATAAATGAGCCAGTCTTCACATTAACTCCACATTTTAGACCTTGAGAAACGGGACATTTAGATGCCAATACTTTTGTACTTTTACTAAAGTAAATTTTGATTACTGGACTTGTACTTGTAACAGAGTATTTCTACATTGCAGTATTGATACTTTTACTTGAGTAAAACATTGAGAGTACTTTTTCCACCAGTGGCCATGATAAGGCTTATGCAAGTCGACGCATGTTCCCCCATGCCGTCTATGCTCTTTCCAAATATGGACGTTACGACATCATGACAACATCGTGCCTATACGTCTGTTAAAACATTCAGGGCATACTCGCCCATACTCACTTAGGAGAATGAATGGTCTACTCAGTTCCGACCCTTAGTGACCTATTCGATACCAACGTCCCTATTATGGAGATCCCCATAAATGGAGACAACCGACCTACAAAGTCTGACAGCATAGCATCTCTAGAAAGGGAGATTCCTAAACATACGTAGCTCTGACATCAGAACACCCCTCCTAGGAACTCCATATATGGAGATAACCGAAACATCCAGGACTGACATCATAGTCCCAGATTTGGGCATAGCTGACATAGCCGGCTCCATATATGGATATGCCTGACACTACCTGACATCACCGTTGTGACATCAAGGCCCACCCCCAACAGTATAAATGGCAGGAGTCTCAACTGATTCCATGGACAGAAATCAGTAGTTTAATCACCAGAGTGTCTAGAGAGCATTTTGTTAAAGACAAAAGAGCATCTGACTCGTTAGTTCGGCAAATCTTAAGGGCTGTACATATTATCTCATAAAGGAAGCTGAGCAGACAAGAGTATAGCATGAGGCTCTTGTGCTTACTGCTTCTGCTGGTGGCCAGCACCGTGTTTGCGGCCAGCAATGACAAGGAGAATTTTGGGACGGTGGTTGGGATTGACCTGGGGACCACCTACTCGTGTGTTGGAGTGTTCAAAAACGGCCGTGTCGAGATCATCGCCAATGACCAGGGAAACCGCATCACACCGTCGTACGTGGCCTTCACAGCCGAGGGTGAGCGCTTGATCGGCGACGCCGCCAAGAATCAGCTGACCTCCAACCCGGAGAACACGATCTTCGACGCGAAGAGATTCATCGGCCTCGCTTGGGGCGATCCCTCCGTGCAGAAGGATGTGAAGTACCTGCCGTTCAAGGTTCTTGAGAAGAAGACCAAGCCCCATTTTCAGGTGGAGATCAGCAGTGGACAGAAAAATACCTTTACTCCAGAAGAGATCTCTGCAATGGTGCTGACTAAGATGAAGGAGACGGCCGAGGCTTACCTGGGAAAGAAGGTCACACATGCCGTGGTCACTGTCCCCGCCTATTTCAACGATGCACAGCGTCAGGCCACGAAGGACGCCGGTGTCATCGCCGGACTGAACGTCATAAGGATCATCAACGAGCCGACCGCCGCCGCCATCGCCTACGGCCTCGACAAGAAGGAGGGAGAGAAGAACATTGTCGTGTTCGACCTCGGCGGCGGCACCTTCGACGTCTCCCTCCTCACCATTGACGACGGCGTGTTCGAAGTGGTCGCCACCAGCGGCGACACTCACCTGGGAGGCGAAGACTTCGACCAGGCCGTCATGGAGCACTTCATCAGGCTCTACAAGAAAAAGACCGGCAAAGACGTGCGCAAGGACAACCGCGCCGTGCAAAAGCTACGCCGCGAGGTCGAGAAGGCCAAGAGGACTCTGTCCTCGCAGCACCAGGCCCGCGTGGAGATCGAGTCCTTCTTCGAGGGCGAGGACCTCTCAGAGACCTTGACCCGCGCCAAGTTCGAGGAGCTCAACATGGAGCTGTTCCGTTCCACGATGAAGCCTGTGCAAAGGGTGTTGAAAGACGCCAAGCTGGAGAAGTCTGACATCGACGAGATTGTCTTGGTCGGAGGCTCCACCAGGATTCCTAAAATCCAGCAGCTGGTGAAGGAGTTCTTCGACGGCAAAGAGCCTTCCAGAGGCATCAACCCCGACGAGGCTGTGGCTTACGGAGCTGCCGTGCAGGCCGGAGTGCTGTCCGGAGAGGAGGACACCGGCAATGTGATTCTTCTCGACGTTTGCCCCCTGACTCTCGGCATCGAGACTGTCGGAGGAGTGATGTCCAAACTAATCCCCAGGAACACTGTGGTGCCCACAAAGAAGTCCCAGACCTTCTCGACTGCCTCTCACAATCAGGCCGTCGTCACAGTCAACGTCTATGAAGGCGAACGTTCCCTGACCAAGGACAACCACCTGCTGGGCAGCTTCGGTCTGAGCGGCATCCCTCCTGCTCCTCGCGGGGTCCCCCAGATCGAGGTCACCTTCGAGATCGACGTCAACGGCATCCTGCGCGTCTCCGCGGAGGACAAGGGCACTGGCAACAAGAACAAAATCACCATCACTAACGAGCAGAACCGCCTGACGCCAGAGGACATCAGGCGCATGGTGGACGAGGCCGAGAACTTTGCCGACGAGGACAAGAAGCTGAAGGACCGCATCGACGCCCGCAACGACCTGGAGAGCTACGCCTACACCCTGAGCGCCCAGATCGGTGACAAGGAGAAGCTCGGCGGCAAGTTGTCTGTTGAGGAGAAGGAAGCCATCGAGAAAGCCGTGGCGGATAAAATCAAATGGATGGAGTCTCACCAGAACGCTGACCTGGAAGACTTCCAGGCCAAGAGGAAGGAACTGGAAGAAGCGGTGCAGCCCATTGTTAGCAAGCTTTATGACGGAGCGGCTGGCTCTCAACCTGACATTGGAGAGGGCGAGCAGGAGAATAATAGTCATTATAATTCTGAAAGGGATGAGTTTTAGGCGAGTAGTGGCACTGTACATAATCAGGGTTTGATTTGTTGGGGGACTTTTCTTAACCACTTAAGCCCTATCTATGTACAAATAGTGAAAATAGCTGATATGCAAGCTCACAACGTGTCGTGAATCGCCATTCACACCCACTGAATGGCGATTCACTGAATGGTGTGTCACCCACTCAAACCTTGTTAACAAATTGAGTGCCATAAACAAGAATTCTCATGTTTGCAAATGTTTTTTTTTGCTGTTTTTTTTTCACAAGGGGCGCTTTAACGCAACTTAGGACAACCTAGGTCAAAAATGGAATGGGCGAAAGGGCCTACTCTGTATGGAGTTTGCATGTTCTCCCCGTGTCTCCTAGGGTAGTTAATACCCTCACAAAAACATAGTAATCCTGGTCGCTATACCGCCTCCCCCATGACAGCCGGGGCGCCTGATGGAGGGGAAGGGAACTGGTGGGAATAACGTGTTCCTTCCACGCGCTACGTCCAACCAGGGAAACTCCCCCCTGTCAGGTGACAAGAAGGTCAGTTGGCCCTCATGCATTGAAGGAAGCATGAGCTCGGCCCTGGCCTCCCTAGGCTGTGGGGGACTGGTGTAGCGATGGTGTAGGGCTGGTGTAGCGCCCAGGATCACTTAGGATATTGGCGCCGGGTGAAAAAAATGGGTTACAAAAATCGCGGGATAAAAATTTAAGAAAAAAAAAATTGAATGGACGTCCAAAACCGTTTATTTAGTATAAAATAATACATACACAAAAAAAAATAGAAAATTAGATATAGTGAATATAGCCGCTCTGCAAGATGATGATGAAGTAGGAGGACAATTGTTTACGAAAGACAAAAAAAAAGTTGAAATATGGAGATATGGAGGTTTCTGCCCGACAGAGACGCCATGAATGAACGACCGCTGGTCAAATATTGTGAAAATCTGCAAGCTTGTAGATCGGCTATTTTCAAATGTTTTTGGGTGGTGTAGCCGCCCCAAGTGGGGTTGGGAGACCTCATTAGTATTAGTTTCCTGCACTGTGATTGGCCCATTAGTAGACCCCTAGCTGTACTGTGATTGGCTGACTCTATTGGCTGACTCTCTTCAGCACTGTGATTGGCTAGCGAGACACACGATGACATTAATAACCTATAAATAGGATTATGCACTTCCAAAAGTCCATTGTTTTTGGAAGTGAGCTTCCATCACTATGATGACCACTGTGGCCATGACCACACCGCCCACTTCACACTGGGTGTGATTTTTTGGGCGGTGAAACCGCCCCTATAAGTGAGATTTGGAAAAATGTACATTTTCCTGCGCTGTGATCTGGGCCCAGGAAATTAGTAGAATTATCCTGCGCTGTGATTGGCCAATCACAGCCTATTCAGGACTGTGATTGGCCAGTGTCACATGACACATGTGCATAGCCCTATATAAGCAACCATAACTTGAAAAAAACCAAATTTTGGTTTTTTTCAAGTTATGGTTTTGTCCATCATAAAGAGTGTTTCAATAAATGTATTTATCCTTTGTACATGATTGATCGACTCCATTCAGTATTGTGATTAGCTAGCAAGACACCGCCCACTTCACACAGTGTGTGATTTTTCTTCTTCCTTATAATATTTGACAATTTGGCCAAAGTTTGACCAGTTTTTATAATATAATTTGTTGATTACTATAATGGTCTTTTTTTCTTCCTTTTTTTTTCCTTCCTTTTTTTTAAGGTATTAAAAAGGTCTTAAAAGTCCTTAAGTAAAACAATCTGTAATTCTTCCACCACTGGTGCAGACTTTCTTTTCTTTAATGTCAAACTGTTGTTTTGTTTGTCCTGCACCTGGACATTGAAGTGGCTGGATCTGTTTAAGATAATTTATGTTGTACCTTCAGAAGTTGGTAGCTTCACTACTTTGGCTTGACATCAGTAAGTGTATTTGGTTTCTGTATACATATACTTCCCAGTGGTGGTATTGTTGCTGTCAGTTCAGTGAGGGCAGGTATGGCCAGCGCTCTAAATGGAGCTGTAATTGTGCTTATGCTGTTGTGAGAGTCAGACCTCCATCTGACCCGAGAGAGAGAGAGAGACAGAGAGAGAGAGAGAGCCTTTATTTTGTCCTGAACTGCCCTGACCCCATGCTCTGTTCACATTAACACACACACAGAGAAACGCACGCACGCACGCACACACACGCACAGACGCACACACACGGACGTGCGTGCGCCCTCATGCAGGTGGCTCTAGCGCATCTTGTTGTCAAACAGCCCAGAGACCCCACAGCCTGTGAATAGGACATGTTTTGGTCCTGTGCCATAAGCCAGTGGTTCTCACATGTTGTTGGCCTCAGTGTTCGCTTCATCATGAATTCTCAACACTAAAGCTACCATATGATAGCCTTGGATCCAGCCTGATTCACTACATTCAGCGGATTTTCTTTTTTCTCACTTCGCTAGAATATAACTCATATCTCATAGAAAGGGAAAGGGAGTCAAAGACATAAAATGCGGCCTTGACATTTCAAAAAGTCCAGTTAAAAGTTGCTTTCTATTCAATGACATACTTTCTTTTTTGTATTATTATTTGGTGTGTAACCCTTTACAGATTAGCAGGTTCACACAAAGTCTGTCAACGTTTTATCATTAAACGTAACATTAAAATGAATTTGTAAATATCCCCCCTATCTCTCACGTGCCTCCTTTAGTACCTACACCTTGAGAAACACTGCCATCAGTGATGACCAGTGGTGGAAAGTAACAAAGTACATTTACTCAAGTACTGTACTTAAGTACACTTTTGAGGAACTTTTACTTTACTGGAGTATTTCCCATTTTCAATACTTTTACTTCTACTCCACTATCTCACAGTACCTACAAATATTGTACTTTTACTCCACTACAATTATTTGAAAACTTAGTTACTAGTTACTTTGCAGATATACATTATTATAAAACACACATTAACCACTTTAACCCTATTTTATACATAGGCTATTTGAAAATAGCAGATCTACAAGCTCCTAACGTGTCGCATCGTGACGGGTGTGAGCTTGTAGATCGGCCATTGGGTACTCTATTATATCTAATATATTTTGATGCCAATACTTTTGTACTTTTCCATTTTACATTTTGAACACAGGCCTTTTACTTGTAACAGAGATACTTTTACTTAAGTCAAAAAATGCAGTACTTTTTCCACCACTGGTGATGACATCGTATGAACTTTTCACCAGCTCGTACGCGCTCGTACGCGCACACACACACACACACACACACACACACATGGAAAGAACCTATATGCGTCATATATGTTTGTAATATAGGACCGCATATATGTTCGCATACATAAAATTGGCACCTTTCCTATATGTATATGTACATATATGTGCATATATGTGTGCATATATGTGCATATATGTACATATATGTGCATATACATATAGGAAAGGTGCCAATTTTATGTATGTAACATATAGGTACATATGACCTGTATGTAACATATAGGTACATATATGACCTGTATGTACCTATATCTACATATATGCAAAGAAACATAATTATATGATACCTATATCACCTATAAAATAGGTGAAATAGGTGATAAGTTTGTACACATTAATCAAATCCAATAGAAACCCCAATGTAGAACTCTAACACTTTATTTAAACAAGTTATAATATGAAAACATGAAACATTATGGCTTTTAAAGTGTCAAACAGCTGGATAAAAAATAAAGATATAAAATTAAATTAAATTAAGCTCCGGGACACTCCTTTTCCCCTGCCAGGCTTTTGGAAATGCCAAAACCCTGAAGAATGACAACTCAAGTCGCTTTGGGAAGTACATGGACATCCAGTTTGACCACCAGGTTAAATTAAATTACTCCAGTTTGTAATTATACCAGTACAATTTCAACATGACTTCTGTTATGGCTGGGCCACCTACAGTATATGAATAGAGCATCATTCCCCCACAGGTGGGAGCTGTTGGAGGCCACATCCTAAGTTACCTGCTGGTTATCTGGTAGCAAAACCTCTGAACGTGATCGTTTGGATTGCTCAGGAAGGACACAGACCCAAGAGAATAGACAGACAGAAGTTACTCATCATTGATGTTTTATTAATGAATCCCTAATCTTAGTTACAATTAAATGTGAATCCCTAACCAATAACAGAAGTTATAAGACCAATATGAATTACCAATGTTTCAGCAGCAAGCAGAGCGCTCCGGACACCGAATATTGTTGAGAGTGAATACTAATGTTCATGTTGTGATTAATATACCGTAGTGCATCAGCACGTCCGCTTGGTCCATCAGTTCGTCGAACGATGGGGAGGTGCTCTGGGCCTCCTCCCATCTTGCCTTCAGGTCAGGTCGGGGCTCGCTGACCGCTAGGATGTCTGTCGCCATCGAACGACCCTCTCCATGGTAGTGGACATTCGTCATGCTTGGTGTTTGTGTTGGGTGACTGTGGAGGAGTGCAGGGGATGGGGTGCACGCGGATACGTGATCGCCAGCTCCGTTCAGATGAATGGTGGGAGCCATCAGAACAGCAGGCCGTGGCACAGGTCATCGTGCCATGACCGTCGAGGCAGCAATGCAACAGTGGGGCCTCTCGGACAGTGCCCACTGTGAACCTGGAGACCCCCTCCAGACAGTGGAACACATCATGACCAGCTGCCCGAAACACCGCCCACCACATGGCGACCTAGGCCTGATGAACCTGGATGACGAGACGCTGGACTGGCTTGCTGCAACGGAGCTGAGGATCTGATGACATACGCAAGAAGAAGAAGAAGATTGATGTGTTAGACTTTCATTAATTAGTTATAGGAAATATTAGTAGGGGGGGCACGGTGGCACAGTCGGTAGTGCTGTCGCCTCACAGCTAGAAGGTCCTGGGTTCGATTCCCGCAGGGGACGCTGTGGGCGCTGGGGGTGTGTTCTCTCCTCCGCGTCATCAGTGCCCATACCCTAGGTGGGGTTGGCGAAAGGGCCTTTCTGTGTGGAGTTTGCATGTTCTCCCCGTGTCTCCTAGGGTAGGTACCCTCACAAAAACATGCAGTAATCCTGGTCACTATACTGCCTCCCCCTGGCCAGCCGGGGCGCCTGATGGAGGGGAAGGGAACTGGTTGGAATAACGTGTTCCTTCCACGCGCTACGTCCAACCAGGGAAACTCTCCCCTGTCAGGTGACAAGAAGGTCAGTTGGCTCTCATGCATTGAAGGAGGCATGAGCTCGGCCCTAGCCTCCCTAGGTTGGCAGAGGGAAGGTAGTGCCCAGGATTACATAGACAATTGGCACTGGGTGTAAAAAATAGGGTTACAAAATCGTGGGATAAAAGTTTAAAGGAAATATTAGTAGATCCCCTCATTAAGACAAGTGAAGGTGTACAGATACCTGTGTCTATAGATAAATGACATTTGTTTTATCATTTAGTTTTTGAAAGCATTTGGGTTTCACATGGGGTGACTCTAGTGAGCTGCGACTGGACCCTTTGGAATGACAGGAGATACCACTAAAAGGGTCCTTTCAGAGATAGGTCATCAGTGCATACAATAAGAAGCTATAGAGCGCGCCAAAAATCCTGAAGGGGGCGTCAACAAGTGTCTTTTGGTAGCTGCGGACATCTTTGAGGGGTAAAAACCAGGTTGACTTAACATTGCCCGATGCCACGCCCAATGCCTCACCCCCCCGTGGTGACGACACGTTGGCACGCGCTATACAGAAGTGTTGATGAAGCTGAGTGGAAGATAAGTAATACTAATACTAAAATATATCAAAGTAACAAAAACAAGTGTTAAAATAAATTGGGAATCCTGTGGTGTGGAATGAAATAGTCAGGACTAGAGACAACTTACAAAGCATGTCTTGAAGAACTCTGTGTCATCATCCCCAAGGATCGTAGGAAGGCCTGCAGTTCGGAGGACTGCAGTTCGCCTCCCAGTAGTGTCTGTACTCTGAAAAATAAACACACAAGACTGCTAAGTGGTCAAGGACTAGACGTAAGACAATGGCCTTTCTTTCCTTGGTACCCCGCCATTCCTCTCAGGTGCAGAACGCAGCCACTTCTGCAGTGCATTCCTGTATAGCAATTCGGTCAAATTGACGAGCAGCCGCTGGGGAAAAAAGTAAAAAAAAAATGTTATAAAGATAAATAAGAAAGCTGGCAGGTGGCCTTAGGAGCACTTCACCCATTTTCAACCCCATAGTCATATAATTGATCCACACTAATGCTCGTAAAACATGCCACCATTCATGTCTACTCTGTTCAGAGGAGGGCAGTGGACAGCTCAGAAACCTGCCTACCAGTGACATGACAGGTCATCATTTTCAATGTCCATTAGCTTGAAATGATGTCACTGGTAGGCAGGTTTCTGAACTGTCCACAGGCAAAGACCACCTCTGAGACAGAAATGGTGCCATCTTATTGTGAGCATTACAGAGGACCACTTGTATGAAGTTAAGGTTGGAAATGGGTGAAGTGCTTCTTTAAGAGTGGATGCATTTTCCATCAGGCTCATTCCATGGTGAGGAAAATGCATCTGTTCTTATTTACTTGAGATAAAAGTTAAAATACTTAATTCAATTAAATATCCATCATAAAAATTGCCAAATACACTGTAGTAAACCTAGTATTTTGAGGTGCAGATTGACTCACCAAACATGCAGTCCTGCATCAGCGTGTCCTTGAAGGCCCTCTTCTTATTCCTTGTTTTCTCTGATGGCACAGTGTGGTAGGGGCTGGAGTTATACATTGGCATTCCTAGAGAAAGACAGACAGAACAAAATAAGGCAAATAAGCACCATCAAAGTAGTTATCAATGAGCACCATATACACTAGCAAGTGTACCTAGTGCATGTCTGGTGGTAAAAAAAAAAAGTGATTTGAGAATGTGTTAGTTAACTCACCTTTATAGCCTTGGGGGTGATGATTGCCAGCGAAGTCTAAAAAGAGGACAATTAAAATATTTAAAAAAGCTTGTATGCAATTTATCAAGACTGTATGTTTTAATGTTTAGAGTAGCAGGAGCTATAAGTTCAAATATGTCAGTCTTTAATAAGTTACAGTATGTCATGGCACAATAGCCAAGGCACAGCAACTGTTTAGTAATGGCTAATAAAATAATCACAAATGTATAAAAAGGCTCTTGTTGACACAGGGACAACAGACATACCATTCCTTACTTGTCCAGTGTGGTTCCCTCTTGAAATGGATTAAAATAGCCCTAATTAGTCACTGTAAAATACAAGTTCTCATATAATATCGTGCCAACATTAACAGATCCTTGCAAAATAGTGAGACACTGAATTCATATATGCACTCAACTTTACATTTCCACCCATTTAACTAACATTTCCAGTCAGTGTATGGTCTCCAGTAAGGCAGGACTAGAAATCCAACCACCACCTATTGAAACAGACTGGAGACACACTAAGAGTGGCTGAGAGAATCATCTAGCCTATTAGTCTACTTACCATGATTGCAGGGGTCCATTGACTCCAACTCTGCCAAGAAGCTTCCACCAAAGCCTAAAATGAGAGAACACAAAACATGAACTATGAATTCTATCTAAAGCACATTTACAATCTGTCCACCCTGAGGTAGTAGTGTGAAGTGGTTCACTTACCATTATTAGGCTGGTTATCCTCCGAGCAGCTTCCTCCAGAGGCTAAAAGAAGGGAACACAAGACATGAATAGTGGACGCTGTAACCTTTGAACACATAACCTGAACTAAATGCTTGTAAAGCTTTCATGCAATTACATTTGGTTTTGCCATGTTAGTAATTAATGACATACCACTGCTTGCATTTGGTGTTGGTACAGAAGGGTACTGGCTGGATTCTGGCAGCACTGTATTAATAAATTAATAAAAAGTGGAATTATACATGGCAATACTTAAAGTAGGTGTAGCAGTTAGTGTCATAACTGACAGTGTCACCACTGTACCTGGAAAATTAGGTGGCTTGAAAAAAAAATCGCTTCACACTGCTGTTTTCTGGCTCATCTGACTTAGGCCAATTCTAAAAACACCTCCTAAAACCTAACCTAAGTTTTCTGAAAACGTTCAAATTTTTACAAAAAAAAATAATAAAACATTATGTTGCCATACATATAGCAACAACTAATGAGACACAGAGGTGGCTCCCGGATTGAATGGTATAACAACGTATAGGTTACAACAGGTCTAAATAGAAAAGAGGTGGTGCCCGTGCTGCTATAATTATTATACTTGGCCAGGCCTTGTGTATTGCAGTGAATCCTCTCCAGTCCTCTTTAAATTTAGGGGGAAACAAATAATTCAATAAATATATGCACAAAACAATATATATATATATATCAGCCAAATTATTAATTTATCAGGTCCTTCCAAAATATTTTACACACACACACACACACACACACACACACACACACACACACACACACACGTATGTATATATATATATATATATATATAAATTATTATAAAACTTACATTAACCACTTTAGCCCTATTTTATACATAGGACATTTGAAAATAGCAGATCTACAAGCTCACCACATGTTGCATCGTGACGCGTTGTGAGCTTGTAGATCTGCTATTTTCAAACATTTTACTTTTGGTACTTTAAGTATATTTTGATGCCAATACTTTTGTACTTTAACTCGAGTAACATTTTGAACACAAGGCCTTTTACTTTTAACAGAGTATTTTTATATTATGGTATTGCTACTTTTACTTAAGGAAAATATCTGATTACTTCTTCCACCACAGCTGTTTCTCCACATTTATCACCAGGCTAAATTGCTTTAGTGTAGTAAAAGCTTAACTGTGCCTTCATTAAAATGGCAAAAATATTACCCGAAGTATTAAGCCTTTTCCATGAGCTAACCTGGTTTCTATTATGCTCTAGATCCCGCCTCCTATATCCGGTAAATTTTCACATACACACATGCAACCACGGATGTAGTTTCCGTATCCGGTCTAGACCGGAAGTGCTTCCGGCAAAGTGAATTGGAACACTAGTAGCTAGTGAGTTAGCACCATACATTCTGCCTTGTTAGTTCACCACTATTAAATGAACGAACTGCTTCACAGTAGTGCTGGTTACAACAATGATTATACAACTGTTAAAAACGCTAATAATCTGTTATTGTATACACACAGATAAACAAATGAAAGTACATTTTAATCACGAAACATGCTAACAAAACGGCTGGCTAACGTTAGCTAGCATGTTAGCTGCTTTAATAACATGCATTGCTATTTACTAACACAAGCTACAAACCCCGGACAGCATAAAGATAACATTTAGTCAAACGATGAGAGTCGGGTGATGGTATCTGAACGGGATAGTACATTCTATTCCCATAAGAACTCACTTCAGTCAACTATTATTAGCTAGCATGCTAGCTAACAAGCTCAGGTCTGCACTGTAGTTGCCACGGTAATAATTCACAAGTTAACATTTAGTCAAACGATGACAGCCAGATGATGGTATATGAATTGCATAATACATTATATTGTAAAGGACTTACCAGTTTGTCTAGTATTTGTGAATTGTCAACAAGCCTCAATTCGCGCCAATGTTTCCTTTGAAAAACTCAAGTCCCAGTCTCGCGAGTTGTGACGACTACCCTCTCGCAGGGGAGGGGGTGCGAGGGGAGGGGGAGGAGGGGAGGGGGTGCGAGGGGAGGGGGAGGAGGGGAGGGGAGGGGGAGGGGGGGGGGGTGCAATATCAGCACTACACGTTGAAACAATGTCAATTCATTGTTGGGCATTTCAACATTGAAAAACCATCATCTATACTAAATTGATTCAATGACATTTTTTTAAATGTTGAAATCGTATCTGTATTTAAACATTGAATCAACATAGCTTTTTCAACCTCAACCAAAAATAACCAATCTGACCAAAATCCAACATTGAATTAATATCTTTTGCTATCTGGGAGGTGATGATTCAGTGGCCTCCACGTGTGGATATGCAGGGTTTGATGAGGACAGTGTTGTTATATTCATGAATGGATTTCCAGGTGATGATAGTCTTGATTTGTAAATTAATTCTATCTTGGCCATATATGGACATTGCCAAATATCGGCTTAATATTGATGACATCATATGATATAGTCAGAATATGCTTTCTTGGTCAGATATAGAGTACGGTCCGCAATGTAATGTTAGATTTGTTACGGAATGGACCGAACTGACTGACAGGATCTGCAGGTTTTCATAAACTGTGACCTGCAGTTGTAATAATAAAAAATTAATAACTGATAATCACCTACAAATTAGAATTCACTGCTGACCCACAAGTGAAATCATTTTGAGTTCAAGTTTAATATGCTTTATCTTAATGAAGTATATAATTATATTTCTCCCAACTAGTGATCAGATAGACATGCTGAGACTCTTTGAAAGAGATGTTAGTGAGATTATCCCAAGAACTCAAACAGTGATCACTGAAAGATATGTCCTGTATTATGAACATATAGTGCCTATATATGGATAAAGAAGCTATATAGGAGACCTATATGGCTTGTATTAACATATATGACCTATATGAGGGTATAAACAAGCTATATAGGAGACCTATATACCCTGTATATGCACATATATGCACCTGATTTTGACCTATATGTGAGATATATGCAGCCTATATGGAGCTTATACCAGGCATATATGTGGTATATATGCACATATATGCGCATATATGATCCTTATATGTAGCATATAGGTTACATATAGTTGCATATATGGAACATATAGATTCTTTCCAATACTACACTATAATATGCACCGTAGACTATTCGAAATCTACATTGTTCATCGTTTATCAATGTCAATATCACTTGGATTCTCCTGCACTCAAATGATATGTGTGTTAGCACACAGGCGTCGTTTCGATCCGGTGAGATTGTCCGTCGGCTCTGAATTAATAAAAAAACAATCATCTTCACTCATGCAGCTCAGCTTTGAGTGGATCTGGATAAGAGGTCCTTATCCACTACACCTCCAAATGACTGTATGCATTTTCACACCATTACACAAAGCTCTCGTGCGCCACAAAATGGCCTCTTTGTAGTGATATGAAATGATGCAGCGTCCTTCATTGCATACCAGTGGTGGAAAGTAACGGAGTACATTTACTTAAGTACTGTGCTTAGGTACAATTTTGAAGTATTTGTACTTTACTTGAGTACTTCCAATTTCCAGTACTTTTACTTCTACTCCACTACATCTCAGAGGCAAATATTGTACTTTTACTCCAATACAATTATTTGAAAACGTCAGTTACTAGTTACTTTTCAGATA
Organism: Gymnoscopelus braueri; assembly: GCF_963280865.1. Taxonomy (NCBI): domain Eukaryota; kingdom Metazoa; phylum Chordata; class Actinopteri; order Myctophiformes; family Myctophidae; genus Gymnoscopelus; species Gymnoscopelus braueri. Next base: position 5,819,884 of record NC_137622.1, on the reverse strand, counting down.
AATATAATATAAATCTAAATTATTATATTATGAAACATACATTGACCACTTCAGCTATTTGAAATTAGCCGATGTACAATTCACAACGCATTGTGATCTTGTAGATCTGCTATTTTCAAATATTTTAGTACTTTTACTTTTGGTACTTTAAGTACATTTTGATGCCAATACTTTTGTACTTTTACTTGTAACGGAGTATTTCTACATTACAGTATTGGTACTTTTACTTAAGTAAAGAATTTGAGTACTTTTTCCACCACTGTTGCATACAAACGTTCCGGGCCGCATGTGAAATCATCGATGTTTGACGTCGTTAATTCAAGTCTCCCATGTCCACCTGTCCAATCAATTAGTCTCCATGTCTGAACGCTGTATCGATTGGGCTCAGTTATTCTACCATCCAACCATGACGCTCAATACTCCCCCCCCCCCACCACACACACACACACACACCTCCACCCCCCCGCCCCACCTTGTTCACACCATTGGACCTGCGTTCCTCATCTCTGTTTTCACAACAATATGGACCATTATCTCTATTTAATAACAGTATGGACAATTGTCTCTATTTGACCCATTCAAACCGGGAACGCATGCGTGTAACCGTTTTGTCCATCTTATAGAGCTTGTAGATCTGCTATTTTTTGAGTCTTGACCATTATGTGCAAATATTTGAATATACATATTTTTTTAAGGGAATATCTTTTATCTTTTATATATATATATATATATATATATATATATATATATATATATATATATATATATATATATATATATATATTCAAATATACAAGTTTTCATGATTAAAAAAAAAAGGAAGATCTACAAGCTTATAGCACAGCACTCGGTGTCGCGCTATGAGCTTGTAGATCTGCTATTTTTGACACAGATGACACAGATTCAGATGCAGATTATTTCCCGGTCTAAATGGGTTAATAACAGTATGGACCATATCTCTATGTCATATCAGTATGGACCATTGGCAGATGGATGTTGATATGAAACCTTACATACATTATCTGCAGACAATGACATGCAAGCAGACACTGCATACACCAGTAAATGTACCTACTGTATACTGAATGCTGAATATCAGTGATTCTGTTGATAGCAGACAGGATGTAATATCATTCATGTGAATAATTATGAATAGATATGAGTGATATGTACAGTAGTGATATATATAAGAATGGTGATGATATGTTTATGAGGAATGCTTATATGGACAGCAGTGATGAAATATTAACTTCCAGACAAAGTCATGAACTCCACAGTGGTGATATGTGCTGTACTGTGCAGCAGCGAGGATGAGCAGGAACGCAGATGATATGTAGATCAGTGAATGCTAAGTTACACCTAATCAATGGCTACACAGCGTCCTGTCACGGCCATCAGAGGGCCAATCGATGTGGCTGCAGTTTTGCATTAAGTGGCCTGTAACTCATCCTCGTTATGTTTTCTTGGCATCTCGTATTGACTGGAGCTTTCATCTTAGGATCCTTCCATCAGAGAGAGAGAGAGAGAGAGAGGTTTTCATCATTTGTATTGACATCTTTCTCGTTTCTCTCGGGCTCTTGTGTGTGCATACTGTAGGCTACATGCATTTCACACGTTTTGAACATCACAACCATAAGGTGGCTTAGCCGACATGCATGGTGGGCCCATAAATCCAATCATGTTAATTAACTAATTGGTCTCAAGCACAGGAACCGTGTAGAGGAATACGAATGCTTTACTGCCAGCAGACACGCTCATCCAAGCCACGCCCTCTGTCCAGCGACGTCACGGGCTCTCAGAAGGTGGGGGGGTGGACTTTTCGGGCGGATTTTGTTCGTTTTTTTCCGGTTTTTGGTTACTTTGTTTCGGTTTTAGGGTTAGGTTAGGGTTATGTTATTTAATTCTTATTTTTGCCTGATTTTACCGATTTATTATCACAAAAAAAATTATACATTAAAAAAGAAGTTTATTGCAAAAAGTGGGGGGTATGAAATCACATAGAGTGAGGGTGTCGCGTTGTACGCACAGTGAATGGCCGTGACGCCCATTCAAAGAGCTAATAACTGACAAGGTGTACTTGATATGGGTTGAAACACCAAGAAAATAGTGGTTTCACAGGGCTATGGTGTACTTGATATGGGTTGAAACACCAAGAAAATAATGGTTTCACAGGGCTATGGTGTAGGCCTACTTGAAATGAGTTGAACAGCATGACAACAGAGATGAGAACCAGCCCACAGCGGGGACGTGTGTCTTCTCCTCCGTGTCATCAGCGCCCATACCCTAGGTGGGGTTGGCGAAAGGGCCTACTCTGTGTGGAGTTTGCATGTTCTCCCCGTGTCTCCTAAGCCAAACTCCATTCCCCAAAGCTCGGTCACTCGCTCACTCTCCTCGCTTCCTCCACTCACGCCTAAGCCCCGCCCCTGCGAGGAGCCGAGGATTATTTGTGAGGACGGAGTGGTCGAGCGGTTGCCCTCAAAGGATCGGACTGCACTCAGCGTCATTTCAAAGCGACGGCAAATTCCGCGATCACTTATGACGTCTCAAACAGCTGGCCTGGACCAGAGCAGCAGAGGCGTGGATGAAAATATCCATGCATAGAATAATATGCAGGTATAGAATAATACAGAATATAAGAATAGACAATTCATCAATGTGCCAGGATGAGCAAACTTACATTTATGAATTAAATCCTGACTCGTCCCTCTTTTTGCTCGTACAGTCCCCAGACCCCCCACCCCCGCAGCAGTCCCGCACGGCACTGTTGCTTATAACAGCCACCTAATATTACAGAGTATGTCTGACACTGAATTACATCATTCATGCAGGGTGGCCATACGTCCTCTTTTACCCGGACATGTCCTTTTTGGGGGGGCTGTCAGGGGGGGTTTTATAAAATCCTTCAAATGTCCGGGGTTTTGAAAGTTTGGGTGATATCCCCCCCACTTCTGGGACGAAGAAAAAAGAAAACAACTCAGACGATTTTGTGATTTTGCTTGATATTGTTTGATAGCGAAATCATGACTGATAGACATGAAAGAAGACCCTTCACAGCTAATAGAGCATTTTAAATTTTAAGAATCGGTTCAGAATTGAATGAGTACGGCTATAGTTAAATAGCGTAAAGTGTCCTCTTTTTGGGGAATTCAGAATATAGTCACCCTATATTCAGTCTATATATAAATACAATACATTATTTTAAACATAATCTTTGTCACAGTAATTTATAGTAGTCCATGCACTGCATTGAGGCATGCACGGAGAGAAATGAACTATCAGCTTTTGAGACAGAATAAGTGTGCACAATATATAATTGTATTATACTTTATATCATACAACGCAATAAAGCCAGTGGCTTGTTGCGTCTTTTCAGTTAATTTACACTGTGTGTGTGTGTGTGTGTGTGTGTGTGTGTGTGTGTGTGTGTGTGTGTGTGTGTGCGTGTGTCTGTGTCTGTGTCTGTGTCTGTGTCTGTGTCTGTGTCTGTGTGTGTGTGTGTGTGTGTGTGTGTGTGTGTGTGTGTGTGTGTGTGTGAGATGCGCAACGAGTGATCGGCGGGGGCGAAGGGGGAGGCAGCCGGTGTTTTCGGCATGGTTTCGGGTTTCAAGCATTGTTTGTGTGACCACATGTGGAGGAGGACCATGTATTCGTCACGGAGGAAAAAAAAACTAAAAACGTGTACACGTGATGCGGAAGTCTGCCGCGGAGGAGCTGTGGAGAGTGGTCGAGCGTACACTTGATGTACGCGCTAAATGCGGAAGTGGAGAGCCTCCTCGGCTCCTCCACTCGACTCCACTCGCCTCCTCCAAGAAGCAACTGAATAATTGGACCCTGACTACTTCCGGTTTGAAGTCGGAGTGACCGAGTGGGAGTGAGCGAGTGGCCGAGATTTTCGGGTTTGGAATTTGGCTCTAGGGTAGTTACCCTCACAAAAACATGTAGTAATCCTGGTCGCTATACCGCCTCCCCCATGACAGCCGGGGCGCCTGATGGAGGGGAAAGGAATTGGTTGGAATAACGTGTTCCTTCCACGCACTACGTCCAACCGGGGAAACTCCCCCCTGTCAGGTGACAAGAAGGTCACCTGACAAGGGTGCTCTCATACATTGAAGGAGGCATGAGCTAGGCTCTGGGCTCCCTAGGCTGGCGTGGGGAGTGTAGCGCCCAGGATCACTTAGATAATTGGCATCGGGTGAAAAAGGGGTTACAACATTGTGGGATCATTTAGTTTTAGTAAACGGCTATATTTTATATAGTACTTCAGTTGTAAAGTGAAAGACAAGCAATGATAAAACGATTATGGAAATTAGGCGGGGGGGGGGGATAGAGGACAAGGTTAAAGTGGAGATGAAAGGAAAAAAGACTACACAACACTCAGTGGAGAGTGTGTAAAAATGTTGAGCACGAGAGAGGCCTTTTGTTTGTTGGATGCCAGTGAGTCACTGTTGGCCAACTGGCTCTCTTTAATTGGCTCTGTGCTGTTGCTCGGCAGCACTAATGGCCTTGTTTGACGTGGCTTCTTTTTTTTTTGGCCGACCGGCATTCATACCTATTTAGATTCACTTGGAAGCGAGAGCACACCGGACTAAATGAGTCAGCCTTTGTTGCGGAAGAACCCAATGAACTAAATATACCGTCTCTGTCAGGCGTAAACCTTGTACGTCCAAAAACGCAGATTTTTCAGGATTCGAAACATGATAGATGTACAAGCTCAATGCGAGTCGCTTCTTGCCGTGTTTCGAGCTTGTGTATCTATCTACTATTCACGATGCTTTTGTGTGACGCTGTAGTATAATCATGTGGGGCATTCATTTGCGGGAAAAAAAAGACAAAAAAAAAAGTCAAAGTAAAATATGGAGATAAGAGGTTGCTGCCTGACAGCAACGATAAGAACTGACTGGGGTGGGGGCACAGTCAGAAAGACTCATTTTGATATGTTCACTAGGTAGACACAGGAAACAACACAAATCATTATGTGTGTGTGTGTGTGTGTGTGTGTGTGTGTGTGTGTGTGCGTGTGCGTGTGCGTGTGTGCGTGCGTGCGTGCGTGCGTGCGTGCGTGCGTGCGTGCGTGCGTGCGTGCGTGCTCAGAGCTTGCGTGCTCAGAGCTTGCGTGCTCAGAGCTTGCAATCTTGCAAACCGCTATAGACTAATCAGCGGTAAACTGTTAGGGCATGCTGTGAGTAGGCCGAGGAAGACACACCATGAACATTTTTTTCCAATCTGTCAACGGCAACTATGTTAAGTGAAGGAAAAAAGTTAAAGAATAAAAAAGAGACAACAACTTATCTACACATATTTACACATAGCATATCGATTCAAATATGATGCACGAGAGAGAGAGAGAGATACACAGCTGTAAGCAGCTAAAATAAGTTTCTTTTGAGGGAATATCCCCAGAGCCCTCTCTTGGAAGATTATCTCTCCTTGGTAAGGTTTTATCAGGTGCTCACGTCCAACTAAAAGCTTTGTTGTACAGCAGAGACATACACTTAAAGTACCAAAAGTAAAAGTACTACAATGTTGGAAAATAGCAGATCTACAAGCTCACAACGCGTCGCGATGCGACACGTTGTGAGCTTGTAGTAATAATTTATATCTGCAAAGTAACTAAAGTTTTCAAATAATTGTAGTGGAGTAAAAGTACAATATCTGCCTCTGAGATGTAGTGGAGTAGAAGTGAAAGTACAGAGAATTGGAAATACTAGCTCCACTAAAGTAAAAATACCTAAACATTTTACAGTACAGTACTTGAGAAAATGTACCATGTACCTACATTGAAAATGTACAAAGATTTGATCGCTTCGCGCCGCATTGTGAGCTTGTAGATCTGCTATTTTCACCACTTCTTAAACATTTTTCTTATTGATTGATGGAAATGATTAGATTTTCTGATTTTACTTATGAAATATGTTATATATTGGAATTGTTTGGAATTGTTTTTAATTAATGAAAAGTTGTGATTTCTTCTGTTTTCACTTTTTTAAATCTCTTGAAATATATAATTATATATATTTTTAAATAAAAATAAAAAAATGGGGATATTTACTTGCGACCCACAAAAATTGCTACGCGACCCAAACATGGGTCCCGAACCACTGTTTGGGGAACACTGGTCAAGAGCAGTGGTTCTCAATCTTTTCAGAGCGCGACCCCCCTAAATAATATTTGAATTGAGGACCCCCCAACCCTGACAAGCACTTGGAATTGAAGGAGTTGTTGAGGCATTACATTTAGTTTGACTCGGTTCCATAGATAAATATTGTGAAAATAGCAGATCTTCAAGCTCACAATGCCTCACAACGCGAGGCAAATTTGGCCAATGTTTGACCAGTTTTTATAGTATAGTTTGATAATTAGTTTTGATGCAGTAATGGTCTTTTTTTTATTTCATTTCATTTATTTTCTTTTTAGGTATTAAAACGGTCTTAAAAGTCCTTAAATTGTCACTTTACTCTCACCTGGGGACCCCTCCGAAATCATGTGGGCGGCAGTGGCTCAGGGGTTTAGTGGCCGGTAGAGCGGCTGGAACGGCAACGTTCCCAGTTCGATCCCGGGCTCCCCCAGAGTCAGTGTCGAAGTGTCCTTGAGCAAGACGCTGAACCACTAATTGCTCTCGATGAGCAGGTTGGTGCCTTGCATGGTTTCCTCCGCCATGAATGTGTGTGTGAATGGGTGAATGTAATGCACAATCTATGTAAAGCGCTTTGGATAAAAGTGCTATATAAATGCACCATTTATTTGGGCCTACCCACATGTTGAGAACCACTGGTCTAGAGACTCTGCTCCCTGAAGCTGTTGCCTGTCTGCTGTTGCTGTTGTTGTTGTAGTAGTTTGACCTGTCCATGATGGGAGCCTCCCAGAGTGATGAGTCATGGTGTTCAGCGAGGATACACACTGATGACTGATTATTTACCACATCTCTTGTTGATTTGTGGCGCTAGGGGAGGCGAGAAACAAGCTAGAGACTCGTAAAAAGTGCTGATATAAGACCAAACCACCCTGATTTGTTCTTCTGATGCACAAAAATACAAGGTCAAGCACTGTGAAAATCCAAGAGTGTTAATTCAACTCCCAGAGATGAGTCGCATCATTGAGACAAAATCTTCCTTTTTACAGGCCTCTTGGGAACTAAGTATTGGTAATGTATTGGACGGACGGACAGATAGACAGATATTGTATTGAATGGCTGTTAAATAAACTTCAGCATGGTGCCAATAACCAACAAAATGTCGATAAGTAAGACGTACATTTAACACACTCAACGTGATGTCCTCTCCCTCAGAGAAAGAGAATGACAACGTGACACAATATCAAGTGTGGCATTGACCTTGACGTGTACAATTAAAAAAGTATGGGCCCTATTCCAAGTCGAAATTGCTAAAGCCAAATATGGGATTTAGGACTAGGCAAGTGGCGTTCCTCTGCAAAAGTTGCTATTCTGGGACACTTGCTTTACCCGCAAAACACCTGCGCTACCCGTTACATCGTGCATAGGTGTGGTTTGGGCGTTACAATGATAAAAACAATCACCGTGCCAGAGGCCATTACCTTTAAGAGAAGACTGTGCTACCCATTATCCCAAATCCAATCTTACGCTCTCCTTTATCCCTGTCTGCAGTGTTGCCTGGTCTGATTATTATAAGCCACATTGGGCTTGTTTTTACTGAAGTTGCTTGTAAATAATGGTGGAACGGTTGTGAGCTTGTAGATCGTCTATTTTCAAATAGCCAACATACATATGCACATTGTTTAATGGACAACATATATAGGTTTAAAGTGCTCATGTGGCCTATTATAGTTGCTTCTTTTGGGCTTGTTTTCATAGACTTGGTTGCTTATTTCTCTCGCAAATACTGGCAACACCTCTTCAGCTCCTCTTCAGCTCTCCATTTATCACACATACACCCAAATGTTTGGTTTCTAAGCTCTGGACATTGATTGCCTTTCAATAAAACCACATTTGATAGACATAACACCTACATGTTACTGATTAGAGAGAATTTTATATTTTTGTAATCAGTTCATTATTTCCTGCTTAATCACTTTCAATTAAAAACTGACTGTATTTTGAAGAGCATTGCATTGCACGACGCACACATTTTCTTCTTTGAATAGACTATCATCTTATATAAACACAATTAACACAAGGAATTGAACACCCTCCCTTCTGCTGATTATAGGAAAATTAGAATCTTATAGATTTGTTGACAATAATGGCCTAGTAGAGAGAGGTGCCGTGCTGTGCGTCCTGGCCGTCTCCAGGAATCCATTGCAGCCTGTGCACTGACTGCGCTCTACAAACTAAGTTGGCTTTGCGGGTGGTTTTAGAGTCCGCTGTGTGCTTTCCCAAAGGTGTGTGGGCAGAATAGCAATTTTGGGGATATAGCAACAACACGCCCACGACCACATATAAGTGATTTAAAACAATTGACTTACACTTAATTCCTCTATATTTGAATAATTACTATGTACTGTAAAAATAAGTTGATAGTTGTAAAAAAAAACAAAAAAATAAAAAAAACATATACACATAC